>NW_026652285.1:536673-784474 GCF_009828535.3 Hylobates moloch
ATTATACTTTAGGTTTTAGGGTACATGTGCACAATGTGCAGGTTTGTTACATATGTATCCATGTGCCATGTTGATTTCCTGCACCCATTAGCTCGTCATTTAGCATTAGGTATATCTCCTAATGCTGTCCCCGCCCCCCCCACCCCCCACCCCACAACAGTACCCGGAATGTGATGTTCCCCTTCCTGTGTCCATGAGTTCTCATTGTTCAATTCCCACCTATGAGTGAGAACATGCGGTGTTTGGTTTTTTGTCCTTGCGATAGTTTACTGAGAATGATGTTTTCCAGTTTCATCCATGTCCCTACAAAGGACACGAACTCATCATTTTTTATGGCTGCATAGTATTCCATGGTGTATATGTGCCACATTTTCTTAATCCAGTCTATTGTTGTTGGACATTTGGGTTGGTTCCAAGTCTTTGCTATTGTGAATAGTGCCGCAATAAACATACGTGTGCATGTGTCTTTATAGCAGCATGATTTATAGTCCTTTGGGTATATACCCAGTAATGGGATGGCTGGGTCAAATGGTATTTCTAGTTCTAGATCCCTGAGGAATCGCCACACTGACTTCCACAATGGTTGAACTAGTTTACAGTCCCACCAACAGTGTAAAAGTGTTCCTATTTCTCCACATCCTCTCCAGCACCTGTTGTTTCCTGATTTTTTAATGATGGCCTTTCTAACTGGTGTGAGATGGTATCTCACTGTGGTTTTGATTTGCATTTCTCTGATGGCCAGTGATGATGAGCATTTCTTCATGTGTTTTCTGGCTGCATAAATGTCTTCTTTTGAGAAGTGTCTGTTCATGTCCTTTGCCCACTTTTTGATGGGGTTGTTTGTTTTTTTCTTGTAAATTTGTTTGAGTTCATTGTAGATTCTGGATATTAGCCCTTTGTCAGATGAGTAGGTTGCAAAAATTTTCTCCCATTCTGTAGCATGTTCTCACTCATAGGTGGGAATTGAACAATGAGAACTCATGGACACAGGAAGGGGAACATCACATTCCGGGTACTGTTGTGGGGTGGGGGGTGGGGGGGGCGGGGACAGCATTAGGAGATATACCTAATGCTAAATGACGAGCTAATGGGTGCAGGAAATCAACATGGCACATGGATACATATGTAACAAACCTGCACATTGTGCACATGTACCCTAAAACCTAAAGTATAATAAAAAAAAAAAAAAAAAACCTGCTTTCCCAAGTTTACCATTAGGCAGCAGGATTAACTGGTGTCAGAATTCTTTCTAAGTTCTGAAACCTGGACACAAAGAGAAACTGAGAAACAAGTGAACAAATAAACAGCAACAATGACAATAGTAATAAAAACTTCCACTTGCTCCCATCTTTGAAAAATGTCTCAGAAAGGAAACAAAAGCACAACCTAAATTTAAATTGTATTTATTGCTGATGTTCAGGATATTAATCAAATTTGAATCAAAATGCATTATACTTTCTGTTGTATAAAGAATGACTACAGTGGCCGGGCGCGGTGGCTCACGCTTGTAATCCCAGCACTTTGGGAGGCCGAGGCGGGCGGATCACGAGGTCAGGAGATCGAGACCACGGTGAAACCCCGTCTCTACTAAAAATACAAAAAATTAGCCAGGCGTGGTGGCGGGCGCCTGTAGTCCCAGCTACTCGGAGAGGCTGAGGCAGGAGAATGGCGTGAACCCGGGAGGCGGAGCTTGCAGTGAGCCGAGATTGTGCCACTGCACTCCAGCCTGGGCGACAGAGCGAGACTCCGTCTCAAAAAAAAAAAAAAAAGAATGACTACAGTAATACAGCTGATTAAACAAATTACTAGAACTTATATGATTAATTGAGTGTTTACCCAACCAAATAGTGTTTTGCAAGTGTTGTTCCTGAAACCCAGAATAATTTTGAAGTCTCATTTTGGAAGTCCCTCCAGGGTCTGAAGCAAATTTTTCTACAAATTTTACTTGGGGGAAGCAGTTAAAAGTGATTTTGAGTCACCTAGTTGAAGAGGTCAGTAATCAAGGCAAGTATACTGTCTTCGAAGGATGCTTCCTTGGGAAACAATAATAGTGGTGATGATAACAGCTTCAAAAATAATAACAGCCACTATTCACTCATATTAATGCTTCCCAGAAGCCAGGCTCTGTGCTAAACTCTTCATATACATATTTTCTCATTTAATACATGAATAAGATCTAGGTTAGGCATTATTATCATTATCCCTAGTTTATTGCAAGTAAAACTGAATCCTAAGGTCCGTGTGGCTGGGCTGAGAGTATGAGGGACAAACTTGTAGAAGATAATGAAGGGTTGGGGGGACAGACTTTATAGGGCATTGTAGCTCAGTGAAGAATTTGACTTTGACTCCCAGTAGCAACATAAACTTGACTTATGTTTTTAAGGAAATAACTCTGGCTGCTGGTTTGAGGACATACTGCAAGACAGCAATGACAGGAGTAGGGAGACCAGGAAGACCCTATTGGCATAATCATGGCAAGATATTGGCTGATACCAGAATGACAGCAGTAGGGACAGTGGAAAGTGGTCACATTTGAACATTTTGAAAATAGAGAAGACAAAATTTGCTGATGAACTAGTTCCAGAGTTGATAGTAAATGAGGGATTAGATATGACATCAAATGTTAGGCATAAGTAACTAGAAAAATGGAGTTAGACTTCATAAACACGGAACTGTCCATAAAAGCCTGTATTTATAGGGGATGAACTCATGTGGAACTTATTCTTGGATATGTTGAGTCTGCCAAGTCTACTAGATGTCCAAATGAAAATGTCAAGCAGACAACTGGATGTACAGAACTGTAGTTCAGGGCTAAAAGCATAAAACTGTGAATCATCAGTGTATGGATTATGTGTATTTTTATTTTAGATGTTAAATAACCAGCCCAAGGCTCAAGTGGCACAGTTGCCTGACTCCAAAGCTCATAATCTATTAATAAACCGTACTGCTACTATAATCTTAATTTTTTATTTGCAAGTTTACCCACACCATTAAATCGCTCATTTAAAAAATATTTATTGGACCCTGTTACGTGCCAGACACTTTGCAAATTGTTGGAGATAGAGGGATTGGATTAAGACATACTGTGTGTGATTTCTTATTACAAAAATTGTACAGTCGAGTTGAGAGACTGTCTCAGTCCTGAGAAAATCATAGCTTAAAGAGTCAATAAACCCCTATGGTCCCAACGACTAAGAAGGTAGCCAGGAAATGACTTTAGGCCAGCTTTTAAATTTTTGAGTTAAGATGTAAAATTAAAATAAAGCAATTGTGTTGATTGAATCATATGAATACATTCCTAGTTATGAATTGCTTTTGGAAACTAGCCAGGTGACCATTACATTTTATGTTAACTATTTAGCATAATAGCCATTCTTGAATGAGAGCTCTAACAAATAATAATATCAATATATCAACATTTATTAGGTTAGAATAGGCATTTTTATACAGGAGAAGAAAAAATATTCTTTTAGATTAATGCTGAGTCTTGGCATTGAGCCACATTCTGTTTTCTCTCACGCTCATCTATTAGTTCTCTTCTCTGCTTCCTTTCTATTTTCCGTCAGGGACACTATTAAATTCACATTGTCTCTGGCTATCCTCTTTCTATCAAAATCTATTCCAAAGGAACAATGAAAATTTATAATAAATACTTTAATATGCATTTAAGTCTGCTCTGCCCTTCTCGGGGTTGTGTTTAGTTTATATTGTGACATTGCTGCCCTATTGAACAAGGGTTAGAATGTCTATGTACAATTGTGTGGTGGATTTGTTATGTGTCAGCTTGGCTATGCTGAACCACATTTTCCACAATTTCACTTCCCTTTTCCTTTTGCATGGGTAAACTGCAGATTCTTTTGTGACATTTGGAGTGTAGAGGTGCGGCAGCAGCCCTGTGGAAGCTCATACACGCCAGTTACCTACTGACCCACTTCACGGGCACAGAGCCGAGAAAGGGCATGCAATAGCTCCTTCTTCCCTAGGATCCTCCTTCAGATTCTCTGACTCTTGTGCCGGGTGTGGGTGTTTAGCTCTATGGGGAAGGGCCCTAGCTTCTGCAGGACACCCATGCCATCAAGGTCAAGGGAAACAAGAACCGATACAAGTCATAGTCCATCTTTCTGAGCCTAGTTAATACTTATGAGTTCCAACTGGTCATTTATTTTTTTAAATAAGCCTTTTATTGTAGAACAGTTTTAGATTTACAACATTATTGTGAAGATAGGGTTTTCATATGCCCCATACCTATTTATGCCTATTATTAACACCTTATATTAGTATGGAATATTGGTTATAAGTAATAAATATTTGTACATTATATTATTAAGTAAAGTTCATACTTTTTCTTTAATTTTTTTTCCAGTATTTTCTTTTTGTTTTAGAGTCTCATCTAGAATTACCAAATTACACATAATAGTCACACCTCCTTAGGCTCCTCTTGGTTGTCACAGTTTCACAGACTTCCATTGTTTTTGATGACTTTGACAGCTTTGAAAATTACTGATCAGGTATCTTGTAGAATGTCCCTCTACTGTGATTTGTCTGATTATCTTTCTCTTTCCTAGTTACACTGCAATAATATGTTTTTGGGAGGAAGAACACAGAAGTAAAGTGCCATATTTTCACATCTTATCGAGGTATTTACTATCAATATGATTAATCGCTGTTGATGCTAACTTTGATCACCTGGTTTGAGGTAGTGTTGGTCAGGTTTCCCCATTGTGAAGTAACTCTTTTTTCTTCCTCTTTCCATACTGCACTCTTTGGAAGAAAGCCCCTTATGGTCAGCTCACATTCATAAATGGGAACGTATGCTCTACCTTCTTAATGGCAGAATATCTATTTCTATTATTCAGAATTCTTCTGCATGAGAGATTTGTCTATTCTGCCCCATTTACTTATTTCTTTTGTTCAATCATTTACTTGTGTCAATATAAACTCATGAATATTTCTGTTCTTACTAGGGTTATAATCCTATACTACTTCATTTTGTTGCTTAAATTGTTCTAATATTGGCCATTAGGAGCCCCTTCAGTTGGCTCCTATCTCTCTGACATCCCTATCATAGCGGTTGGTTTGTTTTGAGCACTTTCTTACTTTCTAGCACTACAAGATGACGTAGGCTCATCTCACGTATTTCTCATTTCACTTCTAGAATCAGCCATTTTCCCAGTAGTTTCGTTTCCCTTTATTAAAAAATGATATTAGAAACCACAATCTACACACCCAGGTATGCTTATTGCTACAGGAGTTTCTTTGCTTGTTGGCCCTCTCAGCTGTTTGGGCCAGAAGATATTTGTGTGTATACTAATCAGTGTATAGAGACATATCTATAAATATTTCTATATGTAACCATCTGTATCTATGTTTAGCTAAACATGAGTCCATATTGCTGTCTCCAGGGATACAGCTTGTTCTTGCTTTTACCCAGTTTACATTCATCTTTCCTTTTCCAACTTCTTGCCTTGTGCACTTCAAGATCCAGCATTGTATTAGCAGATAACATCATGACAAGAGACTGTTTAAGCAATTTTCACAATTTGTGTAAGGCTAAATCCCTGTAAAAAAAATAAAGCCAATATATGTGTCTAAGTGTGTGTAGGTATATATGTATATATTATATATAAGCATATATATTTACATGTATATGAACATAGATTTATATAAATCTATGGATATATGCATGTATGTGGATGTACATACATATATATGCATATTTTATTTATATATACACACATATATACACATATATACATACATTTATAAAAATATATATATGGTAAACCCAACTTGTTCAACTTCAGGTATCTTTAGTGCAGCAAAGGCAATTGTACGTCATGGGGAAATGTTGGGTATCTCAGTAACAGGGGGTTAGAAAAATCTGTTATAGTATTTGAGCTTTGGTTGGTAACTTTGGGGAGGTTCTAAGAAAGCAGAGGTTTGCTCCAGATTGGACCTTATCAGAAAGTAGAGGTAATTTTGTGATTGAATATTTTAATAAATCTTATCTATAAGTGGGGATAAGTAGGAATAAAGCTACAAATGGCAAAACATAGAAGTCTCTCATTTAAAGAGAGAGAGGACTGTTTGCTATTTTGGGTTGCACAGTGACCTTGTCTGAGGTACGTGTTTGGTGAGATTGGTTTTGTCTAATGAGAGAACTGTGTCATATAGTTGTAAGCATCAGATCAGTTTTTAATAACATCGAGGCTTAGCTAAGGATATCAGATCTGTCTTCAGACATCAGCATCTTTTTTGAAAATTGATATATCTATTGGTTGATCTATCTCACTCTCTATCTATCTATCATCTATCTACCTATCTATCTACCTACCTACCTATCCACCCAACTGTGGCATAATAAACATAAGAAATATATTGGGTCTTTGCCCCTGTATCCTGTCATATAACTCCTAAAATCCTTGGGATCTCAGACGTGATAAGTGTCTTTCTGGATGCTAACAGGATGACTGGTGCCTGTGGGCTCCCGAGTAGCCTCAAGATGGGGACTGGTTGCCAGAAAAAGCACCCATATGATTAGAGGGTTAGAACTTTCAGCTCCAACTTCTGGCCTCCAAGAAGAGAGGGGCTGATGGTTGATCCAGTCACCAATGGCAACGGTTTAATCAATAATGGCTACATAATAAAGTCTCCATAAAAATCTAAAACAACAGAGTTCAGAGAGCTTCCGGGTTGTAAAACACTTGGAGAACTGAGAGTGCAGCTTCCTCGGAGGGCACAGATGTTCCATGCCCCTTTTTGCATACCTTGTCTATGGGTCTCTTCCACATGGCTGTTCCTGGGTTGTATCCTTTTATAAGACACACTGATAATTATTTTAATTTACTTTATAATAAATAAATTGTTTTCCTGAGTCCTGTGAGCCATTCTAGCAAATAATCGAGCCTCAAGAGGGAGTCATGAGAACCTCTAATTTATAACTACTTTGTTAGATGCACTGGTCACAGACTGGACTTGAAATTAGAATAAAAAGTGGAAGGGTGGCTTTGTGGGATTTGAGCCCTCAACTTGTGGGATCTGATACTATCTCCAGGTAGATAGTGTTGGACTTAAATTAAATGGTGGCACAATCATTTGGTGTCTGCTTCGTGTGTGTAAAAAACAAACATTCAACTGTCCGAAGTGAGGTAATGAGAGTAGTCTAAGTATAGAAGAAAAAAACAGTTTATTTATTTGCTATGCATTTGGTGTCAGATAAGTGAGATTTACTAGAATAGCACTAGCTCGCAGAAGCATGTGGTTTGGGAAGAGAGAGAATGAAAGGGCAGAGGATGAGGAACCTTAGATTTCTAGGTGGTCACATGGTCACCCACGGTATGGAACAGCAGCTGTGCTGTGCTCCGTTGCTAAAGGTAAAAGTTACCAATGGGATGTAGAGATGGATATGACTCCCAGAAAGCTGGTTCACTGAATGTGTAAGAAAATGCAAACTAATAAGGAAAATGAAAATTAATATGAAAAAGGCAAAATATGCCATCCCTTGGTTATTGTTATTTGTAACAGTTAAAATGAAATTAAAAGAGAGTGCTAGGTAGGACCTTGATGCTAGACCAAGCTCAGATTCCAGTGCATCTGAGCTGCTGCCACTAACCTCAAAGCTGATTCCTTTGGGAAAAATTATTCAAGGACAACAGGAAGTACCTCTTCGACCTCTGGTCACCAACGAGACAGTCAAAGTGGAAGAAGGGGAAAACAAAGAATTTCCTGAAACCAGGGAATGTAATCTGAAGGACTTGTTTCATTTTCTGCATCAGTATCATCAGCTTCTTAAAGAACCTTTACTAAAATGGATGTGAGAGTAATTAAATTGAGGGCAGTATCTTTGGCTTCAAATGCTGCAAATTCAAAGAGCATGTTTGGGTTGATACAGGATCCACAGCTCACTGTGGAAAAATCAAACATAGCTGTACACGATCCAGACACACAACAGATTATTTCCAAGTGAACAGCTAGCCTGGTGGACTGGATAAAGGCCACTATAAAGTCTCTTTGCCTTGAGAAGGGGGACTGCCCACCTTCCTCTATAAATGCCAAGTGGAATAGCCCCAGATGAAGTAATAGATATGCTTTGTGTATAAGCCATGTGAGACTGACTTTATGATAGCTGGGCTGTTCACCCACTGATTATGCCTGTAACCCAGGTCCTGTTGAGTGCCATGGTTAAAGGGTCTCTGTTTACATGGGCGTCCCATATAACCGTATCACTTCAAAACCAATCAACAGTTCAGGAGACTTGTAGAGTTTGCTGTCTTAGCTCCCCTTCATGGGTCTTACAGATGCTAATAAAAATATTAGATTAATTAACAAGAGAATATGGACAAGCTAAGGTGAGTCAAGGGACTGGTCTTAGTAGGGTAGAGATATCTAAATGATTACTAAAAAATAGGTGAATATAGTAAATATTGATAGAAGCAAAAAAAAAAAAAAAAAAAAGGAAAATGAGGTGGGGAGGAGTGGGGAGAGTAACAAAACTTATCCCAGCAGTGAGAAAATCTTTAGATGGTTATTAAGAAGCAGGATGAATAAAACAGACATTGATGAGGTTAAAACTATAGTTTAAATAGAACACTCCCAAAAGTCGAATGAGCCAGAGGAAGCCCTAGCTGCTCTTCCAACATTAAAGGGATTCAAACAAGTTCGCACTATTTACCCATGTTAGAAGAAATTTTAAAAGCTGAAAGACAAATATTACAATGAAAACTCTGGCCTGTAATCATTTTGGCCGATGGTCAGGCAGATTAATCTAAATAAAAATTAACAAAATGGCCAGAGTCTCTTGGCTTAACACTTTATTAGGAACCCAAACACTTTGCACTGGGTGAAATGGTTAGAAGATAAGTTTCTGGGACTCCTTGATATGGCAACACAGGCACTGTGGTGTCAGAACTCATTGGTGAAACCCGGATGTGGGCTATGATTAGATTGAAAGGACATAAAAATATAAGTGTTGAGAAGATTCTGGAAATTGGAAAGCTTAAACAGACTTTCTGTAAAGAAGTTGTGTCTCCTTTTTCTGAATGCTTTATGGGAATCGATATGATGTCTGGCTGGGGAACACTTCCCAGACCTAGTATTGTAAAATTGAAACCTGCTAATAAAGTTCTAATGGAAGCTACAGTAAGAGTTGATGGGATTCAGGTAAAAGTTTACAGGAGAACTGGTATGGTTGAACAGGCTTTATGTGAAGTGATTGTAGCTCTTATACCTGATTGTTTTATGGGGATGGACTTCGCATCTCACTGAAGAATGTTTCTCCTGCCTAGTACTGTAAAGCAGAAGGCATGTAAATCTACTCTTCAAGCAATATTAATTGGCCATGCTAAATGGGAACCCAGTGAGATTGCCCAAGCCCATAAAGTGTAGAATTCAAGCTGGAGCGTTGATAGCAACAAACTCTCTGTGTGATGCTCTATGTGGAATGTAGCCTGAAGCTTGTGGCAAAAGCCTGTGAGTGGATGCCAGTGATGACTACTGGGACTCTGAACTAGAGAATTTCTGCTTGAGAGACTGACATGCTACTGGACATTAAATGAAACTGGCTCAATGACTAAAGAACATAAAAATTATCTTGAAACCTGAAATACCTATGATGTGTTCAGAGACATCTTGGCTGGCACAATGTGACGGTGTATTAGCATGGCATGTTCTTCACAGAGTCAATTTGAAAACATTTGTTCTGTTGCTTGTTGTGGGATAGGACAACTAAAAGTATTGTTTTTGTAGCTCTGAAAGCTTTGGTCTTGAGATATCTGCTGAGTACCATTTGACAGGTTTTGTCCATGCAATGAGGAAATTTGTCTGTTTTTGATTAGTGTCGGCAATATGCAGCAACTCATCTTGAGGACATAATATCATTTAGCAGAAAGAGGGCTAGGGTGGGAATTGAGAGAACTAAGATTAACCTTCACTCCCCGCAACAAACTGTGTGAGCTTGGACAAATTGCTTAACCTCTCTGCACTTGTTTTCCTCATCTTTACAACAATGGGAATTAACTCATTTATTTCTCATGGCCCTTTTGACTCTAATTTTTTGTGTATGCTTTTTATGTTGCAACAACTTATCAAGTATAAAAAGAAAGCGACTATTCTAGATTTTATTATTTCTGTGGAAGCAGAAGCAGAATTTTTAACAAAAATATGAAAATAAGAGTTAATCTGAAAATTTTGGTTTAAAACTCAAAATTCCTATATTGCTGAAAAAGGACATTTGGGATTCATAGCTACATCTCTATCATATTAAACAGATTTCAAGATGCTTTTGGTCCTTATAGGAAAGTGAAAAATGAAGGGTGGGACTGAAAAGGAAAGAATTATTTATGATTTTTTGTTTACAATTAATACACATGTCTTTTTGAATAATTAGAATATAATCATAAGTTGAGAATCCAATTTTAGTCAATCTGTAATGCCTATCAATCATCTCTTTAGTGTATATCTTACACATATATATACACACAATATGGTCATTTTCACATGTAAATAAATACTTTTTCCAAAATTTAAACTGCATAACCAATATGTTTGCCTGCCTTTTTTTTTAGATTTATTGTAGCTCTGTCTACACATCAATACATATAGATTGCATTGTCTTCTTAATGTTTACCTAGCATTCAATTACATGGATGTGTGTGGGAACTGAGATTCACACCTTATCTTCATCCCTTACCGTCTGTGATATCTTGGACAAATTTGTTAACATCTCTGAGTTTCAGTATTTCATCTGCTAAAATGGGAAGAACTACTTTCATGAAGAACTGTTGTGAAGGTTTAAAGAGTTCTTGTCAAATAATTGTACTTCCCTAACTTCTGTTTAGAAAAACGTTAAGGGAAAACTGTTAGGGATTTGAGTGGATATACTGAGGCAAAACAAACAAATGAGGCTATCCATGTACAAATAAGTTTAACTAGACTTTAACTGTGTATAATTCACTGTAGGATTTTTCAGAATTTTTATTATGCAAATATATTTTAGTAATGAGTTCTTCTAAATTTACCTATCATGGAGTGTTTTTCTTTTTCTTTTAAAAATAGCTTTGTTGAGATATAACTCACACATTGTACAATTCACCCACTTAACTGAACTGCTTTTAGAATATTTATAGATATGTAACTATCACCAGAATAATTAGAATACTTTCAATATCCTAAAAAGAAACTGACAGCTCTTATTTATCACCACCAACCATGCCTCCTTCTCCCCCCAACCCTTAGAAACCACTCATCTAATTCCTATCTCTGTAAATTCATTTGTTCTGGCCATCTCATATAAATAGAATTCTACAATATGTGGGTCAGGGAATCTTTTGATCACTGAGCACAAATTGAAGCCTATAAGAATAGTGATAGGCAGAATATGATTTACTAAATATTACCTTGGAATATCCAATGTCTGATATGTAGGTGGCATTGTATAAATATTCCTTTCCTGTATGTGTTAAAACTCAAATGGTTAGATAGTGATCAATGCTGAGGATTCCAAATTATTTTTGTCTCTGAAATATGGGAAAAAGCCTCTTTGTAAAAGGAAAAGGAGGGAGGAAGGAAGGATGGTTAACTAACCTTGTTAAGAATTTACTAGGCAAGTGGCTAGAAGCTGACAAAGGGGCATCTGAACTGGTGCCTTTGGAGTTACACAACACCCTCAATTTTCATGACGAAGAGCTCTTTCTAGTGAAGCATTAACATTCCTTATGACCTGGCCACCCTGGCATATTTTATGCTTTGACAGGCATAAGAATATACAATATGGAAAACGGGCAAGAGGAACATTTGTGTATAGAACCTTGGACTAGAAATGTATTCACTCAGTGCTATGGTTTGAATGTTTGTGTCCTCCTAAAATTCGTATGTTGAAATCTAATCCCCAATATGATTGTTTTAAAATGTGGGGCCCTTGGAAGGTGATTAGATCATATGGGCAAGATTAAAAAGTGGTCTGAGGAAACTTGTTCTCCCCTTTCACCATGGGAAAATGCAGCGAGAATGCACTATGAGGAGTAGGCCCTCACCAGACACTAAATCTGCTGGTGCCTCGATCTTGGACTGCCAAGCCTCTAGAACTGTAAGAAATAAATTTCCATTGTGTATAAGCCACCCAGTTTATGGTATTTTTGTTACACAGCAGCCTGTGTACAGAAGTGATACACAGCAATGACAATTCAGAACAACATCAATTCTATTGGCTTTGCAGACTGTCTTCCCAAAGGACGGTACAACTGTGAAAATCAATGGCAGTTTATACAATTATTTATTTCTCTCTGCCTAGGATTTGGATGCAGCACTAGACTGAAAAGTGACAAGAGGGAGAGGTTGGGCAATTTGCCAGTATAAGCATATATATATATACTCAATTAATAGAAGAATTAAAAAGATTTAATTGTTATTATGCATAATTTGGTGGTCACCATGCTAAATTCTTTGTGTTCATTATCTCATTTTTGAGTTAAATCATTTATTTATCAACAAATTATTATAGATTACCTACTACTCTGTGGTAGGCACTGTGGCACTGTTCTGGATACTTGGAATATATCAGTGAACAAAAGAGACACAAATTTCTACCTTAATGGAAATTATATTTCAGCAAAGTTTTCTTGGATTTCCTCTTTCTTCACTCCAGATTAAAACTTGAGATACATCATGTATTTGTTAGCAAAAACTTCAAGACAAATGAAGACGTCTTTACCCTGGTGATGCATGGTAATCATCTATCTCTGAGGCTTTAACAAGTGCATATGCCAAGCCCTTGCTGGGTGATGTTGATTGAATAGGTGAGGCTGGGATGAATTTAAGCATCTGCATCTTTTCAAACCCCAGCAATTCTGAATTTCAGCCAGGAGTGATATTTCTATAATAAATATCTACCATTGGCTCACCAGTGTAATGAAAAAAAAAAAAAAAAAAAGAATGTAGCTGTTACCTTCTTCTTCTATGCCTGCTGGGAATAGGCCCCCAAATCTGGCCATAAACAGACCACGAGAAACTGGCCATAAACAAAATCTCTGCAGCACTGTGACATGCTCGTGATGGCTATGACCCATGCTAGAGGTTGTTGGTTTACTGGAATGAGGGCAAGGAACACCTGGCCCACCCAGGGTGGAAAACTGCTCAAGGCATTCCTAAACCACCAACAATAGCATGAACGATCTGTGCCTTAAGAACATGTTCCTGCTGCAGATAACAAGTCAGAGCCTGTCCCTTTGTTTCCCTTAAGGAATGCTTTTAGCTAATCTACAATCTATAATCTATAGAAATGATGCTTATCACTGGCTTGCTGTCAATAACTACGTGGGTCAAACTCTGTTCGTGTCTCTCAGCTCTGAAGGCTGTCAGCCCATTGATTCCCACTTTGCACTCTATTTCTGTGTCTTTGTCTTAATTCCTCTAGCACTGCTGGGTTAGGGTCTCCATGACCGAGCTGGTCCCAGCATATGCCTCCCTAATATTTTGGGTATTGACTTTAAAACCCAATTATGCTGCTCTATACCAACATGTATTCAACAAACATATACTCTGTAGGTTACCTGCTACTTTAAATATTGTGCACAAGTCATTTCTAAACTATTTGACTCAGATTTGGGTTTAATGAGTATTAGAAATTCTTGGAAAATTCTATCTACTTTGCCAATGTAATAAGTAATGCAGCTTTTCTACTGAAAGATAAGTATAATTTTTTATTTTCCATCAAAGTTTCTAATTTCTGAAGAAAATAGGGTTATTTTCTCAAGATAACATACCATGTATTCTCTCCACCTAGTAGACAATTGTGCTGAATATCATCTTTTATCCTCTCTAGATCTGTCATTTTTACTCTTCTGTGTCCTAGGAGGCTGACTCTCTGTGGAATGTGTCAGTAGACTACCCTGACCTCTGACATTTGATTCAATTTGGCCAATTAAGAAGCAGTGAAATGGGAAAACAGAGGGTGAGATATTCCATGGCCAATCTCTGTAGATTCACCCAGGCTGGCTTTGTTCTTGAACTGAGAATAATGGCTCCTATCATGTGACCACATGGTCATTTCTGAATCTGGGTTCTAGTAACCACTCATTTCCTTTGCCTATTTGGGCCTAGGATTGGTTATACTCTTTTCTGATTTTACTAATTCTTGGAACTTCATTAATCGTTTGTAAATTGTCACTTTATTAACCTCTCCACAAATTACCCAGTTTAAGTGTGCCATCTATTTTATGGCAGTGCTGTGACTGATACAGCAATTCATGTGGCTCTAGGATCTGCTAACTTTCATGTAATACACACAAGCAGGCTAGCGAAAGGACTCTGGAATATACAGAGGTGTCTTTGATTCTTGGATCTGACACTCACTATATGCTACCTCTGCAAAATTATTAAATGTTTCAAATCATCAGTTGCTTTATAAAAATGAGATGATGAGCTCATTTCACAGAGTTGTTGTGAATATGAAACAAGGATAATAGGGTGAAGGGGAGTATAGATGAACAAAATAAACTATACATGGATACTAATAATTGTTTATGCTAGGTGATGGGGCGTAAGTGTTTATTATTACTATTCTTTCTATGTTTGTGTGTTTCTGAAATTGTTTACAAAGGGGCAATACATCCTTATTTTATAGAGTACTAGAGAGGGAACTTTAAAAGTTGAGATTGGCCAAGTATAGAAAAGTTGTCACTACAAAGCTTTGGTTCAGTCTCTGTGTAGCTAGAAGATGACCATCAAAAGACAAATGGCTTGAACATACATTTTAGAGAGCATAACATTCTTCTGGATAGTAGATATCTGGCTAATATTTGGCAGCAATAAGATGAATAAACCCATGGCAAGTTTTGGTCAACATATGGTGCAACTCTCCACTTAAATAGCATGAATGGTTCTATTCATGATTTTGATGGGGACTCCGTGAGGGTTATACTGTACTTAGATAAATGTTTCTTCTTCATAATATAGCATTAGCATAAACCATCTTTGGTATTCCAAATATTGCAAGTTTTGCTAGTGTAAATTATCATCCCTAATTAACTCCAGAACTTTGGGAATGATTGGGTCTAAGTCTGATGAACCGAGGGCATGATCTTGGAAAAGGTGAATTCATTTGTCCATGTGGCCGGCCAGTCTCCCCCAGGTGATTCTCTGTTTTTTTGCTATGCTATTCTTCCATTTGAAACTTCCCATTTTATAGAACATACAAGTAAGCATCAGAAAATTTAAGTACCATTTAAGCCCTTTAACTGTTAAGTGTGGAAGCCAAAAATGCTTCTTCTATCTTATATTTTAGTGGAAAATATCCTTAGTTAGTGAAAAGAGTTGTTTAACCTGATGGATCAACAATAATGGTAAAAGAATAAGTGCTTCCAGTTTAGACTCGCTTCAATCTCGGAATCGCTAAATCTGCCAATTATAATTTCATGTGATCAATGTAATAATAATAATGATACTAGTGGAATAGATAGGGCAGCAATATTAAAAGACATTATAATTTATTTATATGGATCCAAGTTTAGAGTATGTTAATATTTTCACTGTAGTATCAGAATCTTGGAGGAATGAAAAATTTGAATGACCTGGAATGGATAGTTTCAGTGAAAGATAATAGGGAAAGTGAAGCTTTCCTGTTGACAAGTAAAGTGTGATTCTTAGTACTGTCATTTTTTATTGCAAATTACATTATGAAAATTTAAGCAGAGAATTGCCCATGAGCTACAAATGATTACTTCTTATTTACACTCAACCTGTTTGACTATGAAGTGATACTTTAGAATGAAGTCCCTCATATTGTTATTAACATCACGGTAATTATGTCATTATTGATAATTTTACCATAACATAATTTTAGTGGGAGATTTTCCTTCAGATCCAGTGATGTTCTAGTATAATAAAGAATAATAGCTCGGCGTAATGACTTTGGAACATAATTTTTGTTAATATGCTTCATTAAAACGTCAAGAATGTGCTGAAGACAATGACCTCATTTATTTCATGAGATTTAAAAATCCACACCTGTATGTTCATTTGGGTTTGCGTGCCTTCGAAATAATAGTACTTTTGAAATGGAAAGAGACTAGCTTACACCACATGTAAGGATAGAAAACAGAAATCACTTTATCTTCTCCAACCTCCTACCACTCTCAGTTGACAACATAATACTGAGAAAGGGTAAACATGCTACGCTAATTGAAAAAGTGATGAACCATAAGGCAGTAGACCAAGTAGACTTACATGGCGCTATGCCACTTCCCGATTACGTGGCTGCAAACCGTTCTCTGTGCTTCATCCGAGGCAACTGGCCATCAAGAATCAGTCTGGCCCAGTGCAGTGGCTCATGCCTATAATCCCAGCACTTTGGCAGGCCAACCTGGGTGGATCACCTGAGGTCAGGAGTTTGAGACCAGCCTGGTCAGCATGGCAAAACGCCATCTCTACTAAAATTACAAAAATTAGCTGGACATGGTGGTGTGCACCTGTAGGCCCAGCTACTCGGGAGGCTGAGGCAGGAGAATTGCTTGAACCTGGAAGGTGGAGGTTGCCAAGATTGTGCCACTGCACTGCAGCCTAGGCGACAAAGCATGACTCCATCTCAAAAAAACAAAACAAAAAAGATCACAGTCTAGTGGCCTAAAGATGGAATTGAATTGAGAAGGAGGGATACCTGTATTACTTATTTTCCAAAATTGACTTTGAGTACATGTATGTAATGTGTTTTATCACATTGCCCACCACTGCTTTTCCTCTGACCTTGAATGCATTTAAAATGTGTAAGCTCTAGACTGCTTTTGGATGGACGTCTTCAGCAGCTACAGGAACATAAGAATTTTGGTTCACGCTTGAAAAACTTATATTTCCCATCATTTCTACATCTAAATTTCAAAGATCTGAACACTCTTTGCTTTCCTCTATTGGATTTGTGGTAGAGTTTTCCTCAATAAAAGATTGCACTCTTTGTATCACAATATTTACCTATTTTTTCTTATGCTCACTACCTAACCACCTCTGCTTTTATGTAAAATGCATTAATATAAAAATATGCTTTTAGATTGTAAATGCATTTTAGGGCTTATAATCTTCGAATGGTCTAATTCACTACATCTTGCACTGCTGTCTGTTACATAAGTGTTGCTTCATCTCAGACACATTCTCAAATCTTCCTACGACAGACAGATAATTTCCCAGTGACATTTAATTTTGTTGATTTTAGTCCTTGTTTCAGCTTAAACACAATCGTCCCCAGAAACTATTGTTCACAAAAGCCCATGTTCAGGCTCCCTATTTTTCTCTAAACACACACATATTAATTACTTAGGATCTTTCACTCTCACAATGATTCTGATTATTCATTTAATGTTTTATAATGACCTCAGCCTAAATTAGTATCACTAGGAAGTACCCTTCCTATCTTTCTCCACAATTCCAAATCGCTATTTTTTTATTTTTACGTAAATGACATTTTCATTACAAGATCTTTCTTAGTTCAGTCTTTCAAAAATAAAAATTGTATGTATTTGAACTGTGAACCCCCCAAATTTGAGACAGATCTCAGTTAACTTAGAAAGTTTATTTTGCCAAGGTTGAGGATTTGCACTTGTGACACAGCCTCAGGAAGTCTTGACGACATGTGCCCAAGACGGTCGGGGGACAGCTTGGTTTTATGGATTTTAGGGAGACATGGAACATCAATCAAAATACATAAGAAGTACATTGGTTCAGTCTGGAAAGGCGGGACAACTTGAAGCAAAGGCAGGAAGACTTGAAGTGGGCAGAGGACTTTCAGATCACAGAATGGTGAGGGAGAAAGACAAAGGGTCACATTCTTTTGAGTTACTGATTAGCCTTTCCAAAGAAAGTATCAGATACGCATTTATTTCCTGTCAGCAGTGAGATAACTTTGAATAGAATAGGAGGCACGTTTGCCCTAAGAAGTTTCCAGCTTGAGTTTTCCTTTTAGCTTAGTGATTTTGGGGGTCCAAGATATTTTCCTTTCACAAAACAATCTCTTACATATAAAGGAATATTTGTAACATGTAAGCATTTTAAAAGACAATTGTAGGGCCTTGAATCAACATCAGTGATATCCAGGCAGTATTCACCATGGGCCTTTGGTGAGACCCTGTAGTGTGCTGGCCTCAGGTGTGACCCAACATATTACCAGCTATGGTGGCCATGGGGGAGACTCTTTCTGCTTGTGGAAAGGAGAGTGAAGAGTAAAAAGGATTTTGTTCTGAGGCTTGTATACCACCTTAGCCACAGTAAAATAAAACATCAAGCAGAATACTAAAGTCTTTTATCCAGGCCTTGGCTCTTGGATGGCATTTCTAGACTTCCCCTGGGCCAGAAGAGAGCCCATTTCCTTGAAGGGAGAGACTCAGGCCTGGCAAGATTCACCATAAGCTGACTAAAGAGCCCTTGGCCCTTGAATAAACATCAGAGGTAGCAAGCAGTACCTATCACCATACTGGGACAGTGGTGGCCATAGGGAGATAATTCTCTGCTTGAGGAAAGGAGAGGGAAGAGTAAAAAGGACTTTGTCTTGCAACTTGGGCACCAGCTCAGCCACAGTAAAATAAACTACCAAGTAGATTCCTAAAGTTTTCAACTCCTGGACCTAATTCCTAGATAACATTTCTAAACCCACCCTGAACTAGAAGGGAATTCACCACCCTGAACGGAAGGACACAAGCCTGGCTGAATTCATCAACTGCTCACTAAAGATCCTTTGGGCCTTGAATAAATATTAGTGGTAGCCAGGCAATAGTTGCCACAGGCCTTGGGATTAATAACTGGAATGTATAAGGAGCTCAGATAACTCAATAGGAAAAACATCTAACACTGTAATTAAAAATGGGCAAAGGATCTGAAAAGATATTTCTCAAAAGAAGAACATATTAATGGCAATTTAGTATAAGAAAAAGTGCTCAACATCATTGATCATCAGAGAAATGCAAATTACAACTGCAATAAGATATCATCTCACCCCAGTTAAAATGGCTTTATCCAAAAGGCAATAATAAAGATGGTGAGGATATGGAGAAAAAGGGAATCATCATACACTGCTGGTGGAAATGTACATTAGTACAGCCACTACAGAGAACATTATGGAGGTTCCTCAAAAAACTAAAAATAGAACTACCATGAACGAGCAATCCCACTGCAAGGTGTATGCCCAGAAGAATGGAAGTCATTATATCGAGGAGATGTTTGCACTCTCATGTTTACTGCAGCACTATTCACAATATCCAAGATTAGGAAGCAACCCGAGTGTCCATCAACAGATGAATGGATAAAGAAAGTGTGGTATATACACACCATGAAATCCCATTCAGCCATAAAAAGAATGAGATCCTGTCATTTGCAGCAACATAAATGGAACTGGAGGTCATTATGTTAAGTGAAATAAGCCAGGTGCAGAAAGACAATCTTTGCATGTTCTCATTTATGGGGGCTAAAAATTAAAATAATTAAACTCATGGAGAGTAAAATAACAGTTACCAGAGGCTGGGAAGCGCAGTGGGGTATGGGGAGTGGATATGGTTAATTGATACAAAAATATAGTTATACAGAATGAATAAGATCTAGTATTTAATAACACAACAGGGTAATATAGTCAACAATAATTTATTAGACAACTTACAATAACTAAAAGAATATAATTGGAATGTTTATAATACAAAGAAATGATAAATGCTTGAGGTGATGGATACCCCATGATATGGTTTGGCTCTGCTTCCACCCAGATCCCATGTTGAATTGTAATTCCCAGTGTTGGAAGAGGGACCTGGTGGGAGGTGATTGGATCTTGGGATTGGATTTCTCCCATGCTGTTCTCATAAGCGTGAGAGAGTTCTCTTGAGATCTGGTGTTTTAAAAGTGTGTTGCACTTCTCTCCTCAATCTCTCTCCTGTCAACATAAAAAGAAGGCACTTGCTTCCCCTTCACCTTCTGCCATGATTGTAAGTTTCCTGAGGCCACCCAGTCATGTTTCCTGTTAAGCCTGAAGAACTGTGAGTCAATTAAACCTCTTCTCTTCATAAATTACCCAGTCACAGGTAGTTCTTTATAGCAGTGTGAGAACCGACTAATACACACCCCATTCACCCTGTTGTAATATTACACTCTGCATGACTGTATCAAAACATCTCATGTACCCCATAATTATACACACCTTCTATGTATCTATAAAAAATTTAAAAAGCAACAAAAAAGATAATAGTAAAGTATAAACACTAACTGAAAATCACTCATGTAACTCCCACCTATCTTAAGAGATAGACTATTGCCAGTAGCAATATAAGCCCTCTGTGTGCACAGGGGACTGCGTCTGTAATAGAGATCATCAATAGTCTGACCTTTGCGGTAATCATTCTCCTGCTTTTACTTACAGTTTTATCACCTATATGTTTATCCTTTAAGAAATAGCTCAACATTACCTCTTTTAAAAATTGCTATAGTAGGAATCATTTCCACTTATGTGATTTTATCTGCTTTCGTTTAACATTGCTTGTGAGATGCCCTGATGTTAATGCATTTAGTTATGGTCTATTCATTTTAATTGCTATATAATATCCTATTACATACATCACCGTTTTTCTTTTAATCAGATCTATTATTGATGGACATTTAGGTTGTCCAATTTTGGCTTTTTATAAACAATGCTTCAATGAAACATACTGTGTGTCTCTCCTGGTACAGTTGTACAACAGTATCTGTAAGGGATCTCCTAGGAGAGGAACTGCTGTACCCTAGAATATGTGTGCACTTTCAGATATTCTAAGATTAGGAAAAATCGATTCTACATTAGTTCATTTTGCTCTACATCCTCTTTAACACTTAGTATTGGTAGTTTTTTAAATGTTTGCCAATATGGTCAGTATGTAAGGATTTTTTTTTCTTTTCTCTTTCTTTCTTTTTTTCTTTTTCTTTCTTTTTTCTTTTCTCTTTCTTTCTTTTTTCTTTTCTCTTTCTTTCTTTTTTTTCTTTTCTTTTCTTTTCTTTTTTTTTTTGAGATAGAGTCACTCTGTTGTCCAGGCTGGAGTACAGTGGCACGATCTCTGCTCACTGCAACCTCCAGGTTCAAGTGATTCTTCTGCCTCAACCTCCCAAGTAGCTGGGACTTGAGGCATACACCACCACACCTGACTAATTTCTATATTTTTAGTAGAGACAGAATTTCACCATGTTGACCAGGCTGGTCTGGAACTCCTGGTCTCAAGTGATCCACCCAACTTGGCCTCCTAAAGTGCTGGGATTACAAGGGAGAGTCACCACGGCTGGCAGAATTTTTACTCGTAGTTTCAGTTTGTATTTCCTGGATTATTAGTGAGACCATACTTCTAAGAGCTCTTCCATCATCCAGCTGGGAAATGTCCTCTTTCTTGGAACTTAGATAACACATGCTGTACGTTGTGCTGTTTCAGTGTTTTCTTTTTCTATGTCTTATTATACTTATTTTTATTCTATATTGTATGATTCCTGACGGCAGAATCCAGGTTTTAATTCCTCTTTGTATCCTTGCGGTTTGTAATACATGGTCTCATTAAGAATAAGCTATCCATTATCATTTGCTGAATGAAATCAGTGAATCCCTGATGGTATGGATTGCAAAGCAGACATCGGGTGGGGCTAACACAACAGGTTTTAAAATCAGAGAGACTGGGGATGAACACCATCTCTTATACTTACTAGCTGCCTGGGAAAATTTATTCAATCTGAATAAATACTGTTTTCTTCTCTGCAAATTGGAGATAATATTAACGACAGCCTTATAAGATTGTTATAAAAGTTAAATGTGATACTTCATGCAAGTCATATGTAAGTCATAACAGTCACTTCTCAATCACTGATAGCCATTATTATTCTTGTTGTAATTATTACTACTCCTACTACTCAGATACTGTTTTAAATACATGGTCTAGGCCAGGCATGGTGGCTCACACCTGTAATCCCAGCACTTTGGGAGGCCAAGGCGGGTGGATCATGAGGTCAGGAGTTTGAGACGAGCCTGACCAACATGGTGAAACCCCATTTCTCCTAAAAATACAAAAGTTAGCCTGGCGTGGTGGCACGCACCTGTAATCCCAGCTACTTAGGAGGCTGAGGCAGGAGAATCACATGAACTCAGGAGGTGGAGGTTGCAGTGAGCTGAGATTGTGCCACTGCATTCCAGCCTGGGTGACAGAGCAAGATTCTATCTCAAAAAAATAAAAATAAAGTACATTGTCTAGAAGAGTGTGATGTTTGTGTGTTGCCGGTCTTTCAGTGTTAAAGATCAGAGCCGAAATATATTCCTTCTCTGCTGAGATAGCCTCAAATGGAAATAGGAAAAAAATATCAGAACTCATTTTGTAGAAATGAAATGGAGCAAATAATTTGGATCATTCTTCTTTTACGTTATTCAAAAGTATGTGGAAAGGGGGCTGGCAAGGAGAAATAAAGAACATAAAAGGACAAGGGCAAGAAGAACTAGGCTAGACTTTTATCATCTCCTTCCTGCTAATACACCCAAGAGGATATTGAAGATGCCACCAATTCAACCTCCAAGTGCAGAGAATCCAAAAATTCCAAACTGCCTCATACAAGATAGCCAACTGTCACATTTTAGAATCTAGAGAAATATCACAAATGTGTAAGGGGACCTCAGAACACTTCGAAGCCGATAATATGTTGAAAAAAAAAGAATCAAAACACTCACATGAGTACGGAAAAAATAATTAGGTAGAGCAATGGCAGCCGCAGGAACAGATCTGCATAATTGTAACAGCACTTTATGGAGAAATGTAAACTAAAGCCTCTAGTGCCTTGTTAAGCCAGTGTCAGTAAAATGTAAGCCTCGATAAATGAGCTATGTGTTTGCCAAGATGGAACCATTGCAAACATTCAGAGACAGGTTAACATTTAGGAATCTGGATTTCCATGTAAACATATATGCTTTAACATATTCCACAGCAGTAATTGCAAAATGTTTTCAGAGTAGTTACATTTACAGCACTGGTCTCATATAATTAAATGTACTTTTCCATAAAAAAATCTTTTGATGTGCAAATGTAAATAGCAAATTAGAAGCAGAGGTTTACCCAAATAAACCATTTCAAGACATATGTAAAACTGAGCAGAATTTGTGGAAGTAGATCACGTCTCTGCTTAAAATGCTTCAAGGGTTGTCTTATAACTTACTGAATAAAGTCCAAAAGCTTTAACGTTAGCACAAACTCCTTCCAAGACACTTTCTTGTTCTTCAACCATGTTTGCAGTCATTCTGCACAGACTTCACATATTATGCTTTAGTAATAACAAACTGTAGTTTTGCCTACTTCATAGTTGATGCTGTTTTCTCAGTGGATAAAACCCTTCCCAATTCTCTTTATTTGGCTAAGTCTTATTTAGTTTTCATGAATAAACATATGTTTCCATGATACCTACCTGGAGCATACAAACTAGATAAGGATGCCCCATACTACATAACACACCACACAGACCTTTGTCTTTCTATTGACTGCATTGCATCTATAGTAATCTTATACATCTGACTTCATCATGAGTTTCCATGCTAATCAAGGCCAATCACTGTTTATCTATGTAACCTGTGACCCTAATGCAAGTAGGCACATTATGAATTACGTTCTTGTTGAACTGTGTCATTACTAATTCACGTGTGGGAATTATTAGTGCGAAATGGCTAGATTCAAAATTTGGCATTTTCATGTTGAGAACCTTCAGGAGTGACACATTTATGGGTATGTGAATAAGGTGTGAGAAGGGCAAGTTGAGCTAGACTCTGAAGAGACCTAATTGTCAAGACAAAACTTCGCTCAGCTGTTATTCAAGAAAGTGATGCCTGCCATAGATTCAATTTTGAGCACAGGTTAAGATGGTTAATATGGAAACTCAGAAATCTTCCTTGAACATCCATATTCTAAGGTTGACACGTGGCTATTCCTAGGCATTGCCAGATGGAAAACGAGAGAGAAGAGGGTTACTACAAACACGTGCTCTACTTCTGCTGAGATTGGCTGATAATCTGCATTTGGCTGGAAGCAGAGAATCTGGTGAAAGGATGTGATTAGGAAAGGGTGGGTCCATTTATGAGCAGCATAAGGGTGCAAGGGCAAAAGGAATTAAGCTAATACTGACAATAAAAAAAAGTATGGAGGTTAGTCCATTTAGGAAGCTCGGGAAATTTTAGCTTATAAAACTTTCAAGACAACTCAGCTTGATAGCTTTTCATTTTACAAGCCAAACTAACAAACATTATCTAATTTGAGCTCTATAATCTTGGGAATTAGATTCAAAGAATTTTGAGCTGATATGACTTCAGAGATTATCTTGATTGGTGCTTTAAGATATTTTTGGCTGATAAAGAACCTCACATAAATATCCAGTATGAAAACATATGACACTGTGGCTTCTGTGGGGGAAGAAGACTAGAGATCTTTTTTTTTTTTTTTTTTTTTTTTTTTTTTTACAGATAATTTTTTTTTTTTTTTATTATACTTTAGGTTTTCCTTGTTGCATGTTACGTTCCATTTCCCCAGGTTACTTCACTCCTGAGGGCTCGACTCAGAATAGAGATTGAGAATCACAGATCTAGTTGAACCATCCAACTTTCAAACATGAATAAACTGAGGACCCAGAGGTGAAGTGATTTTTCCACAGTCCCACGACAGATATGACCAAACCATGGATCCTTTTGCATTGTCAAGTATGAGAAATAGAGGCAACATAAGTAGTCCCATTTGGTCAATGAAGAACCTAAATCTTGGGGTGACTCTATGATGACCCAAGGTCAGAATTCTGACTAATAAGTTCTAGGACCAGAACTCCAACCCAGGTCATCTGAAATTACATGTAATAGGCCTACACTGCCATCAATATTTATAAATAGATAATGTTAATTATACTACCCGAAATTCACAACCAATCTATCAGAATAAGCTGGACGTTTTGTACTTAACACATGCATATTAAGATTCCATCTTATTTCTACAAAATCAATTTTCTAGCATAGGAACTTATGAATGTGTATATTAGAAAGCTCACCTAACTATTCTCATATACCCCATGTTAAGGAGATGCAGTACAGAAGTTTAGTATATATTATATTGTGACACCATTGCTTCCAGAGAAAACTTTATCAGGTAGTATGAACCAACACATACAGACTAATAGTGGCCATCTGGAGCACTGTATTGAGAAGAGTTTTTTGTTTGTTTGTTTGTTTGTTTTGAGATAAAGTGTCGCTCTGTCGCCCAGGCTGGAGTGCAGTGGCGCCATCTCAGCTCACTGCACACTCCGCCTCCTGGGTTCATGCCATTCTCCTGCCTCAGCCTCCTGAGTAGCTGAAACTACAGCTGCCCGCCACCACGACTGGCTAATTTTTTTTTTTTTTTTTTGTATTTTTAGTAGAGACAGGGTTTCACCATGTTAGCCAGGATGGTCTCAATCTCCTGACCTCGTGATCTGCCCACCTCGGCCTCCCAAAGTGCTGAGATTACAGGCGTGAGCCACCGCGCCCAGGCAGAGAAGGGTTTTGAAAGTATGTGCAAGTTCAGAGATGTCTATCTTGGGCATATAAATGGAGAGTTCTTTACCCTCCTCTCACTCCCTCCATTGATGAGCAAAATTATAAAATCAATAATTCAATATCTAGTCTTTTGGGTTAGTAGACCCAGAACAATATATTTCTGACTAGAATCAATCATAATAGCTTAGGAGCATTCCCATTCCGAAAGAGAAGGGATCACCTTTGCATAGGCAAAGTTTCCAACAATAGAGTATTTTATAATATGTTCTACAGAATGCTTCTTAAATGTTTTAAATGTTAACCATGCATTAAATTCACATTAACTTTTTTAAATAAAATTAAAATATCATAAAGTATAAATTAATTATACAAAATTAAAATACTATAGAACAAGCAAAAATCACTTTAATCTCCAACCTTAATCTCACTTTCCCAGATATAAACACTATTATCAGTTAGGTACATTATCTTTTCAGATTTTTCCATGCATTTACATACATCTGAAAATTTAATACTGATAATAAACTCTGAAAGATAGATAACTCCCTGTTAGAAAGTATTACCTATCCTGCGTACTCAGTTTTCAAAAGTTCCTCACTCATTGATTAATGCTAAAATTCTGTTGCAGGTTTTGGGAATCACCTGTAAACAATAAGAACAAGGCGGCATGGCTGGGGCTCAGCTGTAGACAATAAAGCCTTTGCCTGAGGGTTGCAGCAATGAGAGGCCTCTCTGAGACGCTCCAAGTCGGTTTTGCTCTTCTCCAGGGACAGAGAGCTGGTCTACCTGAGGCTGACATGGGGAGGAAAGGCAGAGAGAAGTAAGTAACAGGCCGATTGTTCCCACTGAAGAATTAGAGTAAAAACTTGATCTTTAGCTTGCTGCATTTCAGCTTGGAGGTAAAAAGTATGAAGAACGGCAAAAGTAGAAATGTGAAATGATTTCTCTTTCAATCGTTGAAAATCCTACCAGCTCTCCAGTTTTCTGAATTTTCTTAAAACGAAGGATATCAATTGCTATGTTAGTTAGCCTGAGTGTCTATGATGAGGCATGAAATAAAACCTTTTTTACGAAATGGAGAAAAAATTAAAAACATTTGTTCTTACTCACTGAACCGTCAATCTAGAGAAATAGATTTCAGAAAAAAAAAAATTTGTGTACTCTATAGCATCTTGCATTATTTTTTTGCTCACGCATAATTCACCTAGTTCAATTCATATTTAATCTTATTCAAACCTATTTTTCAGGGATTGCCTGAATGTCAATGGTGATTTTGCACATTTTACAGTCACTTTTATAAAGTGGTAAGTGGAAAAAATTCTATTTTCCATTTCTTGCCAGGTTTTATATTTTACCCTTCACTTGCAAAAAATGTCCAAATCCAACGCTTACACTTTAGAGGTGTAATTTGGTTCTAATTTTATTTTTAAAAATTTGCAGATGGAGTTAGTGGCTCACTGTATCATTTTATTTTTTCTAAAGCAGTATAATTTCTGGAGTGCAAATGAGAAAGATTCGAAAGGCCTGGTATAAGATATAAATTTAGTTAAAATTGTTCCTCTAGAGTGTAAATTATACATTGTGATCCTGATATTCTGGTAATATTAATACAACTGATGCATAATCTTAAAGTTATATGTGCCTCTACCCTTTCATTTTTAAACCTTCTGGAGGGTTAACATGCTGTTCAATAGTCTACAGACCTGCAGGTCTCTACTCTGGTTGCTTATCAAATTTAGCAATGCAGCTTTTAAAACATATGGATGTAAGGATGCCAGGTTCCATCTACACATTTTTGGCTTGGGCATCTCATGTTTAAAAAAGTTGTCAAGTGATTCTGATACACAAATGATGATTGCTTTTTATAACAAGGGTAAGTAAAAGTATCAGCTCCAGCAAACCACTGGTAGAAGATGTGATATTTGATGGAACTCTTCAGTAATAAAGCACATAATCCCTAAACTGGGGTATTTTGCATTTCTTTGTAATAGTTATAGACTAGAATAAATATAACTTAAAATACCCTCTAAATCTAACATTTGTAACTTTCCTCTGTTTAATGACAGCATTTGTGCCAATCAGCTACAATACTGTTTATAAGAAATCCCGGAATTGTGGATTAATTACCCTCTTTAATTGAATTGCTTTCAAGGTGCTTGGGATATATGAGAGACTTTCAATGAATCACTAAGAATATTCAAAATGGAAAATAAATCTACCTTATTTCCCTCCCCTAAATAATGCCTTTGGATATATATTAATTCATCAAGTTGCATAAACATGACAAAATTATTATAATTATTTTCTTACTGATCTCCAGAGTCTTCCTTTATGAATATATTGCACAATAGTAATTCTATTTAATAGTAACCTAGCAACAACATGCCTGAAGGAGGATGCTATTTCACGTAAGATGGGAAGCTTTTCAATAGATAAGACTGCAGAAGACTCATATTCTCCATGGGCTAGGAAATCTTATGGAAAAAATCATTACCTCTTTCCCCCATAAAAAAGTTAGGCTAACTATGAAAGAGATCTCAATTTTCTCTCTTTTACACTTTTGTTCATAATATTAGACATTTGTGATAAAATGCCTATAGAAAAAAGACAGCAATGAGCAACTAAATTGTGTAAATTTTGTTTTTATTTGTTAAAAACAAGATTTATGTATACAGATGTACAAATTTAATGTGTAGATTTTGATTACTTTCTTGGGTCAGTTTACCCGCTTTGACTCAAGCTCCGACTGATATGATACATGAGAAGTCAATAACTTACTTGAGATTTTGACTTTCTATCCTAAGTCATTGAACTATGTGGCTGGGTGGGTTTAAAGACAGTTATTGTCTTCTCTCCCTGAGACAATTTCTTAAGACAGGAGGTTGAATAACTCCTGCATTTATGATTAGTTGGAACATTTTGTTGATCTTTAAGATGAAATGTGCAATAAGAATGTAAAATGTTATTGAGATTGTGCATCATTTTTCCTTCTATGACTTTATTTTTGAGCTTGTATATTATTCCTCTTGCTACACCAAAGTTGCTTTATTTTCTCACATGATAAATGTAACTTGATATCATCTTTAAAATACAGTGCCCCTGGCAGGAAAGCACCTCCAGAGAAACTTTGTTATTAGCATACATATGGGTATGCAAATACAAAAAAAAAATTACACAGAACTTTCTCTAAGGATTTTAAGAGTCTTTATACCTATTATCTTCTGAGTCTTTAACATAATTCTGGGATGTGAATAGAGAGTCAACATTATTACAGTACATGCTTTCTTTTTTCATTAAAATGGTCCTGATTTTTCTCGAGTTCCAGTTGAGAGACCTATTAGAATTAAGCATTATTAATTGCTTATCAGTTTTAAGAGGAGTTTATCCAATTGCATCTACATATATATATATGCACATCATGTATGAAATATGCATACAAGTGTATAACATATCATGTCTGTACAAGCAGCATCTCATATATTCTGTTTATGTGTGTTGATATTTGTTCCAGAATTATTTTTTGTGGCTTACTAAATTATGTCTAGATCATCTGGACAGTTTAAAAGAATTAAGAAACCTTTAATGCAAGATATTTAAAAGAGATGGAACTTTTAATTTTAGTTTGTAGACTAAAAGGAAAGAATATGAACCCAAATTATAGGTTAAAACAGTGCTGACCCCAGATAAAAGGCTCTTTAAATGTGAATATCGTTGCTCTCAAAAGAGATGTGTTTTGTGGCCGTCAATAACCACTTATGGACTTTTGGTCACTTGATTGGATTTTCCTCTTTCCTTCCCCAGAGAGTGCTGGAGGAAAGTGTTGGAGCTCAGGGTGTCATCTTAGCGAGATGAAAACGATGTCAACCACAGCAGCCCTACTTTGTAGATACAGTCTTACCTGAAAAA
This sequence comes from Hylobates moloch, assembly GCF_009828535.3. Classification (NCBI taxonomy): domain Eukaryota; kingdom Metazoa; phylum Chordata; class Mammalia; order Primates; family Hylobatidae; genus Hylobates; species Hylobates moloch. The sequence continues at coordinate 566,090 of NW_026652285.1, forward strand.
CAAAACAAAAAAACGACACAGATGGCATGGTGGCTCACGCCTGTAATCCCAACACTTTGGGAGGCCAAGGCGGGTGGATCACCTGAGGGTCAGGAGTTCAAGACCAGCCTGGCCAACATGGTGAAAACCTGCCTCTCCCAAAAATACAAAAATTAGCTGGGCATAGTGGCAGGCACCTGTAATCTCAGCTTCTTGGGAGGCTGAGGCAGGGAGAATTGCTTGAACCCGGGAGGTGGAGGTTGCAATGAGCCAAGATTGCGCCACTGCAGTCCAGCCTGGCAACAGAGCAAGACTCTGTCTCAAAATCAATCAAACGAACAAAAAAAACTCAACTGCTTACTGGTTTCTTTTACACAGGCTGGTACACCAAAAGTGGCTAGCTTATTAAAAAGTATCTGAATGCTTTCCCTTTAAGGTTGAGGAGATGGCAAAAATACTCACTTTCACCACTTCTCTTCAACACAGCACCAGTGGTCTTAGCTAGTGCAATCAGGCAAGGAAAATAAATAATAAACATAAAAATTAGAAAGGCAGAAAGAAAACTATTTATTCTGCAATCAACATGACTATATATATAGAGAGAGAAAATCCCAAAGAATTTATAGAAAAAAAAAACCTCCTACAACTAATAAGTGTGTTTAGCAAAGTCACAGGATGCAAAATTAACACACAACAACCAATTGTATGTTTACATACTAGTAATTTACAATTAGAAGCTAAAATTTAAAAGAAAAAGCTAAACCAATTACAATAAAAGATGAAATCCTTAAGTATATATCTAACAAAACATGTACAGAATCTGTATGCTGAAAATTACAAAATTGTGATAGAAGAAATCAAAGGAAACCTAAAGGCAACCTACTATGTTAATGGATGTGTATATTCAATATAGTAAACATGTTAATTCTCTTCAAATTGATTTATACATTTAACCCAATACTAATCAAAATCCTATCAGGTATTTCTGCACGTATTCATAAGAGGTAGAATGATTAGATAACCAAAATTATAGTTCATAAAAATGATAAATTGGATCTCACTGAAATTAACTTTACTTTGCAGAAAACATTTTAAAAGAATTGAGAGGCACACTACCAGATGAAAGAAAATATTTGCAAATTCCATAACTACCAAAGGACTTGTACAAACAATATAAAAATAGTAAAACTCAAAGGTAAGAAAATAAACAACAAAATTGAAAAATAGGCAAAGGATTTAGGCAAACATTTTAACACAAATAATATAAGAATAGTAAATAAGCAAAGGAAAGGGCTTTCAACATTATTCACCTTTAGGAAAATACTAAATAAAACTAGGATGAGGCAGGGCGCGGTGGCTCACGCCTGTAATCCCAGCACTTTAGGAGGCCGAGGCGGGCGGATCACCTGAGATGGGGAGCTTGAGACCAGCCTGACCAACATAGAGAAACACTGTATCTACTAAAAATACAATTTTAGCTGGACGTGGTGGTACATGCCTGTAATCCCAGCTGCTAGGGAGGCTGAGGCAGGAGAATTGTTTGAATCCGGGAGGCGGAGGTGGCAGTGAGCCGAGATCATACCATTGCACTCCAGCCTGGGCAACAAGAGCTAAATTCTGTCTCAAAAACAAACAAAACTAGGATGAGTTACTATTATGCTTATCATTAGAATGATTAAAGTAAAAAAAATACTTATAGTAAGTTCCAGTGAGGATGTAAAACAGCTGGAACTCTAAGACATTGCTGATGAGAATGGAATATTACATAGCCACTCTAAAAAATAATTTGGTAGATTCTTATAAATTTAAATATACATCTATCATATGAGCCAGAAATCTCATTCTTAGGCATTTGTCTTAGATAAATGAACTTTTGTTTTACAAAAAAAACTGGAGAAATAGGAACACTTTTACACTGTTGGTGGGACTGTAAACTAGTTCAACCATTGTGGAAGTCAGTGTGGCGATTCCTCAGGGATCTAGAACTAGAAATACCATTTGACCCAGCCATCCCATTACTGGGTATATACCCAAAGGACTATAAATCATGCTGCTATAAAGACACATGCACACGTATGTTTATTGCGGCACTATTCACAATAGCAAAGACTTGGAACCAACCCAAATGTCCAACAACAATAGACTGGATTAAGAAAATGTGGCACATATACACCATGGAATACTATGCAGCCATAAAAAATGATGAGTTCGTGTCCTTTGTAGGGAAATGGATGAAACTGGAAAACATCATTCTCAGTAAACTATCGCAAGGGTTTTTTTTTTTTAATACTTCTACCATTAATTTGCTTAAAATCAGGACACAGATTCATGTCTCTATGTCTTATGGTACAATTCCAAACCTTGTGAGATGTTGGAAAATTTCAATTAATATAGTTTAAAGCTATAAAAACTTTAGCAATTTGTGGCACTCTAATTGACAGGTTACTTATCTCTTTTCCTTCTTATATTTTAATTAATAGAAGCTCAATATATGTCTATTGAATGTTGACTGAATTGAATGAGGCTACATTAAACAGAATTCATAATACTTTACTCAGAAATGTATCACTGTAAATAAGATTAGAAGGCAGAAAATTTGGATCTCTTGTAATTCATAATCCAACTTTGAATTTCTAGACTTTATTTTAGTAATAAGATGTAATGACCTCCCAGGGTAAAGCTTCCCTATATACTGCCTCACTGATCCGTTCTGGAGAGTGCAGGTCCTGTGCAATTTAACTCTCAACTTGCCTACTCTTATAGCATGCACATACACACTCTACCTCACAGACATGCATACACTCACACACTCACACAGCCATATTCAAGACTATTATCAGCAAAAGAACTACACCCTTTACAAAACACATTCAAGATCTGAGTTTTCACATGGAAGTAAAACATGGAAGTTTTAAAATTATAAAATGCATGTAGGCATCAGCCATGTTTACAAGTGTCAAAACATTTCTTTTCCTTTTTTTCTTTAAGATGGAGTCTCACTCTGTTGCCCAGGTGGGAGTGTAGTGGCATGATCAGGGCTCTCTGAAGCTTTGACCTCCTTGGGCTCAGGTGATCCTCCCACCTCAGACTCCTGAGTAGCTGTGACAAAGGAGGACAAACGCGGGAATAAAGACAAAGACAAAAGTGTATATTTGGAATAAGGAGTCGGGGGGTCCTTGCTTCTAGTGAACGAGGGACTGAGCCTTTATAGCCCTTCACATTCATTGAGTAAAGGAGATAGGGAGAAGGGGGTGCTGTGGTCAGCTGCTTGACTTGGTGCAGGCCTGCACAACTGCATTCTTTGAACAGTAGTCTCCAGATGTTCCAGTAGATAACCTCAAGGAGCACAGTGCCAGGGAGCGACTGCCCCCAGCAAACCTTCTGGTAGCAGGCACAGAAGCGAGTTTGCTCGCATTCTGCGTTCATGATAAACAGTTTGCTGTTTGATCATATAGCCTTCAGTGGAATGCCATGTTAGTCACAACCCTCAGGCCTTTGACTCCTACAGCATGCCACCAAGCCTGGCTAATTTTTGTATTTTTATTAGAGATGGAGTTTTGCCATGTTGCCCAAGCTGGTTTTGAACTCCTGGGTTCAGGCAATCCACCTGCCTCAGCCTCCCAAAGCGCTAGAATTACAGCAGTGAGCTACTGCACTCAGCCTCAAAAAAAATTTTAGAAGGTTTAATTTTCTCTAATTGCCTGCCAGTATTCCATGTTGGATTTCCCTTCCCTCTTGTTTAAAAGCATATTGATATATTCTTCATTTCCCAGTAATTTGGGATATTAAATATTCAGTCTAGTTTCAAACCTCAATTGTAAAATCTATTTTATTCTTATATCAACTTCCACTCACCAGCTTCCAAACTGGACCTACGATGCTGGCTTCCTAGAGCGACATAATGTGATGGTCTGCCCTAAATATCAAAGGTGCTTGTCGTCCTTCTTCTTCAGTAGGAAAGAGTGGCATTAGATGGATACAGGGGTCTTCTTATGAAACTGGTAGTATGTCCGTGGCAAGGAGGGTCTTCTTGTTTTGTGGTTCTCATTAAGTAGGGTTTAGCCTCACCCTTGCTCCCTCCAGCGTTGAGGGACCATCATCAGGAGGGATGCTATATCTCTCCGTCACTAATAATCCTTTGGGCTAGACATCCTCTGTCTTGCCTAATGACTCCCTGGGCAGAGCAGTGTACCTATACATGGAGCCACACAAATTGCTCAGGTTCTTTTCCTTGGCCTACAATGACCCAGACTTTGAAAGAGAAAGAGTTTTGCTCATATATTCTTCCCAGGCACAATTATTCATGAACCCTTTTCTCTGTGTTATTCATTAAGCTTCTCACCTTCAGAAACCTCAAGTCAAAAATAAACAATTAGGGAACGGTTCTCACATGTCCCCTAATTAGAGAATCTTCATGCCAATTACTTTTCGTGTTAATAACCCATCTCCCCCTCTTAGAAATGTAAGCTTCAAGAGGGCAGGGATTTGTTTATTTTATATTTGTTTGATGTATCCACCATTTCTAGAACAGTGAGTATAGACTGAATGAATGAATCTTTTCTCCCAGATAATATATAGGTCCCATATAATTTTAATATTTATTATTGTGTTAATGTTACACGTGGAGAAAATCAAGAAACTCCCTTGGTTTGGAGGTGATGGAGAACTGTCCAACGGTCATATGTACTATATCACAGAAAATGCCAAAGGCTTGCAAGGATGAAAAAGAAAGAAAAACATAAAGAAATAAAATTACAATAAAGTATAAACAAAATTGCTTCAGCAACCTGCACATAACAATATTTCTTCTGGTAAATCTTCCACAGCTACCCACTTATTAGCAATGGATGCCAGATTTTAGGGTGACGTAATGGATTGAAGTAGGGATAAGATTATCAAATGTTGCGGTGGATGAAGTTGGTTTTGCAGCTTTTAGTAGCCTTTGATGAGAGATTCCATTTAAGTAGGGTGAAATGTGTCATTCTCTCAGTTTTGACTATTGGTTCTTTAAATTATGCACACCCCACCAAGTTATTGTGAAACCATCTAGGTACCCGCAATGACTCTGGGAAGCAGAAAGACTGAAGAAGAATATTTAAGATCATCATAGCCTTTATGTCTTGCCTCGGGTTTCACCACAAGAAACTCTTCTGTTTTAGAGTAACTTCCTGGCTCCAGTGCTTGGAATCAGATGGGGGCTAACAGTGCCACATTGGTGGGACTCCTCCTAAACTGGAAACTCTATGGGCCTTGATGGTTTCAGTTTTCCCCAATGAGGGCACTTTCCAACCAAATCTTCTCTATTGACCCGTACCCTGTATTTGTTCTCTATCACTGCTGTAACAAATTACCGTAAACTTAGCATCTTAAAATAATAAGCATTTGCCATTTCACAGTTCTGTAGTCAGAAGTCTGAGTGAGCTCAGCTGGTCCTCTGCTTAGGGTCTCAGAATATTGAAATCAGTGTCAGGCTAGGCTACATCCCTTATTGGACACTGTGGAAGAATCAATTCATTCAGGTTGTTGGTATTATCTAGTTGCTTTCAGTTGTTCTACTGAGGACCCCATTTTTGTGCTACTTGTCATTTAGGGCTGACCCTTGCTCCTAGAGGCTGCCCACATTCCTCTTCATGCTTTCCATGTAGCCTCCCTCCAGCCACAGTGGGTGAGGTCCCCCCTAACCTTCATCAATCATCACTTCAGTTCTCTCTAACTTCCCCTTCTGCCTCTGTGACTCCATAGTTTTCTGCTTTTAAAGGCAAACGTGATCAGGTTGTGTTCACCTAAATACTCCATGTTAATCTATCTATAATCATAATTACATCTGCAAAGCCTCTTTGGTCATGGAATGTAATATTTTCACAGATTTCAGGAATAAGAGTGTAAACATTGGGAAGAGGGCATTCTGCCTACCACACCTCTTTCTAGTAGGATCTACCAGATGCCCTGGGCATCTCCTGAATTTCCATGGATGGAATTGTCCTGGGGTTCTGCAAATGGCTTCAGTGCATGAGGGCAGCATAACAAGCAGATTGCTTCTGCTGGGCAGCATGGCATTTCTTTTGTGTGACTGCATGAGATTGAGCCATCAGAATGGTTGGTGATATGCTGATTTTGAGTGACTTTCTGATACAAGATGAGGTCAGGGCTTTGGACTACTGATGGTCCACCATGAGGCATTGTTAGAAATAACAGCATTGCTCCCAGCTACTCGGGAGACTGAGGCAGGAGAATGGTGTGAACCCGGGAGGTGGAGCTTGCAGTAATCCGAGATTGTGCCACTGCACTCCAGCCTGGGGGACAGAGCGAGACTCCGTCTCAAAAAAAAAAAAAAAAAAAGGAAATAACAGCATTGCTACTTTCTTCTCATAATAGGAATAGAAAAGTAGCCAAAATGGGACATGTGATAAGAAAGAACTCAAAGATATAGTTTCTGGACCTGAAAAAGAAGAAATGCAATGCCTGGATACTATGAAGAATCTATACATGTACTAATTATACAATTGCAAATACCTAATTTTTTCTCTATCCATTATTCTAAATCTTCACCACTTAATAACTGTGTATTATATGGACCAATTAATCTTGTAATACATTGCTAACTAATAAAATTATTTATATAGACAATAACCCGCAGAAAATTGTTCAGTGTCTGTACATCCTAGGGGTGTCCCTGCTTATATTAGTAACATATAATAAGAATGACATACAAATAATTGTGTCTCCCACTATACCATAAATATTTGCTTTATGATGCAAAGATTTCATAGCCCTTTTTATATGTGTTTCATAATAGTACAAGAAGTGGATGTATCAGAATGTATTTAGTAAATGTCCTAATAATTGACACTTTATTTCGTAGTTAATTCATTTCCGTTTGACCTTTTAGTTTTCTCTTCATTATTTGGGTTTGTCTTTTAAGTTGGTGGGTTTTTTTTTTATTTATCTTTTAACTTTTCCTACTCCTTTTCTTTGTCCATGAATGATTTTGTTATTTATAATTATTTTGTTTTAGCTCTTGTCTTCATTCTGTATGCTTAAGCTTATCTTCACAAGATACATTGACAGACTGATCCTTCTCGGGTATCCAGAAGGAAAGTAATACTTCTCTCCTATTAGACATCCATTTGCTTTTTTCCCCCCTGCTTTTAGCACCAAATTATACAGGTTTTACCTCTTTCAAGTTTTAAAACCTTTGCAAAATTAATTTTGGTTATTACTATAATTTAATCTGTATTTTATTCCATTGATCATACAGACATTTCTTGCCTTTAAACAACTGATGTCCAATAAACCTTTTCTAACCCTTGACTATAGGAAATTCCCATTCATTTTTGAAACTGTTCAGATGTGAGTTCTTCTAAGAGGACTTCTCTGCACTTTCTCTGAAGCAGAATCATTTCCTCGATTGTCTGTGATGCTCCTGGTTGAAAAACATCTCTTGCATTTCTCTGTGTCAATCTCCAGACTGATCTTCTAAGTGAAGGAGGCTGGTCTTGTGGGTTGGTCATATCTATAACACTTGGCACAACTAATAGTATTTTGCAGATGGTCAATGAATGCCTTTCTCTGCAACTGTCCCTCAGAAAAAAAAGAAATGTACCTCTATATTCTATCTTAGATGATTTATTTTTCATTTTATTTAATATTTCCATTTTGATTATAAAATATTTTAATCACACACAAAAGTACAGAAAACAATGTTAAAATCAATAAAGTATCTACCTATGAGATTAGAGAGTTTGCCCTATTTGCTTTCACATATTCATAAATACAAGTGAAGTTTCACTCTCTCAGGCCTCTCTCCTTCCTTTCTCTTTTTTAGGGGCTAATTTCCCAAAGTCAGAGTGTATCATTCTCATGCATGTTCTTTGACATTTAAGGTATATGTCAGAATATATGAACAACATATACCACTGCGTGTATTACAAATATCTTATACATTAAATCAAATAGGAAAAAAGTAGTAATTTTTTACCACTGCCTTCCATTTGCAGACCTATGTTTTAACATGTCTGGACAAAGGAAAAAAAAAATCCTTTACTCCTTTAATCTTAGTAGCTACACATAAATTTCTGACATCATAAATACATTTTTGCTTATTTATTGTTTTAACCAAGGTTCTCCAGAGAAACAGGAAAAAATAGAATATTAATATTTACAGAAAGAGATTACAGGAAATTGGCTTACACAGTTATGGAGGCTGGGAAGTCCAAAATCTGGAGGGTGGACAGATAGGCTGAAGACAGAGAAGAGTCGGTGTTCCAATTTGAGTCTAAAGGCCATCTGCTATAGAACTGAGAAGAGCTTATGCTGTAGATGAAGTGCAGAGGCAATCTGTCTGCTGAAGTCTCTCTTCCTCAGAGAAGGGCATTCATTTTGTTCTTTTCAAGCCTTCGACTGATTGGATGAGGCCTACCCACATTATGGAGAACATATCCTTTACTTGAAGTCCACTAATTTAAATATTAATCTCATCTGAAAGCATCCTTGCAGACACACAGAAAATAATGGTTGACCAATATCTAGGTTCCTGGTCACCCACGAATTTGACATATAAGATTACCATCACATTTCCCTAAATCTGTTTTCTTGCTTTCAGGTAAAAGTCTTTGAACACTCTTCTTGTGTTCAGGAGATAAGTGTATGGCTGAAACATACTTCCCATAATATTTCTTTTCTTTTTTTTTTTTTTTTTTTTTTTTGAGACAGAGTCTTGCTCTGTCGCCCAGGCTGGAGTGCAGTGGCACAATCTCGGCTCACCGCAAGCTCCGCCTCCTGGGTTCACGCCATTCTCCTGCCTCAGCTTCCCTAGTAGCTGGGACTACAGGTGCCCACCACCACACCCGGCTAATTTTTTTTTTGTATTTTTAGTAGAGACGAGGTTTCACCATGTTAGCCAGGACGGTCTCGATCTCCTGACCTCGTGATCCACCCGCCTCAGCCTCCCAAAGTGCTGGGATTATAGGCATGAGCCACCGCGCCCGGCCCCCATAACATTTCTTTTGGAAGACAGTCACAGCCTCAGATGTAATAATTATTGTAACCTTAATTATATTCATGACATCATTCCCAATCTCATATTTCTCCACGTACCTTATGTGTTATGCACCAATCCATCCCAACATGCCTTTCTTCATTTGACTAATACGAAGAACTGAAACTCAGTTCTTTCACGTGAAGTAATTACTCCTCCTCAAATTGATCTTTGTTTCTTCTGTGACTGTTCCTCTTGGTTCTTTCCTTTCAACGACCCTTGAGCTAAAGCCCTGGCCCTCCACATCCTTGTAATCTATGCCATTCCTTCCTAATTGAAGTTATACTTAACCCAGTTTGTGATATTTTAATTAATCCTTCAAACCTTCTTCAAGCAAACATCCTCACTTGAAGTTTTACTTCACTTATATTTATAAGAATTTAATTAGCCCTCCAAGCCTGCTTCTTTTGAACTTCCTCTTTGACTCCACTACTTTGGCTGCCATTTTTCTTAGATTCTAAGATGCTCTCTATTGTAAGATGCATTGTTGATTAATAACAACTTTTCTTTTTCACGTAGAAGACTTAGCAGTTCTGAATCAAAAGTACCTATTGTCTTTCATAAAACATACTAACTGCCAAAGGATATATTTATTCATATAATTATATAGCACTTTCTTTTTCACTATCACAATCAAAATTTGAATTAAAATCTTCTCCTCAGCCAGAGTCTAAAGAGAATTCTGATTTTCTTAAAGCCCCTGGATTTTAGGCATAGCATCATAGTAACAAGCTACTATTCATAACCGGTGCTTATGTGAATTTAGAAACTTCCTTCCCCTCATTTTCTTCTGTATGTATTTTAATCATGCCTGATTTTGGTGTGTTTACAATACAACCTGCAGTAAATAATATAAGGAAAAGCTTTACTTTTTTCCTATGCTCTAGAATTGTTTCCTCATAAAAATCTATGGTTCCTTGTAGGCCTGATAGAAATGCACCTACAAAACTATATGTAGAGTGATATTTAGAAGTAGACATTTCCAGGGGATTTTTTGGTTATTGATTTAATCAAATATTTTGAGTAATTTTGTTTAGTTATGGTTTCTTTATATTGACTATTTAATCTAGATACCTAAATTTGTTGGTGTAAAGTGACAAGAGCATCATTTTATAGCCTTATTGCCAGAGAAGCACTTCATTTTATTTTCCACATTTATTTTTATTTTCTTGCCTACAGTATTAAAGGCTTCTTCCCCTTTATAAATCCCTTCCTTCTTTTCTCTGTCATGTTCCCTCTTCACCTATCTTACTGTACCGAATACTTAGTTTACTTATTTTATTTCTTTTTGTTTGCTAATATGGGAGAAAATATTGGCAACAATTCACACACACACAAACACACACACACACACACATCATCATCATCATCATCCGTCAGAATGGGACTACTGAATAGAAGATTATATTAAGACTGATACATATTCCTGGAAATAACAGGAACAAATATTAGAAAGCTAATGAGCTTTTTTATTATTCCAGTCGACTATAACTAGAGGAGATAAGAAACCAATCATGCTACAGAATAGTAGAGAACACGCTGACTCCTAAAAACCTGAGTAGCTTTCGTCCAATAAACAAAACACTATTTCCTCAGTATGGGTGTAAGACGTATGATGCCTAAAAAAATCTTGCACATTGATTAGCGACCATGTTAGTCTCTACACATCTCCAAAATGCGTGCAGGTGGGGATGACAGGCATCACTACTCACCCCACAAAGTCTAAAATGCTCTGCTACACTGTAAGACTCCATTGCATGGAGGTAAGAAGAAGGGCATGAGAAATTTATCAACTTTATCTTAAAGAAATAAAGTTATTCTGTAGGAAAGGCATGAAGTTTGATCAAAAAAGAGGTGAATAAGTGAGTGCCTCCAGCTTCACCTTCAGAGCCTGGGTTAGGAGTAGAGTTTACTGAAAGAATACCCACCTCCAGACTCTGTTTTCCTATTGAGGAAAAATAACTCTAGTTATCTTTTCTTTCATACTTAGATAATACCTCCAGCAATTGATGTGTGTGTTAGTATTGGCTCCTTGGAGCTAAGAGTTTCTTAAGGGCTATAATATTGAGGCTGAATCTGGAAAAGCTAGCAAGGTTTATTAATGTGAGTGAGAAAGAAAAAATATGAGAAGAGGAAAAGGTAAGAATGGAAATGTTCTCATTTATAAGAACAAAATCGTTGTCACCTAATCTGAATTCAAATTCAACTGAGAGAAAGACTTGGAGAGAGGCAGATGAAGATAAAAATATCAGCTTTATTCCTGATGAAAATTGTACTGCAATACGTGATGTAAACGTATGGCCATGACTACTTTCTGATAATTTCCTGTAGTAGACTTTTTTTTTTTTTTTTTGATACTGAGTCTTGCTCTGTCACCCAGGCTGGAGTGCAGTGGTGTGATTTCGGCTTACTGCAACCTCTGCCTCCCAGGTTCAAGCTACTCTCGTGCCTGAGCCTTCTGAGTAGCTGGGATTACAGGCACCCACCACCATGCCCGGCTAATTTTTCTATTTTTAGTAGAGACTGGGTTTCACCATGTTGGCCAGGTTGGTCTTAAACTCCAGACCTCACATGATCTGCCTGCCTCGGCCTCTCAAAGTGCTGGGATTATAGGCATGAGCCACCATGCCCGGTCAGTAGGCAACTTCTGATGTGGCTCCTGGTGATGCTTGATACTCTAGTATATACCTAGTATTCACACCTTTATGAATCCCCTCTTCTTGAGTACAGACGGGACCTAGTGACTTGCCAACAATAAACAGAATACAGAAAGAGGTATACGATGTCACTTCCAAGATTGGATTATCAAGAAGATTTGTCTTCAATTTTGCTTGCACTCTCTCTTTCTCCTTCTGGTTCTTCTCAGCTTGCTCGCTCTGATGAACAAGCTGCCCTGTTGAGTGCTGCCCTCTGGAGAGCCCTGCATAGAAAGAACCTGTGGGTGGCCTCTGAAAAACAGACACATGAGTGGGCTTGAGAGTCAATCCTTTCTGAATCAAGCCTTGTGATCACTAGCTTTGGACAACATCTAGATTTCAGCCTTAAGAGACCACAAAGCACAGGATATGCCTGATAAATCAAATCAGGATTGGTGACCCATAAAGCTGTGAGCTAATGTTTTAAGTCAATAACTTTTAGGGTAATTTGTTATGCAGCAATAGGTAACTAATAAACCTCTCCTAGAGGACACACTCTCCTCCCCCAAAATAAGATGCATGTATTGAAGAGAAAATCCCTATGTCCAAAACGAGATTAGGTCTATAGCAGCATGAAAACCAGAAGATGCTAACCGACACATTCCTCCTTCAATTTCAAAAATTCACCAGTTAGATAAATACTTCTTCTTCCCTTGGGAGTGTTATTCAAGGAGCAGAATTACACAAACATGACCCTGTGTTGCTTAGACAACAAACTAGGTTAAGGTCTGTGAGCTCACTTTCCTCCTAGCTGAAGGGGCAGCCTTCGAGTTTAAATTTCCATGGGACTGAGACCATCTTTCTTGTGGTCAAGGAGACTGCATCATCCCAAGTTCCAAGTACAAAGACCTCAAGTTCCAAGTACAAAGCTGTCTTGTGCAGGCAATATTGCAAATTGCAAGTACTGCAAATACAGACCGCTCAGTGGCAAGTATTCTGTTCATTTCTCCACTGAAAAGGCCATTTTCTCTTGCTTATTCTATAAGAAGGAGCACCAATGGAGTGGAAAGATGAGTTCCCCCACCAGAGCAGGACCCATGCTAGGTTTAGTAGATGTCCATATCTAGATTTTCAGCTAGAGTGATTACAATGCTTGATTCAGAAAGGATTTACTCTCAAGCCCACTCACGTGGCTGTTATTCCTTGGAATAATGGAGAGCTTGAGAAGTGCATATGGCTCTGTCTTTTTGTCTCTGGCTCGGGGTTTCCTTTTTTCCAATATAGTTTGTTTTATAATCTATGCTCTGTTAAGTTATGGACTCCATTCAGACCACTTGGACCTTCTTTCCCCCAGAAAAACACAGACAAATAAGTGAGATCCTAAAGATCCATCAGAGGTATTTATTCTGTATTTTTCCCTCCATCAGGAGTGGAAACGTATGGAGAGAGAGTTAACTATTGCTCCTCACCCTTGCATACATGCGTGTGTGCATGCACATGCATACACATGCACCAATGAAAGGTAGAGAAATACAAAAAGATAGGACAGATTTGGGATATACAAGTGGGTCTGTATGGCAAGACAAAAAGGTCAGTCATGGTGTATTGAAGTACCAGAATGCCACATCCATAGGGCCATCCTGTTGCACAACTTCATGTTGCCCAACCCAGTAAGGAGTGGTTCCCTCTGTAGTCATGGAATGCAGTGGTCTTAGCAGAGCCCTTAGATGACCCCAGTCACTATATATCTTCTTCTCTCCTTGACCTTTCTTATTTTAGAGATGACAGTTTTACAGGCACAAGCAAAAAAAAAAAAAAAAAAAAAAAAAATCAGTCCAAAACCTGCCACCAGGGCACTGAATTGCCTCTTACTTTCCTTTTGTTTTTGTGGGGCTGCCCAAAATAAGTAGCAGGATGATTCATCGTAGCCTCTGGAAGTTGTCTGACAGAACTCTATTCCAGTGTGTGACTGAAGCTACTTATAGCTTGTGTCATTTTCTGCAGTGACTCAGTTCCAAGCAAAGATTAATGCAGTTAGAGCATTTTGCAGAAATAGTAAATCACCCTTGCAACTGATTGCGACTCTAGAGCTTCCTCGCCTGAGTTATTCATGTAGCTCTCCAGCATTGTTTTCATAAACAGATATTGTTTCATGGGTTGCTAATCATTTCTGCCAAAGTTAGAGTAGGCTTAAGGCCAGGGGAAATAGAGAGGTTTTATTCAAAGAAGCAAAGTTTTCAAGGTATAAAAAATGTCAAACTACTCCCTGTTCCAGACTTTTCTTATGCTAATGAACATTGAATGTATGTTTAAGAAAAATTTGTATTCAAAGTTTGTGTATGATATCTCATCTGATCATGCCTTTTTTTGTAATCAACCCACTGAATTATTTAATTTTTCACAAGTTACTTTTTTGCTATATTCACTGGGTTGGCAATGATATTTTTCTGTGTCAAAATAAATGACAGTCATGAAAGTAAATACCATAAGAAGATTTACCAGAAAGACTAATCTATCATTGCTTCTTTTATTACCTATTCTCAGAAGATAACATTGCTAGAAAAAATAACTTCAAGTGTACAACATTATAACTAATGGTTTGCTGTTTGTTTGCTTGTTTGTGTTTAATCATAAAAAGTTTTTTGGGCTGTGATGGTGCATCAGACCAGAAGCTACCGGAAGCACAGAGACCCTAGAAAAGTGTGTAGCATGTGGTAGAGACTACATAGGGCTACTGAACAGTAGAGCTACCATCTAGCAGGACTACATGTCTCTCTTGGGCTTTTCAGTGATTCTTATTTATATGTGAGAAACATTACTTAATGGTAACATATAAAGAAGTTATTTCAGTTGAGGCCCTCACTGCTTTCACTCTTGAACCAACACTATTTTGAATTCCAGCTTACTTATTAGATTCAGTGCTCTCAAGAAAATTTATAGTTTAAGTGCTCAACCAATCTCTGAAATAAAGTTGAGAGGAATCATCCTTGGAAATATCAACCTAAAAGTGAACTGTGCAGCAGACACCCTTTCCTGCTGGGTTTTGCACAGTCAAGACACTCATGTGTCATTCCTAGTCAGATGAAATGTCTTTAGAATCTCCTTCCTTCGCTTACATGTAAAGAGGCTTGGTGGTTAATTGTCTAATTTAGCAGATGCAAAACTAGACAGGTGAAGGAAAAGGAGCTTCCTCAGGTGAACTTCAGGCAAAAGACCTCAGAAAAAAATATTTAGCTCCATGTTATGACTTTGCTCACATCATTTTCTTCATTCAGAGTCACTGCAATTATGCCAATCAACCATTATGGGTGAAATCAGCAATCTTTAAGTTTACTTCCATTGCTAACATTCAATTTTCTCTCCCAAAAGTTAGTTACTTTTCTCTTTTATTCTTTTCCTCATAGTTACAGAGATTAACTAATATGTTTCCTTCATATTTTGAGTCAAGCAGGGCCTAGAAGAGTGAACGAGGCTGAGACATCTCATAGCGGGTTCAGTAGGTTTAAGAAAGTAAAGTTCTTCCTTTTGGTTATGGAGTCTCAATTTAAGCCCAAGTAGCATTAAAGTTGTCAAAGTTTACCTGGTGAAACACAAATTTTCTTGCAAATGCAAACAGTCATTCTGAAAATTGTAGGAACCAATGTATAGGGTCCAGATATTAGAAAAGCTTAGAGACAGGTGTGGTCGAGCATGCACATGAAAAGTCACCTGGAATAATTCTAGAAGTAAGCTAGACATTTCCAAAGGGTTTCTGTGTGGTAATTTATTAGATTCCATTGGATTGTTGGGCTCATTTAAAGGATATACTATGAAACACATAAATCAGTTCATATTGTCATATCACTTATACTTTATAATCATTTTTATTTGATGTATCTAATAGAGGAAGAGTAATGCAGTCTTTAATATTATCTCAGTCTTTTTTTCTTAACTTGGAACAGTAAGAATGAAACAGAATCACCCTTGACAATTGCTAAGGTAGAATGACTTTTAAGTGGCTTCTCTACTTACAGCACTGAGAATAATCCACTGCTCCAATATTACCTCCACCCAACCATCATCAATAAGCTAATGCACTTATTGCATAAAGTCTAAACAACCTTACAATTTCTAGCAGCAGTGTCAAAAAGAACTTTCTGTAATGCCAAAAACATTCTCTCTATATATGTGTACTGTCCAATAGATGACTATTAGGCACTTGAAATGTGGCTAGTTCAGCTAAAGAAATCAGTTTTAAATTTTTATTTAATTTTAGTTAATTTAAATGTAAACAGCAATTTAAGACTACTGGCTACCATATTGGACAGTGACAGTTTTATAGTTTCAGCATCTTGTATCTTACCTCTTTAGGGAGACTTTTGAATTATTTGAGCCAAACAAGGTACGTTTCAGGCCACCTCATCATTATGCTGGCTTATTAACTCAATTAGAATATCAGGCCATAATGGCTTTATTTCACTTTTGATTCTTATTTGAAAAATATCTACATTATACCCATAAATACACACACACACACACACACACACACACCCCTACACACACACACCTCCATCTTATTTCCCAAACTGTGCACATAAAAACACAGGCTTAGTGCTTAATGTAAAAAAAAGAAAAAAAAAAGTATAAACTTCAAAGATGTTTCATCGTATCTAGGCAGGTAGGGCTTTTAGTCCTGTTTCATTATGACCAACATTATTACAGTCAGGAACAACTTTTATTCAGAAAACTTATCTTCTAAAATAGCTATAAATACTAAAAAAGCATATGAGAAATTGAGCTTGTGAGGAAAGCTACAGAAGAAAAAGTAAGAAAGGCTTTGGAAAAATATGCATTATGGTTTCTTGTGCATGCGGCTATAGAGAGACATCTCAGCTAAGGGAATTTGTATATTTGTAAGAGTCATAAATGACTAGATTCCAATCCCAGTTCTACCACTTACTAGGTGTAATGACTCTGGCCATGTTAGTGAACCTCTCTGAGTCTGAGACTCCTTATCCATCAAACAAGATAATTTCTGACACTTAAAATCATTGTGGATATTAAATAAGACAATATGTGCAAATAACTTAGTATGCAGTAGACTTTAAATATGTTAATTCCTTTTCTTTCTATTTTTAGGGCAAATGTTTTGAAACATATGAAAACTAATTGAAGCCATATACTCCAGAAATATGCAATCAATAAGACACTTCGGCGAAATGAGTTCACTGTGACTTTGTTAGTAGGTTCTATGAAACTAGGGTATCTCCAGACCCTAGGCAGATGGTCACATTTTGAGGGGGGAAAAAAGGATCTTTATCAGAAAATTGTTTTTGGTTGGTTCCTTCATTATGACTTGGAAAAATGCCATTTAAACAGATGGATATGAATACAGGCAACCAGAGAGGCTGCGCTTGTACCCCTAGTCTTGGCATGTGGCACCAGATTCCCTCACCAGGCTGTCAAAACAGCTGCTGTGCACTTTCCCCCACCTGCAGTTACAAAGCTCTGCCAAGAGTATCCCAGCTTAGAGAAGAACCTGTATAGTTCATTCTCCTGGGTTGGAGGCCACACTTACTGCCTTTGGAGCAATAGGGGTGTCTTTTCACATCTTTCTTTAAAATCCTGGGAATGAAAAAGATATGTAACCTTTCCAGTTCATCTATCTTTTCATTAACATTGAAGTGACAGCAAGTCTTCGTAGAGAAAATGGGATACATATTCAAAACTCCACTTGACTATTCACTTGCAGTTAAATAAAGTTACTTTAGCAGCTTTGATCCTTAGTTACATCCTTTCCAAGTGGAAATAAACAATATTTGATAAAATTGTAGTGGTAGTTAGGAATAATGATGAAAGAGAGTCTAGACAGTTGTGGTGGTCATGGTAGTACTAGGAGTTGCAATAGCAACATGTAACATTTGTTTACTGTTTGTTATACATCAAGTATGGTTCTAAATGCTTTACAAGTATTAGGCATTTAACCCTTATAGTCATTGCACAAACATATGTATTTTGTAAGATAGTTGAAGATAATGAGGCAGAATGAATTTAACTTGCTCAAGACTACAGAGCTAGAAAGGCATGAAGTGGTAAATGAAACTCAGGGAGTCTGACTCCAGAGCCTGCACACTTAAGAATTACTATAGGTGTTAAGGGAATGGTAACTATTTTTATGGGGAAAAAAAGATTCACAGGAAATTGAGTATGTTAATGAAATCTCCATTGATGAAAAGCAAATGACAACTATAGGGCCTGTGAATGATTTCTATCTGGTACTTCTTGCTTAGGTAGGAGAAATTTGCTGAGGAAAGGATAATTCAAAGTCACTCCTTTTTATGGGAACATAGAAATAGGTTATGGAAGTCACGTCATTACATGAGTATTATAAAGAAGCAGTATAATTTAAGTAATTAAGCAAATCCTGAAAGAATTGTTTTTATATTTTAATTGCTGACAAATTTAATGGATTTTATATTCTTTAATTTACATTTGATATTAATTATAGTCTATATTTAGATGTAGTTTTACATACAGTACATTAAACACGGCTTGATCTGATGAAATTGATTTTATTATATCTGGCAAAAATTAACCATTTGTGTTATTTTTGTATCACAAACTAACCATTTGTGTCACTTGTATGTTTAAAACCTTTTGTACCAAGTAGTTTCTGGTTTTGCTTCTAAGTGTCGCAGACCTAAGGAAAAGAGTATCAATTCAACATTACAACAAAGTTAAAAAGTAGATTCATTTGGATTCAATTTAAGCTTATAGAAATAGAAAGCCTTCAGTGTGCTTACTTTGAACTGAATATTTAGAACACGAGATCGAATGCTCTGTATTATAAAGACACCAAGTCCTCAAATGTATGCTTTGCTTCATATGAAGTCTGTAATGAAAACAGATGTCAGGGAAGTGGAGACAGGTTGAGATAGAAACACATACAATTATGCAAAGAGATATTAAGAAATAAAGGAAAGGGAACAGATAAAAGAAAGAAGATGGAAAAGAAACATAAGGGAGAGGGAGAGAGACCTCGGCCTTGCTAAATTCTGTTCCCAATTTCTTCAGTTCATCTCTGCTTGGATTCTCTCTTCCTATGCTACAGCCCAGAAAGAATATGCCACAGCCCAGAAAGTACACTGAGGCAGAAATCTGGGGCAATAGTAGGGCCACTTAATATGATTTCCTTCTCTCAAAGATCTTAATCTTGTCACCTGACATGTGAATATAGTTGGATCATACCCTTTACAGAGTCTTAGAGCTATTTACTTTGAGGGGCATGGCAGGCTGAATAATAACTCTCTGAAGATACTAACATATGAACAACCAGAACCTATAAATACATCACCTTATACAGGAAAATAAATTGCACATATAAATAAATCAAGGGTCTTGATATGGGGAGATTATCCTGGATTATCTGGCTGAGCCCAGTGTAATCACAGGGTCTTTGTGAGAGAGAAGAAAGGTCAGAGGCAGAGAGAGGAAGACATGAAACCTTCTAAAAGAATATTTAGGAAAAATATTTTGTGGCATTTGGTTAGATTTCTTAGTTGCAACACCAAAAGCACAATTCATAATAGAGATACATCATAAATTGAACTTCTTCAAAATTAAAAATTTCTGCTCTTCAAAAGACACGAAGATAATTAAAACACAAAACAGGGTAGGAGGAAATATTTGCAAATCACATATCAGATATGATTCCATTGACATAATATTTTGTAAAAGACAGAACTATAGGGACAGTAAAGAATTTAGTTGCTGCTGGATGCTTGAACTGGAGAGAGTTGACTACAACCTCTTTCATAGGTTGACTGTGGCATTTGTTACACTACTATATGCATTTACCAAAACTCACAGAAGTTTACACCAAATGGGGTGAATTCTACTATGTTTAAATTATAATCCAATTGTATTTGTCAGGGTTCTCTAGGGGGACAGAACTAATAAGATAGATGCATATATGAAAGGGAGTTGATTAAGGAGTACTGACTCACAGGATCACAAGGTGAAGTCCCACAATAGGTCATCGGCAAGCTGAGGAGCAGGGGAGCCAGTCCGAGTCCCAAAACCTCAAAAGTAGGGAAGCTGACAACGCAGCCTTCAGTCTGTGGCCAAAGGCCAGAGAGCACCTGGCAAACTACTGGGGTAGGTCCAAGAGTCCAAAAGCTGAAGAGCTTAGAGTCTGGTGTTTGAGGGCAGGAAGCATCTAGCACAGGAGAAGGATGAAGGCCAGAAGACTCAGCAAATCTAGTCCTTCTACGTTCCTCTGCCTGCTTTTATCCTAGCTGTGTTGGCAGCTGATTAGATGGTGCCCGCCTGAATTAAGGGTGGGTCTGCCTCTCTAGTCCACTGACTCAAATTTTAATCTCCTTTGGCAGCACCCTCACAGACACACCTAAGAACAATACTTTGCATCCTTCAATCAATCAAGTTGACACTCATTAACTATCATGCCAATAAAACCAAGTTAAAAAGAAATTCTCAATTGAACTACAGGGGTATACACAGGTATACAGGGGTATACATGGGATATGAACTACAGGGGTATGCACAGAATGAAATCCTGTCATTTGGTGTACAAATTCTACTAGGTAAGGCCGACAATAACAAGTAAACATATAAATATATAATATAATTTCATTTGACTAATTGATATAGTGTTATTTGGCCAAGTCATTTATATTAATGAGTACAATAAGAAACAAACAGAGAAAGATAAAACAGTGTGTTTTCCAAACTTATTCATGTAATGACAAACAATAAATGATACTTAACATTGAGTTAAGCAGGCTAAGGCTGTTTGTGGTCAGAGAGAACTGGTAGTGGGCGGTGAATAAGAGGGTACAGTAGCCCTAGGCGTTGCCTGGCCATTCTAAGGAGCAGGGGATCAAGGCTTGGTAATTAATGGCTCATAGACTGGAACATTAAGGGAATGGATTGGGGGATGACTTCTGGTTTAGCAAAGAAAGACTGGTGAAACGTCTGGAGACATAACATTGAATAGAGACCTAGATAAAGGGAGCTAGCCCTGGAAAAATCTGGGGTATGATTGATCCAGACAAAAGAACAATCACAAGGAACTTGTTTCTCACAGAGGAATGAGTTTGGCAAGTTAGAGAAAAAGCAAGGACTACATAGCAGAGAGTAATGGGAAGTACAGTGGAGGTTAGAAGGTAAGGTCAGATAGGTGGTCACAGCTAAGTCATTCAGTCTTAGAGTCAGTGGTAAGATACTTGGGACTGATTTACATGTAATATGAAGCCATTAGAGGGCTTTGAGCTGGAGAGTTATGTGATTTTATTTATAGTTTTACAAGATCAATATGACTTTTGGTTTAATACTATTTTTAAGGGGTTAGTAAAAACAAAGAGAATAGTAAGGTGGCTAATATATTAGTCGAGATGAAAGATAAGAAAGGCTTAGCTTAGTGTGTTACCTGAAAAATGGGTGAAAACTGTGATACAGGAGTTGAAAAGAAATTACTTAGGCAGATAGAGAGGGTACAGAAATCCTCGGTAAAGGTTTTCCTTTTAATAAAAAGCAGCCCCAAATCATTTTCCTTTTTAACAAAGAGCAGTCTGTAAAATCGAGCTGCAGACATAGTTGCCAGAAGAATACTATCTGTAGACTAGGTATGTTCAAAATGGCGGCTCCATCTTCCCTTCCCTTTACCAGCCACATGTACAGCAAGGAGCGGACAAGATGGTGCTGGTCAACTGGAAAGCCCATTTGAATAATAAGATTAGGGTGGGGTGGCCAGCCTTCCCCACACTGTGTCAGCGTCACACCTGATTGAACCAATCTGTGTGCCCTATGTAAATCAGACACTGCCTCCTCAAGCCAGCCATTTCCTCTGGGAAGCCCCTCTCTCTCACTAGAGAGAGAGAGAGCTGTTTTCCTTTCTCTTTCTTTTGCCTATTAAACCTCCAATCCTAAACTCCTTGTGTGTGTTTCTGTCCTAAATTTTCGTGGTGCAAGACAACCAACCCTGGGTATTTACCCCAGACAACACAGTCGCTTCAACTGATCAGATTAGAAAAATAATCTAAAGGTAGAGTTTAAATCATAATGTGATTTATTTATGGATGTGAGAAGGGAAATGGCATTAAATGTTTTCTAGATTATTGGTCTGAAAAACTAAGTGGATGATGATACTACTTAGTAAATGGAGAAAATTGGGAGAAAACATCTTGGAAGGTGTTTTCAAATATGTTAATTGGACATGCCTGCTAGAAACCCATGAGGTAGAATTACAGAGTGTGGTAATGCAAGGACAATTCAAGATATGCAAATCAATAAATGTGATAAATCACTTTACAGAGGAAAGGACAAAACCCGTATTAGTATTTCAATAGATGCAGAAAAATCACTTGACAAATCTCAACATTCCAACATGATTAAAAACTGCCAACAAATCAGGTATACAAGAAAGTAGATTAACACAATAAAGGTCATATATGACAAACCCGCAGCTAATATCATACTGAATGGAGAAAACTTGAAAGCTTTTCCCTGAGATCTAAAAAAAGACATCTTTCACTATTTCTATTCAACAAAGCACTGGAAGTCTTAGCCAGAGCAAGTAGGCAAAATAAAAAATAAAAGTCATCCAAATGGGAAAGGATGAAGTTAAATTGTCTCTGTTTGATGATGATGTAACCATATATATATTTTTTTAATTACCAAAAAACTGTTAGAAATAATAAACAAACAGTATGGTTGCAAGATACAAAATTAGTGTATGCAAATCAGTAACATTTCTATACACTAATAGCAAACTATCTGAAAAAGAAATCAAGAAACAACTCTATTTACAAAGTTATTTATAAAATAAAATAAGAATAAATATAAACAAAGAGGTAAAAGACCTCTACACTGAAAACTATAAAACATGGATGCAAGAAATCAAAAAAGACACAAATAAATAAAAAGATATCCCATACCGATGGATGGAAAGAATTAATATAGTTAACATGTCCATGCTACCCAAAGTGATCTACAGATTCAATGCAATCTTCATCAAACTACCGATGACATTCTTCACACAAATATATAAAAGCAATTCTAAATTTTGTTTCAAACCATGAAAGACCCCCAAAAGCAAAAGCAGTACTGAGCAAAAAGAACAAAGTTGGAGGAATCACACTATCTAACTTCAAAACATACTACAAAGCTATGGTAACCAAAATACATAGTACTAGCATAAAAACAGACACATAGACCAATGGAAGAGAATAAAGAGCCCAAAAATAATCCCCGTTCATAGCCAATCTATTTTCAACAGAGGCGCCAAGAACACAGTGGAGAAAAGACAGTTTCTTCAATAAATGATATTGGAAAACTGGATATCCACATGCAGAAGAGTGACATTAGACCATTATATCTCACCACATACAAAAATCAATTAAAATTGATTAGACTTAAATGTAAGACCCGAAAGTCTAAAATTTCTAGAAGAAAACATGGGAGAAAATCTTCTTGACATAGGTTTAGGCTAAAAATTTTGGATATGACCTCAAAAGCATAGGCAACAGAAGCAAAAATAGACAAATGAGATTACATCAAACTAGAAAGCTTCTGCACAGCAAAGGAAACAATCAACAGAG
Organism: Hylobates moloch; assembly: GCF_009828535.3. Taxonomy (NCBI): domain Eukaryota; kingdom Metazoa; phylum Chordata; class Mammalia; order Primates; family Hylobatidae; genus Hylobates; species Hylobates moloch. The sequence goes on from NW_026652285.1 coordinate 589,339, forward strand.
TGAAGAACAACCTACAGAATGGGAGAAAACAATGCACACCATACACTGGATAAGGAACTAACATAAAAAAATATCAGAAACTCAAACTGCTCAAAACAAGAAAACTACTGTATTTAAAAATGGGCAAAATACTTGAATAGACATTTCTCAAAAGAAGAAATACAAGGACCAACAGACTGCATACGTAAAGTTCAACATCTCAAATCATCAGAGAAACACAAAGTAAGACCACAAAGATGAAAGACAAAACATGTTGGTGAGGATGTGGAGAAAAGGGAACACTTACACACTGTTGGTGGGAATGTAAATTAGTAGAGCCATTTGGAAAATTGTGAAGATTCAAGCAGAGAATAAAATCAATTTCTGGGAATATTTATTTATAACAAAATACAGTTGATGATACAAAAGAGAGACTATTCACTAGTAAAACCTGAGTTACTAGCCTAGAAGACAAACTGGAAGAAATATCTCAAAGAATGAAGCATAAACGCAAGATAATGGAAATAATTGAAAAAAGATAAGATAATTGGGTACATGTGAAGAAAACCTAATTGAAAAATAGTATTGCAGAAGAAAAAAACTACATGAGCAAAATAATATTATTAAACAAATATAAGAGAAAACTTCCCCCAGTTGAAGAATATATACATCTGTAAATTTAAACTACACACCAAATTCCAGGCAAAATTAATGAGAAAAAAAAAAAGAAACCCTAAACGTATCTGGGTAAATTTCTTGAATTCCAAGGATAAAGAAAAATACTGATAGTGTCCAAAAGAAAAGCCTAAGATATTTACAAATAAAACAAAGTCAGTTCTGGCATAAAACTTTCAGAAATTAAAATATATATGCCTTTCATTTTTTTAAGAACAACTCCTTCAATCAGTCTTTCAAAAATGGTCTATGAAGATTAACTTTCTTTGTGCTTTTATGTCTAAGAATTTTTTTTTCTGTTCCACTTGATTTCTAGCTTGGATACTTATTTAATTCTATATCCAAATTATTTTTCTCATAGCTTAAAAAAATTAAAATTTGTGTCCTCATTATCGTCTAATTTCCATTTTACTTAGAATGCAATTTAGAATATCCTTTTGAGGTTGTCTTATTTCCATGGAGTTCTAAATATTCCCTTTAAGGTATCTGATATAGGTTTTTGCCATTAATCTTATCTAGCACTGACACTTTCAGCCTAGAAATGTATACTTTTATCTTCCGCAGGAAATTATACTGTTACTTATTTATTCCTGTCCATTCTCTTTGTTCATTTCTTCTGACATTCAGTTGTATGGTTATTGCATCTTCATTTACCTCACTGTCTCTTCTTTAATCTTTTGTAATTTATTTTTGTTTTTATGTTATTTTGTTGGAATATCTTGGATTAACCTAACTCAATAATTCAGACTTCCACTGAATTCAAACTTCAATTGAGCTCTTTCTTTGTAAATTTTATTTTTCCCAGATTTACTACAATATAATTGACAGATAAAATTTTTACATATTTACAGTGCAGGATGTGATGTTTCAATATTGTATATATTGTGAAATGATCAAGCTAATCAACATATCCATCACTTCACTTATCATAATGTTTAAGGTCTATTCTCTTAGCAATTTTCAAATATGCAATACATTATTATTAACTACAGCATGTACAATAGATTTACAGAACTTGTTTATCCTGTCTAATGGAAATTTGTACACTTTGATCAACACTTCCCCATCTTCACTCCGTCAGCTCCTAGTAACCACCATTTATAAACCATTTGATAAGAGGTTAATATGCAAAATATATAAGGAACTCAACCCAATAACAAGAAAACGAATAACAATTAAAAATGGTAAAAGAATCTGAATAGAGATTTATTAAGGGAAGAAACACAAAGGGCCAACAGGTATATGAATAAAAGGCTCAAGTCACTAATCATCAGGAAAATGCAAATTAAAACTATGATGAGATGTCACCTCATACTTGTTAGAATGGCTATTATCAGAAAAACATATATATATATATATCTGTATATCTATATCTCTCACATACATACACATACACACACAGACTAACAATGGCTCATTGTATGAAATTTTATTCATCCTTAAAAAATAAGGAGAGCCAATCATCTATGACAACATAGAGGAACCTGAAAAACATTATACTAAGTGAAATAATCCAGGCACAGAAAGACAAACATTGCACATCTCATTTATATGTAAAATCTAAAAAAGTTGAACTCATGGAAGCAGAGACCAGAAGACTGGTTAATTTTTTTTCACTTTATCACGTTTACATTTACATTAAAGAACACCAATTAACTTACTTTATAGTAGTCTATTTTGTTTTATGAATGTGATGGTCCTCTAAATATATGAGAATTTAGTTAGATTTATTGTTTCAGTTACCTTTTGATTCCATTCTTCATGGTTTTCTTAGTATTTATTGTTTTCTTTCTGCATTTAATATTCTAATTTCATGTGTGTGTTTTCCTCAACTTTGGATTCTATTCATGTTTTAAAATAAGAATACCTTGTATACCTGCACTGAGTGGCAGAAGGGACTTTGCAATGGGATGTGAGGAGGATTTATCTTCACAATTTATGTGTTCTCTGTATGTCTATGGCTGGCAAGTGATCTGGAGCACTGCCTTGCTTCTCTAGCATGAATACAACATTAGGAGTCTCCTCTTTTGCAACTCCCAGGTCAGAATTTAAGCTTTATTCTGGGGATAAAGCCGGAAGTGGCCTTCTTTTTCTGTCTTCTTTCTTCATAGTGTTTTGTTGTTTTTATGGTTCTCTTTGCCTTTCTTCCAGCCCCAAACTCACACTAAGTGTAATCAATGGGTTGAAAAAGTACACCTCTTCACTGTGTAGTAGTGACTATTTCAGAGGGAGAGTAGCCCATAAGACTCAGTTGCTCAGAATGATTTGCTTTAATCAGCTGCTCCGACAACTGCCCTCAAACCACATGCGGCTTTGAGTATTTTTTGACCCTTTGTATGGACCACCTCTTCTTTCCTGTTTATGTTTAAGTTTTCTTTATCCTTATATATCCATCAATTCATTCTGATTTGTTTTCTATCTTCCAGGAATTTTTCAAAATTTATGAACTATTGATCATGTCCTTTTTAAAAATTTTTTTACTACTGTTACTACTTGTAGTGTTGTTTATTTTTTCCTACATAATTTTGTGGGGGAAGGAAAATAGATGTAGATGTTGTATCTGAAATCTTTATTTAATCCGATATATCGCTTCTCACCTATCACACTGGTAAACTTTCAAAAATATGAGACAATAGCTCCTGTAGGTGACACTGTGGAGAAACATGCACTTCATGTTTCCCCACACAGAGAATGCAAATTGTACAACCATTTTGGTGGGAAACTTGGCAATACCTAATGAAACTACATATGCCCTAACATTTTAATTCAGCAATCTCACTTCTAAAAATCTATCCTGCATATGTATTTTTATTCCTCCAACACTATAAAAATACATATGCACAAGGTTATTTATTGCAGTGTTGTTTATATATGCAAAATATTGGAAACAACCTAAATGCCTATATATATGGCAGAGTGGCTGAATAAACCATGATACATTCACATAATGAGAACTATGTAGCTATAAAAAATAATGAGAAAAATCTCTATGAACTGATATGGGATAATTTCACTTGACATACTGTTAAGTGAAAAAGCAAAGCAGAAAAAAAATATCTATAGCATGCTGTTTTCATGTAAGAAAGAAGGGGACATAAGATACTAATGTAGCTGCTTATGTGTAAAAACACGTTTTTGTTTCTGATTAATCAGAAACTAAAGACAAACAAAAAAAAAACCTGTTTACCTGTAGGAATAGGTAGGAAAGAAAGAGAGAAAGAAATTCAGGCCGGGCGCGGTGGCTCACGCTTGTAATCCCAGCACTTTGGGAGGCCGAGGCGGGCGGATCACGAGGTCAGGAGATCGAGACCATGGTGAAACCCCGTCTCTACTAAAAATACAAAAAATTAGCCGGGCGTGGTGGCGGGCACCTGTAGTCCCAGCTACTCGGAGAGGCTGAGGCAGGAGAATGGCGTGAACCCGGGAGGCGGAGCTTGCAGTGAGCCGAGATTGCGCCACTGCACTCCAGCCTGGGCGACAGAGTGAGACTCCATCTCAAAAAAAAAAAAAAAAAAAAAGAAATTCAGAACGGTCTCAGGGTGGCAGAGATGAGGAGGGAATATATCTGACTCTTAGATATATTTGTATATATCTGACCCTTAGAACTATAGTAATGTTTCACAAACACTTTACATTTCTTAAAATGTAAACAAATATGAACAACCAGGATGTACGTGGTATAAATAGTACCCCCATTAAAGAAAAATTAAGTCAGGCTAGGCTTCTTGTCAACAAAGGATAAAAAAAATTGTTAAGCAAATAATTGGTCCTTCCAAAAGATTCAGTAGCATTATAGAAGAAAATAAACAGAGGAGTTTTCTTACAAGTTTAAAAAGGACCTGAGGAGATGTTGATCAAAGTATACAAAATTTCAGTTAGGAGAAATAAGTTCAAGAGATCTATTATACAACATGGTAACTATAGGTAATAACAGTGTATTATGTATTCTTGAAAATTGCTGAGAGTAGACTTCAAGTGTTCTCACCATGAAGAAATACGCAAAGTAATGGCCGGGCATGGTGGCTCACACCTGTAATCCCAGCACTTTGGGAGGCTGAGGCAAGTGGATCATGAGGTCAGGAGATTGAGACCATCCTGGCTAACATGGTGACACCTCGTCTCTACTTAAAAAAAAAAAAAGTTAGCCAGGCATGGTGGCGGGCGCCTGTAGTCCCAGCTACCTGGGAGGTTGAGGCAGGAGAATGGCGTGAACCAGGGAGGCGGAGCTTGCAGTGAGCCGAGATCCACCACTGCACTCCAGCCTGGGCGACAGAGCAAGACTCTATCTCAATAATAATAATAATAATAATAATAATAAATATGCAAAGTAATGCATATGTTAGTTAGCTCAATTTAGAAATTTCACAATGTAAACATATTTTAAAACAAGTTGTATACAATTTTTATTTGTCAAATAAATAAATGAAAAAATGTTTAAAAGATATGTTTCTAAATACCGCACACCATAAAAAATTATAATAAAACTTAGTGTCTTTTCTTTTTCTCTCATGAAGAAGCAGGCAAGTAAAGAAATACAAAATAACATGGATTATCTAAAAGAAGCAGGAAATATGGGATGGCCATTGATATGGTTTGGCTGTGTCCCCACCTAAATCTCATCTTGAATTGTAGCCGTTACAATTCCCACATGTTGTGGGAGGGACCCAGTGGGAGAGAACTGAATCATGGGAGCAGTTTCCCCTATACTGTTCTGGTGGTAGTGAATAAGTCTCAGGAGACCTGATGGCTTTATAAGGGGAAATCCCTTTCTCTTGATTCTCATTCTCTCTCTTTTATTTTTTTTATTTTATTTTTTATTTTTTAATTATACTTTAGGTTTTAGGGTACATGTGCACAATGTGCAGGTTTGTTACATATGTATCCATGTGCCATGTTGATTTCCTGCACCCATTAGCTCGTCATTTAGCATTAGGTATATCTCCTAATGTTGTCCCCGCCCCCCCCACCCCCCACCCCACAACAGTACCCGGAATGTGATGTTCCCCTTCCTGTGTCCATGAGTTCTCATTGTTCAATTCCCACCTATGAGTGAGAACATGCGGTGTTTGGTTTTTTGTCCTTGCGATAGTTTACTGAGAATGATGTTTTCCAGTTTCATCCATGTCCCTACAAAGGACACGAACTCATCATTTTTTATGGCTGCATAGTATTCCATGGTGTATATGTGCCACATTTTCTTAATCCAGTCTATCGTTGTTGGACATTTGGGTTGGTTCCAAGTCTTTGCTATTGTGAATAGTGCCGCAATAAACATACGTGTGCATGTGTCTTTATAGCAGCATGATTTATACTCCTTTGGGTATATACCCAGTAATGGGATGGCTGGGTCAAATGGTATTTCTAGTTCTAGATCCCTGAGGAATCGCCACACTGACTTCCACAATGGTTGAACTAGTTTACAGTCCCACCAACAGTGTAAAAGTGTTCCTATTTCTCCACATCCTCTCCAGCACCTGTTGTTTCCTGATTTTTTAATGATGGCCATTCTAACTGGTGTGAGATGGTATCTCACTGTGGTTTTGATTTGCATTTCTCTGATGGCCAGTGATGATGAGCATTTCTTCATGTGTTTTCTGGCTGCATAAATGTCTTCTTTTGAGAAGTGTCTGTTCATGTCCTTTGCCCACTTTTTGATGGGGTTGTTTGTTTTTTTCTTGTAAATTTGTTTGAGTTCATTGTAGATTCTGGATATTAGCCCTTTGTCAGATGAGTAGGTTGCAAAAATTTTCTCCCATTCTGTAGGTTGCCTGTTCACTCTGATGGTAGTTTCTTTTGCTGTGCAGAAGCTCTTTAGTTTAATGAGATCCCATTTGTCAATTTTGGCTTTTGTTGCCATTGCTTTTGGTGTTTTAGACATGAAGTCCTTGCCCACGCCTTGATTCTCATTCTCTCTCTTGCCTGCTGCCATGTAAGATGTGACTTTTGCTCTCTGCCATGATTGTGAGGCCTCCCCAGCCACGTGGAACTGTAAGCCCATTAAACCTCTTTTCTTTATAAATTACCCAGTCTCAGGTATGTCTTTATCAGCAGCGTGAAAACGAACTAATACAGCCATGCAATAGAGGCATAAAGTAGAATGACAGAGTAAATGAAAAGAAGGGAGAAAAAAAGTGCCATATTAAAATCAAAATGAGACTCTAAAGCGCAAAGATTTAAGCTGACTCTAAAGAAAATCAAATAAGAGAAATGGATGAGAAACATTTTTAAAATGTGGAGAACAATAAGTGAAAAGATACAGACCATAACATAAATAGGTAAAAGGAAAGCTAATACAGTGGAAACAAATGAATAATCAGCATGCTTTATGAAGAAAATGAAATGTTATGGAACAAATCAATATTTAAAATATAAAAAAAATTATGACTGATTAGAGACTTCAGTCTACAGATTGAAAGACTCATGATATAACAGTCAAAACTAACACACACCACCTGAACAGGACAAATGAAGTCAACTGGAGTGATATGGGATTAGAATCTTAAAAGAATTTTCACAAGGCTTCTTTTAATTCAACACTATCGCAGAATCACAGTCAGTTTCTCCTTCTGCAAGATGTATCTTTTAACTGGGAAGAGTTTATGCTTTTCAACAATCACTGTGATATGACATGCTACTTCTTTAATTAGAGAGGTCTGTAGCAGAGACACTTCACACTCTCAGTCATTAGGCAAAAGTGATCATTTTTCTGAGAATATCTTATTTTCTGTTTCCATTTGAATTATTCCAGTTCCATGTTAAAGCGATTTTCTTATCAAATTTTGAACTCGTTTATTTGGCTGCTTTTAATTTAGACACAAACCAAAGGCAATATGTTTCCATGGCTTTTCTGACACTTTTATTGCTCATCTTTAAAGAAAAAAAAAGCTCAGTGAGTTTTACATTTCAAAAATATTTACTCTTGTTTTCAAACTATTGCTTTGAATTTTTGAGCAATGTTAAGAAAAAAATGTAGAATAAGAAATGTTATGGTGCAGACGTGGTAATTTATTGACTGTTTATTAAACAAAAATTGACTTATGCCAGGACCATAGGTTTTAAAAACTTTGTATAGTTAGAACCTGAACTAGGGTCTTGCATATCATTTCAGTGAATTTTTAGGAAAAGGTTTTGTTTCTTCTCTTTAGTCATGTATTTAATTTAGAAAAGCACTACACTCAGATTCAACGTCTAATCCTGTAAGACAAGCATGCCTCAGATATGCTACTAATGTGAATCAATGAAAGAAAAGTAAAAGACTGAAAGATCTTAATCGATCACATCAAGGTCCAAGTGTTTTTGCCGTAAAGTCAATTGACACTAAACCAGAAATCCAATATTATATTTCATTTAAAATTTGACTGCCTTAAAATTGTGATGAGCTAAATGAGTTACTAAGTGAAAATGTCAACAAATCAGTTATGGTAAATTTAACTTTTGTAGAGCCTTACGCAGAGTAAAGACAGTAATCCTGGACCAAGACATGTTGCCTCAAAAGTATATGCTTTCACAGCAATAATCAGATCTTGTGCATTTGTTACGAGCACTTATAGAAATTGCTTTTCTATTGGTCTCCCTAACCCAAGCCTCCTTCTCCTTGTTTCCTACATTCTGTGACTAGCAGTGCTCATGCAGGAACTATCTGGTAGGTAATGCTTGTTATTGTTGAATTTTTAAGAAATAATTGGCAAAAAGAAAAAAATATATATCAAAATAATACCTGCACTCACTTGTTTATATATGCCCATCAACAGTGAATTGGATAAAGAAAATGTAGCATATATACCCCATGGAATATTAAGAAGCCATAAAGAAGGAATGAAATCATGTCCTTTGCAGCAACATGGAGGCAGCTGGAGGCCACTATCCTAAGTGAATTATTAATCCAGAAACAAAACCAAATACCACATGTTCTCACTTATAAGTGAGAGTTAAATAGTAGATACACACGGACATAAAGATGGCAATGATAGACACTGGGGACTCCAAAAATGGGGAGGTAGAGAAGGGAGGGGAACAAGGTTGAAAAACTACCTCTTGGGTGCTACATTCACTATATGGGTGATGGGTTCAATAGAAACTCAAACCTCAGCCTTAGTGAACAAATCTGCACATATATCCCTTGAATCTAAAACAAAATAAAATTTAAAACATTAAAATATTTGGCAAATTCTAGTTATCCTTTAGGAGAAAGGTTGTCTTTGATAGCAAAAGGCCAAATGCAATGCTGGAGATCAAGAAGGACAGCATCTCAAGACTATGGGTATTTTTTTTTATTAAAGAAGGACATTTTTAATGGCTTTCTTATTCTAGATACTCTTCTCAGATCAGTTTGATTTAGGCTGACGATGGTCACATCTCACTTACCTGGCACAATGCTGGTAAACAATTCAGTCATAAATAGGAAAGAGTGGATAATCTAAATATAGTTAAGCTATGCACGGTGGCTCATGCCTGTAACCCCAACACTTTGGGAGGCCAAAGTGGGATTGCTTGACCCCAGGAGTTTGAGACCAGCCTAGGCAACATGGTGAAACCTCATCTCTACCAAAAATACAAAAATTAGCCTGGCATGATAGCATGTGCCTGTGGTCCTAGCTACTCAGGAGGTTGAGGTGGGAGGATAGCTTGAGCCCTTGACGGTTGAGGCTACAGTGAGCCAAGATTGTGCCACTGCACTCCAGACAGTGGAGTGACAGGTAACAGAGAGACAAGCTGTCTCTAAATAAATAAATAAATAAATAAATAAATAAATAAATAAATGTAGTTCTATTTATCTATAGAGTACATTTTTATAGAAACAGCAAAATGATAGTCTTTATTTTCATTGATTCATAGTAAAACTAATGTGGAAATTTTAAAGTCATAAAAATGTTCTAGACAACATGCACAAACTCTAGAAAACAAAAATTTAATAAATTTGGGAGTGAGACAGCTATAAATCATTCACAAATTGCAAATTGTTAATTTAGTATTCTTTAAACTTTTTTAAGAGATGTCAATGTTAGAGATAGCTGTTTCAGAGCACTGTAATATGTGAAATTCTCTGCTTATGACCTCAGGATCATTATGTTAGGAATGCAAGAGACATGGACCGTCATGTCCAACATTTCTCAAAGTTCATTCCATAGTTCTCGGTCACACTCTGAAAAAAAATATTCAGTGGCTAATGCATTTGTGAAACTCTGAATAATATACATCTCCTATAGAGATTTATACAATAGTCAACATATCAAAGTAATGAGAAAGCTTGTAGTATGAAAAGCTATTTAACTTTGAAAGAAAATATAGCATGATAGTTCAAAAGATCATGGACGCTAGAACTAGACTGGGTGGGTTTAAAGCCCGGTTTGGTTTCTTACTAGTTCTGTGAGCTTAAGCTACTTATTTAACCTCTCTGTATCTGTTTGCTTAAATAAAGACCAAAAAATGCCTATTTCAAACAATATTCTTGGAATAATTTAAACGAGTCAATATAGAGAAAAAAATAGTACCTGGCACATCATAATAACTATTATAGAACATTTTAGTTGGCACTTCTCAAATATAACTGACCATTTGTGTGTATACACCTCTTAATAGCCCAAAGAACATGGCCTTGTCCAAGCTCATTTTTTTTTAGATGGAGTCTTGCTATGTGGCCCAGGCTGGAATACAATGCCAAGGAGCTCAGCTCACTGTAACCTCTGCCTCCCAGGTTCAAGCGATTCTCCTGCCTCAGTTTCCTGAGTAGCTGGTATTACAGGCATGCACCACTAACCCTGTCTAATTTTTGTATTTTTAGTAGAGACTGGTTTCACCATGCTGGCCAGGCTGGTCTCAAACTCCCGACCTCAGGCGATCCACCCACCTCAGCCTCTCAAAGTGCTGGGCTTACAGGCGTGAGCCATTGTGCCCAGCCCAAGCTCATTTTGAGAAAAGAAAAACAATATTCACAAAGGTCAAATTGCATTGACAGGTGTTGACAGGGAGTAGCTAACAGGGAGAACTAGAACTTAGTTCTCCTTCATTCCTATCCAATCCTGCTCCACAGTGGCATTCTACTTTTTAACTAGGTGATCTCTAGACTAAAGAACATTTCTGCATATTTTTTTTTATATTTTATACATAGTCAGCCATTATGGGTTTCATTGTCCCTTAAACCTTAAAAGCCCGCATTTTTACCTGTGGGCAACACCTTGAAGTTTCAGAAAAGGCTCAAAATCTTCCCTGAAATTGTCATGATATATGGATAGGATTATTCAGTAATGGAAATAATAGAGATTTTTTAGAGTTTTTCTGTAAAAAATTTGCAAAAAGTAATCTAGCTTTTTTATTATAAATATATTTGAAGGGAAAAGAGATCTAAAATTTCTTAGTAAAGACAACAAAACAATTGAAAATGCCCTTTAAGTCATAGTGGGGTTTTTAAAAAATATTTCCTAAAAGTCTAGCTGCTTTCATTCCTTTCTGATATTATAACTGTTTCTAGTGTACCTGAGAACCAGGCTTCAAATAAAGCTGCAGCTTTTAAAGGAAACAAAGGAAGTTGTCGCCTTAGCAACGGGAACTACATAAAGTCCCACACAGCACTTCCATCTCTAGCAATTCCCTTCCAGTTCTGTATGTGTGCACCTAAATAGCATGGAGAATGGAGCTCTGCCCTTGGACTCTTTCAATAAGAGAATTCATTGAAATTTTCGTTGGAATTAGGCAGTTTCATGTGGGAACTTTAGTGGCATGTCTAAGATGCCTATTGTGAATGGCAAAAAATGTAGATTTGTGAAAATGAATCACATTTGCCCATATGGCTAACTCTAGGTAAACATCTGTTCCTTACATTGTGTTAATAGAAACTGAGTTTGGGGAAGCCTCATACTTTAGGCTGTAAAAGAATGGAATCTGTGAAGCTGGAAAATCCACCGTGTGTCTTCTACTCCTAAGCATCCTCTTTTGCCTTCAGTTCTCAAACATGTTTACTTGGGGCATGTGATAGCAAAATAAAGAAAGAAAGAAAGATCAAAAGTCATCTTTAGTAGGAGGAAAATGAAAGACTTCATTGCAATGGAAGGAAGTGGAGCAAGATGGCCTAATGGAAGCTGCCAGTAATTGCCCCCTCTACCGGAACAATGACGTGAACAACTATCCATGCAAGACATCACCTTCATAGAAACCAAAGATCAGCTGTGCCATCACAGTGCCTAGTTTTAACATCACAGCAAGGAAAGAGGCACTGAGGAGAGTAGAAAAGACAGTCTTGAATTGCTGATGCCACCCCTCCCGACTCCCTGGCAGTGGCCCTGTGGTGCAGAGAAAATATGTGTTCTCAGAGGAGAGAGAGCACAGTGATTGTGGGATTTTGCATTGCAGCTCATTACTGCCTGTCACAGCAGAAAGCAACATAAGGCAGAATTCAGCAACACCCAAGGAGGGAGCATTTAGACCAGCCCTAATCAGAGGGCAATCATCCATCCCAGTGGACAGACCTGAGTTCCAGCTAGCCCCGCCACCATAGGCTAACGCATTCAGGGAGCCTAAAAAAACTTGAAAGGCTGTATAGCCTGCGAGGACTGCAATTTTTGGGCAACTCTTTGTGCTGTGCTGGGCTCAGAGCCAGTGGACTTGGAGTGCACTCAATCTATTATATTAAGACATCAGCCTGAGCAGCCAGAGGAATACTTGCATCACTGGTCCCCTAATCTTAGACAGCACAGCTCACAGCTCTAGGAGAGACTCCTTCCTTCTGCTTGAGATGAGGAGAGGGAAGAGAAAAGAGCACTCTGTCTTACAACTTGGATACCAGCTCGGCCATAGTAGAATAGGGCACCAGGCAGAGTCCTCAGGTCCCAGTTCAGGCTCTAGCTCTTGGACAACATTTCTAGACACACACTGGGCCAGAAGGTAATCTGCTGCCTTGAAGGTAAGGAAGGATCCTGCCTTGAAGGTCTAGCAGGATCCATCACCTGCAGACTCAAGAGCCTTAGGCCATGGATAAACAGCAGTAGCCAAACAGTACTCACTATAGGCCTTGGTGAGCCCCAGTGCAATGCTGGCTTCACGTGTGACCCAGCATATTCTCCGCTGTGATAGCCATTGAGAGACTTCTTGTGCTTAAGGAAAGAAGAGGATAGAATAAAGGAGGCTGGGTGCGGTGGCTCACACCTGTAATCCCAGCACTTTGGGAGGCCAAGGCGGGTTGATCACCTGAGGTCAGGAGTTAGAGACCAGCCTGGGCAACATAGCAATACCTCGTCTCTATTAAAAATACAAAAATTAGCCGGGTGTGGTGGAAAAAACCTGTGTGTGATCTTAGGTACTCAGGAGGCTGAGGCAGGAGAATTGCTTGAACCCAGGAGGCAGAGGTTGCAGTGGCCGAGATCACACCACTGCACTTCAGCCTGGGTGACAAAGCCTGTCTCAAAAAAAAAAAAAAAAAAGTAAAGGAGACTTTGTCTTGCAGCTTGAGTACCAGCTTGGACATAGCAGGACAGAGCACCAAGCAGGCTTCTGAGATTCCCAATTCCAGCCTTGGCACTTGAACCATATTTCTGGACCCACCCTGGGCAGAGGGATGCCCACTGCCCTTAAGAGAAAGACCTAGGCCTAGCAACACTCACCATAAGCTGACTAAAGAGCCCTTGGAACTTGGGTGAACATTGTGGTAGCCAGGTAGTATTTCTTGGGGCCATGGGGTAGTAGTGGGCATGGGGGGAGATTCCTTCTGTTTGATGAAAGGAAAGGAAAGAATGGAAAGGAGAAAGGACTTAGTCTCGTGGCTTGGGTGCCAGCTCAACTGCAATAGAATAGAGCACCGAATAGATTCCTAAGTTTCTTGACTCCAGGCCCTGGCTCTCAGATACCTCAGGACCTGCCCTGGGCCACAGGGGGGCTCACCACTCTGAAGAAAAAAACACACGCCTGGCTAGATTTGCCACCAGCTAACTAAAGAGCACCTGGGCACTGAGTGAATATCAGCCATAGCTAGAAGGTAGTTGTCGTGGGCCCTAGGCAAGACCCAAGGCTGTGCAGGCATCAGGTCTGACCCAGCACAGTCCCACTGGTGATGATCAAAGTGTGGTTTATGTTACCCCTCCCCTAGCTCCATGCAGCTCAATTGTTTAGGGGAAAGTAAGGGAAGAGAACAAGAGACTCTGCCTGGTAATCCAGGGAATTCTCCTGGATCTTACCCAACACCAGTAAGGAGGTACCTCTATGAGTCTGCAAGAATGACAGCATTCCTGGACTTGGGTGACTCTCCTGCAGATATGACTTCAGTGAACAAAAACTTAGATCACAACATTCAATTCCCTTTGAACATTCAGAAAGCCTTCTCAACAAGGACAGGTACAAACAAGCCTAGACTGCGAAGACTACAATAAATACCCACACTTCAATGCCAAGACATGGACAGACTTTCAGAAGGCATCAAGATCATTCAGGAAAACATGACTTCATGAAATGAACTAAATAAGGTACTAGTGACCAATCCCAGAGTGATAGAGATATGCCACCTTTTAGACAGAGAATTCACAATAGCTGTTTTGAGGAAGCGCATGAAATTCAAGATAACACAGAAAAAATTCAGAATCCTATCACATAAAGTTAACAAAGAGACTGAAATATTTTTTAAATCAAGCAGAAATTGTGAAACAGAAAAATTCAACTGATATATTGAAGAATGCATGTGAGTCAACAGCAGAATTGATGAGGCAGAAGAAAGAATTTGTGAGCTTGAAGACAGGTTATTTGAAAACAAAAAGTCAGAGAAGACAACAGAAAAAAAAATGAAAAATGTTTACAAGATCTAGAAAATAGCCTCAAAAGGACAAATCTAAGAGTTATTGGTTTTAAACAGAAGGTGGAGATAGGTGAGGTAGAAAGTTTATTCAAAGGGATAATAACAGAATATTTCACTGGCCGGGCACGGTGGCTCACGCCTGTAATCCCAGCACATTGGGAGACCGAGGCAGGTGGATCATGAGGTCAGGAGTTCAAGACCAGCCTGGCCAAGATGGCGAAACCCCATGGCCAAGATGGTGAAACTAAAAATACAAAATTTGGCCGGGTGTGGTGGCAGGTGCCTGTAATCCCAGCTACTCAGGAGGCTGAGGCAGGAGAATTGCTTGAACCCGGATGATGGAGGTTGCAGCGAGCCAAGATTGCGCCACTGCACTCCAGCCTGGGCGACAGAGTGCGACTCCATCTCAAAAACAACAACAAGAAAAAAAATTTTCACAAACCTAGAAAAATATATCAATATTCAACTGCAAGAAAGGACAGTCTCTTCAATAAATGATGCTGGGAATACCAAATATCCACACGCAGAAGAAAAAACTGGACCCCTATCTCTTGCCTTGTACAAAACCCAAATCAAAATGGATTAAAGATTTAAATTTAAGACTTCAACCTATGAAACTACTACAAGAAAACATTGCAGAAACTCTCCAGGATGTTGGTCTGAGCAAGAATTTCTTTTTTTTTTTTTGAGACGGAGTCTCGCTCTGTTGCCCAAGCTGGAGTGCAGTGGTGCAATCTCGGCTCACTGCAAGTTCCACCTCCCGGGTTCACTCCATTCTCCTGCCTCAGCCTTTCCGAGTAGCTGGGACTACAGGCGCCCGCCACCACACCCGGCTAATTATATTTTTAGTAGAGACGGGGTTTCACCGTGGAAGAATTTCTTGAGTAATATCCCACAAGCACAGACAACCAAAGGAAAAATGGACAAATGGGATCACATCAAATTTCAAAGCTTCTGAACAACAAAGGAAAAATTCAACAATATAGAGAGACTTCCCACAGAATGGCAGAAAATATTTGCAATCTAGTCATGTGACAAGGGTCTAATAACCAGAATATGTAAAGGGCTCAAACACCTCAACAGGAAAAACTCTAATAATCTCATTGAAAAATAGGCAAAAGATGTGGATAGACATTTCTCAAAAGAAGATATACAAATGGCAAACAGGTATATGAGAAGATGATCAACATCATTGATCAACAGAGAAATGCAAATCAGAACTACAATGAGATAACATCTCACCCCAGTTAAAATGGCTTTATCGAAAAGATAGACAATCATAAATGCTGACAAAGACATGAAGAAAAGGGAACCCTCACAGACTACTGGTGAAAATATAAATGAGTACAGCCACTATGAAGAACAGTATGGAGGCACCCCAAAAAACTAAAAATAGAACTCCCATATGATCCAGCAATCTCACTGCTAGGTATACACCCAAAAGAAAGGAACTCGGCATGTCAAAGAGGTATCTACCCTTCCGTGTTTATTGCAACACTATTTACAATAGCCAAGATATGGAAGCAACCTAAGTGTTCATCATCAAATGAATGGATAAAGAAAATATGGTACATATACACAATAGAGTACTATTCAGCCATAAAAAGAATATGATCCTATAATTTGGAACACCATGAATAGAACTAGAGGACATTTTGTTAACTGAAATAAGCCAGGTACAGAAAGACAAAATTGTTCTTATGTTCTCACTCATTTGTGGGAGCTAAAAATTAAAACAATCGAACTCTTGCAGATGGAGAGCAGAATGATGGTTACCAGAAGCTGAGAAAGGTAGTGGTGCAGAGGGGGGAATTGGAATGGTTAATAGGTATAAAAATATAGTTATGTAGAATGAATAAGATATAGTATTTGATAGCACAACTGGGTGAGTACAGTCAACAATAATTTACTGTATGTTTAAAAATAGCTAAAAGACTTTGGGAAGCCGAGTCAGGTATATCACTTGAGGTCAGGAGTTCTAGACCAGCCTGGCCAAGGCAGTGAAACTCCATTTCTACCAAAACTACAAAAAAATTAGCCAAGCACAATGGTGTGTACTTGTAGTGCCAGCTACTAGGGAGGCTGAGGCACGAGAATCGTTTGATCCTGGGAGGCAGAGGTTGCAGTGAGTGGAGATTGCACCACTGCACTCCAGCCTGGGTAACAGAGCAAGACTCTGTCTCAAAAAAAAAAAGAGTATAATTTGAATATTTGTAACACAAAAAACTTATAAATGCCTAAGGTGACAGACACCCATTTATCTTGATGGGAGTATTACACATTGTATGGTTGTATCAAAATATCTCATGTGCCTCATAAATGTATACACCTACTATGTACCCATATTAATCCATTAAAAAGGCAATGTAAATTGCTATTCCTTTTATTATTCAAGATCTTGTATTATCATTTAAAGATGCTGAAATGTTCAAGTTCAGCCTGGGTGCCTGTCCCTCCATAGTCAATCATATCTCAGTGCCTAGAGTCAATTTATTCACTGACTCATTCATTTGTGAAAGTCAAATGGACTGTGTGTTTGTGTTGTGTTTGCTTCATTAGAGATTCAGAGTAATACAAAACATGACCACTGCCGTTGAAGAGCTTACTGTCTTGCCAGAAGATGAGATAAGCCGTAAACATGAAGTGCATTAAAAATTCGAGGGTAATATTACTCTTACAGTTAGTCATCTATGAATGCTTTTAGTTTTCAATGCCAATAATCTGGAGAATCACTCTCTTTCCTCTTCCACATCAATGTCATCCTTTTCATTCATCCTCAGAAACTATGTTCTAATCATTCCTTCTTTTGTCTTCTTTTTCTTTCCACCTCCAGGCTCTCCCCCTTTATTTTTATTAAGTCAACAAATGCATGTGTCTCTGCTACATGCCAGACACTATACTAGATCTAGGGATTTAAAAAATGATATGATTACACAAATATTTATCAATACTTTACAGAACAATCTTTTAAAAATCAAATATGATCATAGAAACTCTTCGCCTGAAACTTCTTACTCAGTCAGCCTTTGCTTAGTATATTAGTTTCCTAAATTGTTGTAACAAATTACCGTAATTTTCATTTTCCTCTGCCTCCACTATTGCCTATAAGGTTAGATCACTTCCCATCACGGTATCTCCTGTATTTTATTTTAGCCCTACAGGATTTCTGGCAAGTGAGTAATTTTTTCTTCTACGACTGTGTTTTGGACATTCTATTCCTTCCAACTAAAATGGTCAGTCTCACTTGTCAAACTATTAATCTCTTACTCTTCATTCATATTCATAACAAACTATAACCACCTCTTCTACTCCCTAAAACATCTCCTTAATCAAACTGAGGAACTCCTTTTTTCATATATTCAGATTTGCTGAGCATGTTCCTACACATTCTCATCAAGTATTAAAATCATTTACAACTTTATCTCACTTTAAAACTATGAGTTCTCTAAGCACAGTGAATACAATTTTGGTATTTAAGCAGATGCTTAATAAATATGGATGCCGGAATGAACAGGTGAAAGAAAATTCGATCAGAATTCAATATATGCATAGAACTCTGACCTGTAGAAAAGGATATGATCTGTCACAAAGCTGTTAATGCATTGTGGTGGTTGTATCACAATATTCTTCTGAGGGTTTTAGCAAAAGCCCTCCTTATGTACAAATGAGTTATAAATAAAGTCCCCTACCTGAGTAGGATTGAAAATGGGGATTTTATTTATAAAATAAATAAATAAAATCCACCTGAGATTCCATTGTTACAGATTAAACTTGGTTTATGAGGCATAGAGAAAAGATATTTTTTACTCTTTTAATGCAACCAGGGAGCCTTTTTTTTAAATTGAAAGCTGTTTTATAAAATCATTTGGTAGCATTAATTAAATTCAGAGATAATTAATTAATATATGATATTCACATAGCACAGTTCGTAGAATTGATCTAGTTTTAATGGAAATTATAAAGTTTTACTACACTGCAGTCCAAGACTTGATTTGAAAAGAAATACTATGTAATTTATAAGAATTCTGGTAAGAGAGAAAAAAAATTCTCACTATGAATTATATTAGTCACTTTTATTTCAGAATGTGAGAGATGATGCTATGTCTGGAGAATACAGATAGAAGCAGGCAGGAAATATGAGTTGGGGTAGAATTTGAATGTGTAAAACCAGCAGACTTTAAACACAGTGCTGAAACCCATTTAGCCTTTGCCATGGAATCACTGATGAAATCTAGCCCACAAGGTTGAAAAGCCCTCCACTCCTTCCCACCTGCCAAAACTTTGTCATATGTCACAAAAGAAGAGAGTCCCACATTTCTTCTACAATAAGGGAACAGATCTCACTAGGCCAAGAGAAGGGTCTCACCTCTCCTTCCTCTCTGCTAACTTTCCACTCTGCTCAGTCAGGCTTTGTTTGTTGTATTAGTTTTCTAGAGTGCTGTAACAAATTACCATAAACTGGATGGACTAAGGCAACATCAATTTATTCTCTTCTTATTGTGGAAGCCAAAAATCCAAAATTAAAGCAGGGCTGTGCTTCCTTCTAAGACTCTAGAGATAAATCTCTTCTTTTCCTCTTCCAGCTGCTGGTGGTGCCAGGTGTTGCTTGGCTCTTGGCTGCACCACTCCCATCTCTGCCTGTCTTCATTTTACCTCCTCCTTTTCTCTCTCAAAATTCCATCTGCTTCTGTCTTAGATGGATACGCATGATTGCATTTAGGGCTCACTCAGATAATTCAGGGTAAATTCCAGACGGTGCTCGAGATCCTTAACTTCATCTCATCTTTTGACATACAAGGTAATCCTCACTCTTTTGCCCTATAAGGTAATAGTTACATGCTCTGAGGATTAAGACTTAAATATATTTTTGTTGCGGGAGGGCACCATTTGACCCACTACACTTGGATTGATTGCTAGAGTGAAAGAAGTTGTGTTGACGATGGTTGTTTCCTTTGGAGCACATTGCATGTTCACGTCGGGGCATTGGCCTCTAACCCCATACAGTGATGAGAATTTCATGGCTTATGGACAATGATGCTGGACAAAAGGCACAACAGCTTCCTCTGACCACTGGCTTCTTGGAAGCCTGAATGGACCCTGAATACTGCAGTAGGCAATATAATAATAATTAAAGCTGCCTAGAATAACCTTTCATGTTGAGTCCCCCTTCCTTGTTCCTACATCCCCATGAAATCTGTGATGATCTCTGCATTCGATGGATATGTTTCCATTGCAAGCTTCTGTGGGGTAAAAATTACACCTTCTTTATACTTATTTAATTAGCATCTCACCTCTCGCCTACTGCATTAATTGTTTTTTAGTGAGCGTGTGTTGAACTAAGCTGAATTGCACCTAAGTTAGGGTTAGCAAGGCATCTGGAGTCTTGAGAAAAGTATGGCCAGTGTGAGAACAGCATTAGAGAATCTCTCACCCTTTTACTCCTCAAGATAAAAGTGTCTTTCTTCTAGGATGTACATGGCATTAGAGATGATCTTGTCTTTTTCTGTTGCTCTATTTATTGGTTTTTCTTCTTTCTGGCTGAGACGTATTGATTGCCAGCCATTCTCAAATCACATGTGATGCCGATTTCCCTTTCTTAGCAAACACGCACTCATAGAAATTACTGAGGAATTTCTTGATTTTGTGGTTGTAAATATCCTGGGCTGTTTCCCTTAAATTATGTAGAAGAGTTTCCCTTTTGATGCCTGTATTGAGAAGTGATGTAAAGAGGAAACCAGAGCTAGAGACAGTGCTCCCACTCCATGTATTTCCATATATAATGGATAGCATTATTTCCATTGACATTTTCTGCCCCTTTACTTTTTGCTTGTGAATTATCTCCATGTATTATTAGGCCCAGTAATTTAATGTGATAGATTCAAAGAGAATAAAACAATTAAACAGGCAGGAATTTGAAGTAATTACTGCTGAAAATCAGAATTTACAGACCCCAATACCTTGAAAACATACAGTTAGCATTCAGAATAATTTTACGATGTACCTGATTTGTGTTTTAGGGAAGATAAAATGTTTTCTTTAGATATGGGTTCCAAAGAAAAACACCATCATATATATCTATTTCTAGTTCAGTACATTAGGAGAACTGTATTGTCACAAGATTTGTCTTAGAAAGACTGACCCTGTCCCCATGAGAAACACCGTTAATTCAGAGACTAATAGAACACTTAAAGCCATTTGTCTCCCCAACATCTCATTTTTATTTCTATACAAAGCTGCAGTCATTTTAACAAGTTGAGAAGAGAGGATTAGAACAATTCTATTAGGTAACGAGACCCAGTTCCATAAAGCTTTTCTCATCAATCAATCTCTTTAATTTAAGGTTGCATTATATGGCATTAAAGGAATCTCCTTCATGCTTATCCTCACCTATCTAGTGAGAAAAGGCTTACGTGGAACAATAAGGATGGAAATGAGAAAAGGAAGACAAAGGTAAAAACTTGGTGGCTAAGGGTTAGGGTGCTAAGAGACTGCAGCCAGGAATCCAAAGCTTAATTCCTATGACAAAAGCAGAACTATGGATTTGGACAGGACAACAAAACAGGAAATGCCTGTTCCAAAAAGGACAAAAGTGGGATAAAGGAAATATGCAGGTGGGTTCTGGGTTAAAGCCAACAGCAACTAACAAGGGACTGATATGGAAACAGGACTGGAAAGCAATAATTGTGTCGAGTGAGCAGCCTTGGTTTCTCCTGATCAGAAGCCCACGTTTATTTGGGAACATTTTCTGTACTCATGTGTATTGCTGCACATGACTCCAAATCCCAAACCAGATTTTAGCAGTTCACAGAACTTCATAACAAGTACGGTACCACTAACAAAGCAATGAGGCTCAAAGACCCCCTGGCTATTTCAGCTATTTCAATAACTTCTTTTTCATTTGACACTTCTTCAACTCTCATACCAGAAATTTCACTATTGCAAATCGCTTGTTTCCAGACAAACACAAATTACTCTCTTAATCTTCCTGTGATGAGGGAGCTTGTCTAATTTAACCATTTCTTCTCTGAGCTTTTCTGGCTTTGCTCTTCAAATAAATCACTCTGAGAAGTTGATAAAGTAAAGTTATTTGGGCTTGTTGTTGGGTATGCTTTCACTCCTCTTATATGGTAATTTTCAACCATGTTTTTATTATGCTGACCTTTGCTAAAGAAACTGTCAGCAATTTAGCTAAATATTTTAACAGCGGTGAATCTAGAATAGACTATTTCTTCTGAAGAGTTGCTGCTTTTGGAGGCCTGGGGCTATTCCAGATACTTCTGACTATCCTAAAGCTGCATGACCCAAGGAATCAGATTGAAATTATAATCAAGTCCTACATGGTACTCAGGGTTTTTTTAATCATTTAAAAACAGGACTTTAGCAAAAACATAAATGGCTTTCTATGACACTAGAGTGAAATTTGCATATAATCAACCCAATAAATTCTTAAACATTATGACTTTTTTACTAAGTATTTGACAGTTTGTCCACTAGTTAATAGTTTGACACTCTAGTTAATATTGTGAGAGCCAAGGCAATGACAGATCATGATACATTTTAAGGTGCTGAAGTAAGGAAGAAAAAAAGTGTTTTGTCTCAAAAAAATTACTCCTCTGAAGACAGATTAATTACATAACAGGAAGTTGGAGTTGGCTCTAATTTCTACCCATGGTTTTTGAATCAGTTTTATAGAACTTCAAATGTTCAAGTTTTCTACCTTATAACTTTTTTATTCTATCTGATTTTAATGAGAATGGGAAGATGAAATGCTAAAATCTTAAAAGGAAATATATTACTTTTTCATATTGTACCTGAATCCAAGAATCTGAAAACTCCTGGATACCTGTGAAATACTTGGATTGACCTTGCAGGTAGATTTAAAAATACCTATCAGTGGCCGGGCGCGGTGGCTCACGCCTGTAATCCCAGCACTTTGGGAGGCCTAGACGGATGGATCACGATGTCAGGAGATCGAGACCATCCTGGCTAACACAGTGAAACCCCGTCTCTACTAAAAATACAAAAAAAAAAAAAAAAAATTAGCCGGGCGTGGTGGCGGGCACCTGTAGCCCTAGCTACTCTGGAGGCTGAGGCAGGAGAATGGCGTGAACTCGGGAGGCGGAGCTTGCAGTGAGCCAAGATCACGCCACTGCACTCCAGCCTGGGCAACAGAGCGAGACTCTGTCTCAAAAAAAAAAAAAAAAAGAAAAAAAAATACCTATCAGTGGGCAAATACTTTTCCATAATATCACCCATTTCAAAACCAAATAGAGAATGATACAGGTAATATTGCTAGCCAAGAAATATTGAAAGTCATTACTGAAGCTTGGATTCATCCTTCTTGCTTCCTGCTATTTACCAAACATGAGTATTTTCTATATGACTTTTCATCAACCATTCTCTCAATTCACCAGACTCACCCTGTTTCTTCCTTATCATTACCCCGGGGAAGAAAAGCAGCTTTATATTTTTGCATGAAGACTAATATTCTTAAATGCTAATAAACAGAACTTGAGTTATTATAATATAAAATACTACACCAGTTGTATCTCAGTATTTCAAGCAGACCTATTTGCCTTGGCACATTATATTTTGCTAATGGGGAAGATGGTCAAATGCAGTTATTCTTGGTCATAACATATTACTTATTCCATTGAATAATGTAATGAAATAGCTCCTTTTAATCTGAAAAAAAATTGTAAATGGTTCCATAGCAGATATTTTAACAATTTAGCTTTTACGTTTCATTAGCAGTTAAAATAAATGAAAGTAAAATATTTATTTACAGAAAACAAATCAACTTGAAGTCTAAAATATATTAGAATTAATGTGGGAAATATGTTTACCTTTGTAAATTAAGCTCTTTGCATTTTCAATCATCTAACCTATTAACACAGCTGTCCTAGTCACACATAGAACTCAGAGCAGGACTCAGTCATGAGGAAATCTCAAAAACTTTGCAAACACATAAAATGTAATTCCTACATTAGCATAAACAGCCCACGTATACAGGGATATGGGTTGTGTTCAACTGTTTCTATTAGGCTGTTCTTGCATTGCTATAAAGAAATACTCGAGACTGGTAAGTTATAAAGAAAAGAAATGTAATTGGCTCACAGTTCTTCAGCCTTTCCAGGAAGCATGGTGCTGGCATCAGCTCAGCTTCTAGGAGGCCTCAGGAATCTTACAATTATGGTGGAAGGCAATGGGGCTGCAGGTATGTCACATGACAAAAGCAAGAAAGAGAGAGGGAGGGAGGTGCCACAGATTTTTAAACTACCAGCTCTTGTATGAGCTCATAGCGAGAGCTCACTTATCACCAAGAGAATTCACTTATCACCAGCCATTCCTGAAGAAACCACCCCCATGATTCAAACACCTCCTACCAGGCCCCACCTCTATCCCTGGGGATTACATTTCAACATGAAATTTGAGCAAGGACAAATATCCAAACTACATGAACTGTTGACAGTTTTCTTTGCTCAGTAATGTCAAATGGCACTCCTAACTGAGCCTTCACAGCTACACATCCCTGGTTGCAATAGACTTACTCAGAAAATTTTGAAAATGAATCTTTACAATCTTAAAAAAACACAACCAACTTGGCAAGAAAGATATTATAGGACATTAATTTATGAAATATCCTCTTTTTTTCATATTTGTTCTGAGTTTTGCTTTTGGTATTGGCAAGAAAGGTAGGTATTTAGATGGCAAAAATCCAAATCTGTTATTTTCATTATATAGCCGTGTAGCAAAAGAAGTGAGTCTGGTAGGATTCCCATTCCTTCTATATGCGCTTTCCAAAAATATAGCAATCTACTTTTAGCCTATAAGTAGATTTCTAAGCCATCTTTGTTGATTAAAGCATGCTACTAATGAATTCATATTACTGATTGTGATGTGTCAGTTTCCTTCATTTTACTTCATAACGTCAAATTGCACATCTAGCTTAACATTCACAGCTATTCATACCTGGTAACTTTCAAAATGTTGGTTTCCTCAGTAAAAATGCATTAATGTGTGTTTGCAGGGCTAAAAAAAAATGAAGAAAAGAAAAGGAAAGCCCTCAAAAGACATCAATGGCATTCTAATATTTATCTCAAATTACAAAAAATTGAAATAATTCAAGAACTTAAAAATGATGGTTTAATTATTACATTTGCAAGCAAAATATATGATGCTCACGTAAACAAAGTAAAGAATTGGGATAGATTGCCTGATAATGCAACAGAAACAGCAGATCTAAAATATGCACAAGTACTACTTACTTTGGTCCATTTGCAGTTAAAAACAAAACTTTCACATACCCACCTCCCTTACTGCCAACGGTGTATATTCCAATATGTTCTCTCTCTCCTAAACTCAACGCTGAGCTCCTTTCATTATTTATGGCGCACTAAGTGTCCAAACTCAGGTCTTTCTACCCAAAGAAAAGCACCCTATACCAGTGGCTTTCAAATTTGAGCTTACATCTGAATCACTTCATTAAAACACAAATGTCTGCCATCACTTTAGAGTTTTGGATCAATAATTTGCATTTTTAACAGGTTTCCAGCAATGCTGATGCTGCCGGTCCAGGGGCCACACTTTGAGAACCACTGCCCTATACTTAACTATCCTGAGTTTGAGGAGGTAGGCCTTATCTCAAATATTCTCGTCAAATTACCATGTAAGATTATTGTTTCTTATTAGATGCTGAAGTGTTGGGATGGTGGAGGTTCATGAAATAAGGATAAGACATAAAAACAAACAAAGTTACTTTCTTCTTTCTCATTCTTTTTTTTTTTTTTGTCCACCCTCCTCTCCACCTCCAAGACAGCTAATTCTAGCCTATTAAGGATACGTAATCTAAAAGAAAATTCACACTACAATGTAAATGGCTGACTTGGAGCTGTATGAAGTGCGTTAAGCACATTCACTTGTTAAAGAGCAGCTTGTTAAATTAAATGGATTGATCGTTCAATCATAAGTTTTAGCCAACTAGATTATTAACAGCAGGAAGCCTTTCTGAAATCCAGCTGATCTCTTTATCTTCTCAATTTTGTCCGGAGAAGCTCTTTTTTGGGTGGGAGGGGAAAATACACACACTTTCCACTTACTATTGATACAGATAACCCAGTAAGAACCAATTTTCAGCAGTGCTTCTCAGTGACAATAGAAAGTAATACATTAGGCCTTACTCCTCAGCTCATCCATCGGTGTGAGGCTGAAGTAAAGGTGATACCCACTTCAACATCCCTTTGGGCCTGTTCTCTCCCTCTACAAAGCGAATTAGTTTTGCTTCTCTAGTGAGTGAAGAGCTTCTCTGTGCCCCAAAAGAGGAAAGCCAGCTAAAGATTTAAAAGAATAAAAGAATGCATGTAAAAACTGTACTAAAGTAAATAAGAAAATAGATAAAAATAAATGACAGATAGATAAGACATATCTGTTTTTTGTCTATATCTGGTTGGATAGTGTCAAGAATTAAAAGCAAAAGAGAAACCATCTCACACCAGTTAGAATGGCCATCATTAAAAAGTCAGGAAACAACAGGTGCTGGAGAGGATGTGGAGAAATAGGAACACTTTTACACTGTTGGTGGGACTGTAAACTAGTTCAACCATTGTGGAAGTCAGTGTGGCGATTCCTCAGGGATCTAGAACTAGAAATACCATTTGACCCAGCCATCCCATTACTGGGTATATACCCAAAGGACTATAAATCAAGCTGCTATAAAGACACATGCACACGTATGTTTATTGCAGCACTATTCACAATAGCAAAGACTTGGAACCAACCCAAATGTCCAACAATGATAGACTGGATTAAGAAAATGTGGCACATATACACCATGGAATACTATGCAGTCATAAAAAATGATGAGTTCATGTCCTTTGTAGGGACATGGATGAAACTGGAAAACATCATTCTCAGTAAACTAACGCAAGGACAAAAGCCAAACACCGCATGTTCTCACTCATAGGTGGGAATTGAACAATGAGAACTCATGGACACAGGAAGGGGAATATCACACTCCGCGGACTGTTGTGGGGTTGGGGGAGGGGGGAGGGACAGCATTAGGAGATATACCTAATGCTAAATGACGAGTTAATGGGTGCAGGAAATCAACATGGCACATGGATACATATGTAACAAACCTGCACATTGTGCACATGTACCCTAAAACCCAAAGTATAATAATAGAAAAAAAAAAAAGCAAAAGAGAAAGCATTGCAAAAATTTCCTGCTAAGAACTAAAAACGAAAAGTAACTATTTTTTGTTTGGTTTGTTTTTGTTTTTGTTTTTTATTTTTTGTTTTGAGATGGCATCTCGCTCTGTCACCCAGGCTGGAGTGCAGTGACGCGATCTCAGCTCACTGCAAGCTCCGCCTCCCGGGTTCACGCCGTTCTCCGAAAACAAAAAGTAACTTTGAATCTTCCAAAAATGTTTAAAGGACCACAAAAATAATAAGATAAACTTTGTCAACTTTTCTAGAAACTAGCTGATATAGATATATTTGCCTCATTTTTTAACATTAAATAAATTGTAAAATACACATTAAGTTGAATTCTTCTTTACTCTCTTTTCTAGTCCCTTCTCTTTCTCTAGATGTAATCACTATCATGAATTTACTATGTATCTTACTTATACTTTTACTCCATTTATATGCATCCATGGAAATATATAATATTCATTAGTTAATGATTCATAGTTTTAAAAATATTATTCTTCATTCTTTTTTAATATTTCTTTTCCTCACACACAAAATGAATTTCATATTAAATAAAAGAATAAAATGTCTTTCCCAACTTCCCCTTCTTTGACAATTTTCTAATTCAAGCCACTCTTACATATGTGTTTTTCTGATAAGTGAACTCTCTTTAAGCATCTCCAATTTTCGTAGAGCATGAGAACTTACATACAAATTAACATTCTTGCTCCTCATTTTTATTCACTATACTTTTCTATTAGCAGGTTTATTTGAAAAAAAAAAAACTGGAATACATCAAGAGCAACCAGGTTATATTGGAAGGCGCCTTCTCTTCTGTCTTTCTCGTTATTTAGGTAGTGCTAAATATATTAGCAAATGACATCCTATGGAAAATTTCTACCAGTTGACAAAGGGAAAAGTCCCAGTCCCTTCTCACTTACATTCAAAACTGTTGACTGCACTCAAGATGCAACTAAGATGAAACAATGTCAGTTGCCTAAAGACATGATTATAAAAAAATGTGGACCTCAGTTATGTGTGTGATTTATTTTCATCTCCAAACACTCATCCTTGACTTGTAATGCAGAATTAAGAGAACACTGAATTCAAATAAAAGATCATGCAAACAAGATGCTTAGTCTAATCATTTTCACTTTATTATAGCAAAGTCTTGTTAGGGACCCAAAAATATGAAATTGTGATCTCAAGCCTACCAAATACATTTGTAATACAACAAATGTATGCTATAAAAATTGCAGGCACATATTTTCTTCCCAAATTTGCTAAAATCATAGAGTTAACACTAGTTTTCCTTTTTTTGTAGAACACATTCCTAGGGAAAGATATATTCTTTAGGTAGATATGAAATTTAAGCAACTTTAACCAAATTCACTTCCCACGTATTTAAATTCACAAAAAGCTGTATGAAAAAGAGTAGGTGAATACTACCCCTGTCCATTTTGATTTGATTGACTTGATTTTGGAATGTTATGTCATTATTCCCATTTAAGAACTTTTGCTCATGTGGAAAGAAATTTGAAGATTTAAGGACTAATTTCCATTCCTAGGTCTCCCACTGATCATCACTATGATAATAAGAATACAATTATTACTTTAAAAATGTTAAATATTGTTAACATTATAATAATTATTTCATTTTATTTTACTACCATGTATGTCTTGTATGAAACATCATGTGTAAGTAATATTTTTCTTCATTGTATCTAGGATAAGACACAATGAGCTTGAGCTTCAGGTTTTTTATCTGCTTAAAGATCTTAGACTTAATAGACTGGGTGCTTTCAGATCCCTTCTGGAACTACCAATCTTTGATTCGAATCCACAACTCCATCTGCCTCTGATATCCATTTGATGGAATAAAATTCAGTAATCTAAATTGAAATAATGGAAGACTGATGAATTTTGAATAATAATAGTCCC
Source organism: Hylobates moloch (assembly GCF_009828535.3). NCBI lineage: Eukaryota > Metazoa > Chordata > Mammalia > Primates > Hylobatidae > Hylobates > Hylobates moloch. Next base: position 617,899 of record NW_026652285.1, read on the forward strand.
CATGTATTAAAAGCCCATTGTGCTCCTTGCAATATTATATCTAATCCTAATGACAACTTTGCAAAGCAGTTGAGATTACATTTATTTTATTAATTTTTTAATTAATTTTTTTAAAAGGAAGCTCAAGTAGTTTGCTAATTTCCCCAATATCATTCAAGTAGTAAAGGGAATAATCAGCATTGGTACATTGCCACATCTTCCACCTCTCCTGCCCTTTTGTTCCAGTGTACAGTCAGCCCTTCATATCTGCAGATTCAACCAACCACAGTGAAAATATTAAAAATTCAAATGATACAAAATTTTAAAATACAGTTTAATAACTTTATATAGAATTTACATTATATTAAATATTATAAGTAATATAAAGATGATTTAAAGCATTCAGGAGGATGTGCATAAGTTATATGTGAACACGTCACAATTTTATAGGAGGGTCTTGAGCACTCGCAGATTTTGGTATCTGCAGGTTTCTGGAATCAATTCCTGTTGATACAAGGAAGGACTGCGTTGCTACTCTTCAGACCCAGCCCCCAAATTTATACAACATACTTTCTTTGCTCATAATTTTTTAAATTCTCTTTTTCAAAACATTTACCAAGTCCCCAACACTATTCCTTAGATGTGAAAAGTAGCTGTCTGTAAATTCTCATCAGAAATGCAATTTGTATCTGGATCTAGTCGAGTTAACAGCATTAATCAGGAAAGTGCACATGGTTGGGTAATTTTCATTAGACGTCAGCTACTCTCCAGGTATACAGCAGATAGAAACTCTCAATAATAAAGGTTTACAGATACTGAAGAGATAATTTATTCCATGAGAAAAGGCTTAAATCTTATTGAGACGGATGGAAAAAAGACCTCATCATTTCATGCTACAAGAAGAGGAAGCTTTAAAAAGTGAGTGATTTTAGTATATTGTTTAATATAGTAATAACATACTTGTATAGTAATTCACAGTTCATAGAAATATTGAAACTATAGATAACATTTTAATCTCTTAATGGTTGGAAAACAAAACCAGTGTTAATGGGAAATAATATCTGAAGTCACATTTAAACTATTATATGAAGGTGTTTCTACCAGATTCTTTTTAGTTTTCAATATGTTTTACAGAGAAAATTATGAAGCTTACTTCTTCAAATATCAACAAATTATGCTGTTTTCTTTTCTGATTGCCTTACATTTTCTTTATCCCCAGCTTGATGTTACACATCAAAGCAAGATGATATGTAGGAAGAACCTAATTTATAGATCATTTCATTTGTACTCTTCTGGGCATTTGGACCATTAATTATTGTAACTAACAGAAATGCAATATAGATGATCACTATTCCAATTTATTATTGAGAACATGATGAGTCAGTAGTACTTAACTAGGCAGGAGGTAACTGGTTAAGGGAAGACACAGCACACTGATCCTTCCATGTAAAGTGAGTTTGATGCTACTCTTTATTGAAAAGGTCATAAATTAAAGAAAAGGCAAAGAGAGTCTAAGTGCACGAAGTAGGCACCCATTTAAGACTCCTTCCTTAAGATTATAATAATATATTAGGATTGGTGGAAAAGTAATTGTGGTTTCACTATTACTTTTAGAGGCAGAAACCACAATTATTTTTGCACCAACCTAATACTAATTTATGTACTAAAAATGCACACAAATATTTATAATATCTGGGAACCGTTAACCACCCTGCTGAGAAACAACATGTATGAAGAAACTTTGCTTTTTCTTGAAGGATTTCCTGCTTCGAACTATGATCATGAGCATGACGGAGGACAAAAGCCAACTCTAAACACAATAGAACAAAAAGAACAAAAAAGCAAACAACCCAAAGAAATTATACATCTTCTGAATTCATCAGCTCTGAAACCATCTACCTCTGTACTTCTTGATATGGTAGATAGTAAGTTAATAATCATTTCAGCCATTTTTAGTCAGTCTTTCTGAAGCAGAAGAAAAGTGCCACTATAGATGCAGTATATCTCAGGAAAATAATAACAATTTATTTTACAGCAAACTTGAGTTTGTCTAAATTGAGCACTTTGCCTGCTATATTTACTTTGTTCTATTTCAGATATGTGTATTGCTAGAAGCTATTATGTTTTACTTTCTTTAAAATTGTACAACACAAAATGCCTTGTTGCAATGACATCTAATGCTCAAGAATGACTTTTCTGTCTGTTCTTCTCTCACCCTTGCCTCCAATTCCTGCAATGACAGCAGCAGACATGGCTTTTAGGAGGAAGGGGACAAATTTAGGCTAAGGGCTACCTCAAAATATTTTCCGAAAGTTCCACTACTACTATGTTATTATTATCATTATTATTAGAAGAAGGAGGAGAATAACAGAAAAGTAGGACGAAAAGAAAGACAAAAGGAGGAAGAAGAAGCAGATGCATTCTTGGTTACCTAATGTTTATATTATGTGCCCATTATTAAATATTCTACCAGGACTGCATTGTCTTGAGCTTTCCATTCAAACACTTCCACTGTCCAAGTTACTAAGCTGTATAAGAAGGAGGCAGAAGACTTGGACCCTGCATTCTGGAAACTTACAAACATTTCTCTTCAATATAGCAAATAATAGCTTGTTTCTAACAGCCCATACAATGTATGTTTGTAAAGTAATTGGGCCATCCATCAGCCTGAACTAAGTGAAATTATACATTTTTAAAAACTTAGTTTACAGATATTGTCAGAATGCTAATTAAAGTTTCTTATTTATGGGAAAACATTTCAAAAGATCCAAACAGCAGCAAATCCGTTAAATTAATACTTTATATTTCTTCCTTTAATATTTAGCACCGAAAATTCAATAAGCAAGATTAGTTCATTATTATGTTTTCTGCTGTAGTGGACTAATTTACTTGATCATGACAAATACATATCTGAATATCATTTGTAAATCTCAGTTATTAATTATTCTTTAAAACAGTATAAATTCATCTGAATCTGTAAGAAAGTAGGAGAAATATGACTGTGACAAAATGTTCTCAACATGGGAAAATATGTTGCCTTTTTATAATAATCAATACAATAATGAGTAAAATAAAAATTCGTAAATTATTATATCTGATTTAAACACTGGTATGACTCTATTAGATTACATATGCTCCCCAACTTATGATGGGGTTACATCTCAATAAATTTTGTTAATCAAAAAGATCATAAGTCAAAAATGCATTTAATACACCTATCATTAGCCTGCCAAAAGATGAAAATTCAGATTTTAAAGTATGTTTTCTACTGAATGCTTATGACTTTTGCACCATTGTAAAGTAAAAAAACCATAAGCTGAACCACTGTAAATTGTGGACTATCTGTATTTGGTTAGAAAACATTTCAAGCTCTTCAAAGTCAGGGAACATAGCCTATTTAACTCTTAATCCCCCACCTTGCTTAACCCAATGGCTTGCCATGTAAAGTAATATGTAAGTTTTTATGAGTTTCATTGAATCTATAATTAGGTATTTATGAAATTACTTAGTCGGATAACAATTTAGATTACTAATTAGTCCATAAGAATCTGAGGCAAGACTGTAGTAGCAAATGACATATCAATTAAATTGCAAGTGCAACTCAGACATATTTAAAATCAAATATATATAATTTATTACAGTTTTTGAATCTCTGCTTTTTCAGAACACTTGCTTTGCTGAAAATATCTGGATCATAAAGAATAGATTATGCTGTTTCCCTGATCCAGAATCTTCTTTCAAATCTCTGGTTAAATGTCATTTCCTTAGGAAATCTTCTCTGATCTCTCTAACTAGATTAAATCTTATCAATATCATATACTTACTTTGAATAAACACAAATGTCAATTGTACTTGAGTAATTATTTATGTAATATGCTTTCTTCAATAGAATGTAAGCATTCCACAGCAAAGACCACATTTTTCTTGTTTATTGATCTATCCTCAGTGCTTGTATTAGTCTGTTCTCATGCTGCTAATAAAGACATACCCAAGACCAGGCCATTTATAAAGGAAAAAGGTTTGATTGACTCACAGTCCCACATGGCTGGGGAGCCCTCACAATCATGTCAAAAGGCAAAGGAGGAGCAAAGTCACATCTTACATGGCGGCAGGCAAGAGAGAGCAGCATGTTCAGGGGAAACGCTCTTTTATAAAACCATCAGATCTCATGAGACTTAGTCACTATTATGAGAACAACATGGGAAAGACCTACCCTATGACTTAATTACCTCCTACCGGGTCTCTCCCATGACACATGGGAATTATGGGAGCTATAATTCAAAATGTAATTTGAGTGGGGACACAGCCAAACCATATCATTTCTCACCTGGCCCCTCTCAAATCTCATATCCTCACATTTTAGAACCAATCATACCTTCCCACCAGTCCCCCAAAGCCTTAACTCATTTCAGCATTAACTAAAAAGTCCACAGTCCAAAGTTTCATTTGAGACAAGGCAATTCCTTTCCATTTATGAGCCTGCAAAATCAAAAGCAATGACTGAGTTACTTCCTAGATACAACGGGGTAAAAGCATTGGGTAAATACACCCATTCCAAAAGGGAGAAATTGGCCAAAAAGAAGCATCTGCAGGCCCCAGGCAAGTCCAAAATCCAGGAAGGCAGTCAAATCTTAAAGCTCCAACAAGATATCCTTTGACTCCATGTCTCACATCCAAGTTAAGCTGATGCAAGAGGTGGGTTCCCATGGTCTTGGGCAGCTCTGCCCCTGTGGCTTTGCAGAGTACAGCCCACCTCCTGGCTGCTTTCACAGGATGGTATTGAGTGTCTGTGGCTTTTCCAGGTGCACAGTGCAAGCTGTCAGTGGATCTACCATTCTGGGGTCTGGAGGATGGTGGCCGTCATCTCGAAGCTCCACTAGGCAACGCCCCATTTGGGACTCTATGTGGAAACTTCCACCCCACGATTTTCTTCTGCACTGCCCTAGCAGAGGTTCTCAATGAGGGTTCCATCCCTGAAGCAGACTTCTGCCTGGACATCTAGACATTTCCATACATCCTCTGAAATCTAGATGGAGGTTCACAAACCTCAAGTTTTGACTTCTGTGTACCTGCAAGCCCAATACCACATGTAGGCCTCCAAGGCTTAGGGCTTGTACCCTCTGAAGCAATGACCTGAGCTCTAAGTTGTCCCCTTTTAGCCACAGCTGGGATGCAGGGCATCCAAAGCACTGCACAAAGCAGCAAGACCCTGGGCCTAGCCCACGAAACCAATTTTTCCTCCTAGGCTTCTGGGCCTGTGATGGAAGGGGCAGCTGTGAAGACCTCCAATATGCCCTGAAGACATTTTCCCCATTGTCTTGGCAATTAACATTTTGCTCCTCATTACTTATGCAAATTCCTGCAGCAGGCTTGAATTTCTCCTCAGAAAATGGGCTTTTCCTTTCTATCGCATCACCAGGCTGCAAATTACTTTAACCTCTGCTTCCCTTTTAAACATAAGTTTTGATTCCAAGCTCTATCTTTGTAAATACATAAAACAACGCTTTTAAAAGTACCCAAGTCACCTCTTGAATGCTTTCCTGCTTAGAAATTTTTTTGCCAGATGCCTTATATCATCTCTCTCAAGTTTAAAGTTTCAGAGATCTCCAGGGCTGGGCAAAATTCCAACAGTCTCTTTGCTAAAATATAGCAAGAGTCACCCGGACTCCAGTTCCCAACAAGTTCCTCATCTCCACCTGAGACAATCTCAGCCTGGACTTTATTGTCCATATTATTATCAGCATTTTGGTCAAAGCCATTCAACAAGTCTCTAGGAAGTTCCAAACTTTCCCACATCTTTCTGTCTTCTTCTGACCCTCCAAACTGTTCCAACTTCTGCCTATTACCCAGTTCCAAAGCAGTTCCACATTTTTGGGTATCTTTACCCTAGCACCCCACTCTACTGGTACCAATTTACTGTATTAGTCTGTTCTCACACTGCTAATAAAGACATACCCAAGACAGGGTAATTTATAAAGGAAAAAGGTTTAATTGACTCACAGTTCCCCATGGCTGGGGAGGCCTCACAATCATGGCAGAAGGCAAAGGAGGAGCAAAACCACATCTTACATGATGGCAGGCAAGAGAAAATGTGTGCAGGGAAACTATCCTTAATAAAATCATAATATCTCATGAAACTTATTCACTATCATGAGAATAACATGAGGAAGACCGGCCCCCTGATTCACTTACCTCCCACTGGGTCCCCCTCATGAAACATGGGAATTATGGGAGCTACAATTCAAGATGAGATTTGGGTGGGGACACAGCCAAACCATATCAGTGCTCAAAAAATATTTGTTGAATGAATATATGGAGAAGCAAGCTATGCTTTTATAAGTTGCAAGGAGCTAATTTCTGTGCATTTTCACATGTTTTATCAATAATGTCAAGGAAAATATTCAAAATATAACAACCTAAAAACCAAAATTAACTATGTATTATGCTCTCATTTTTGTAAAAAATATATACAAATACAAAATGGTAAAATACATAAAGATACTATTTCTGTATTCTAGGATTATAATATTTTATGTATGTATTTACCTGCATATTTCCAAATAACGTGCTAATACCTTGTTTCATTATTTTTAATTTTAGATATTGTTATATAATGAATACTATGTATTGAACAATATATGACATTCTTACAAAAAAAGTACAAAATCAGAGATGTGATTTTTATTTTTTTTAAAAAAGGACATCAGCTTTAGTACTAAGCTATATATATTCTATTTAGCATTAATAAGAAAACTAAATTTATGGCTTGTGAGCTAAGAAAACACCCATTTAAAGTAATAGAAAAGGCAATAAATAAGTTACAATTATCAAATAAAGTTAAATTTGACTCTTTTCTCTGGAATAAGTGACAGTTTTCTCACTTTAGATATATATATATATATATATATAATTTTGAAAAAGGATTGTCGTCAAATTGTTTTACTTTACAGCCTATTATTACCTTCCTGAAATGTAAACATCTAAGTTCATACGGAGGCCAAGTTACTAAAATATGCTTTAGAAAATTGGGCAAAGTCGTAAAGTATAACTAGAGTAGGAGAGATTGACAGCTAGCTGCACTTACAGTTAATTGGCTAAAGGTAAAATAAACCTAAAATGAAATCACTGGGTTTTTCTCTTTTATATTTAATTATTTCTTCCATATTCCTTACGGAAGTATCATATGGATTTTTAAATACACTACCCTTAAAAAATTTTTTTTTTCTTTACTTGGTACCTATCATTACTTCTTTCCCTAAGTTCTCCAATAGAACTTTAAAATAACTCTAAATATTAGTATAATCAAATAAATCAGGTGTCTTTCAGAATACATTTTTTTACGTGAGATAACTCTATTGAATCTCTGTATCATACCGTTCCAATCTGATCTGTTTTCTTTAGCCTAATACATGTCTGCAGTTCTGGATATTAGTTCACAATCATTGTGGAATGATTTTTGGAACACTGTTCCAAATCCTACTTTTTGGAATCCCTGTTTTCTGGAGACTATCTCTTCTCTGCTGATTTATTACCTCATTTTAATGAAGAAAATCCACCAAAAACTTTCAGGTAAAGTATCTATTAGAGGTACCTTTATTTGAGCTAGCTATAGTTAAGCTGGCTATTTTATTATAGCTGGCTGAATCTTCATTATATCCATCATAATTGCTGGATAATTTGCTTATGGAATGTATAGGTTAAATATTATCTTCCACTAGATTTTTTTGTTTTTTTGAGATGGAGTCTCCCTCTGTCATCCAGGCTGGAGTGCAGTGTCTCACTGTATCCTCCATCTCGTGGGTTCAAGTGATTCTCGTGCCTCAGCCTCCAGAGTAGCTGGGACTACAGGCATACTCCACCACTCCCAACTAATTTTTCTATTTTTGGTAGAGATGGGTTTCACCATGTTGGCCAGGCTGGTCTCAAACTCCTGGTCTCAAGTGATCTTCCTGGCTCAGCATCTCAAAGTGCTGGGCTTACAGGCATGAGTCACCATGCCTGGCCCCATTAGATTTTTAAATGCAATGTTTCATTCTAACTTCCAATACTATGTAATTGAAAAAGCTGATACTCATTTGTCTTGAGATCCTTTACATGTTATTTTTTCTTATTGTGGTGGTAGTGATGGTGATGCTCTCTTAGGACACTTTTAGGATATTCTCTTTATCCCTGATGTTTTGCATTTATTTTTACGTAAATTTGTGTGGAGCAGTTTGCACTCAATATGCTAGGCATTTGGTAGAAACGTTCAGTCATTCAACCTGGTAACTGTTGATTTTCAGGCCAGTGAAATTTTCCTGTATTGTATTCTGAACATTCTTCTCCCCTCATTCTTCAATTTTGGACATATTTTTAGTTTGGGAAATTTTACTTGTTTGGATATTGGACCTTTTGGAGGAGGCTTTTTTTTCCCCCCGTTTCTTGTCCAGTTAGCATTTATTTTTCAACTTTTTGTTATACGTTCTCAACATTCTCTTTAATCTTTCCACTATTATGTTTTTTAGTTGCATTATTATATTACAATGGCTCTGTTCCTTCTGAGTTCATTTTTTCTGTTTCATTGTGTGTTTGCTTTGATCTGTTTCATGTAAAAATCTATCTTTAAATATGTGATGATCATTGGTTCCAGCTCATAACTAAGAATGAACTTTAAAGAGTAAGACACAAAAACGCTACTTTGCAGTTTTGTATGTTTTGGAGTGAACTTGGTCAACAGGTCCACTGCACCATAGAGTGGTCACTGAACTCATATTGTCAGCGTCTCTGGTTATTATCTCTTATGCTGGCCTGTCTCTCCAAAGACCAATCTGCCATCTCCTGCCTGAGGTGAGGTGTTTGTGGACGGTATTAACATGGAAAGTAACATTTTGGTGGCTGACAGGATAAGGAGAACTGGGGATATCATTGTTCATTATTTCGATTTTCGATTGACTTGATTGTTTCCAGTAATATATTGTTTTACTTGTTAATCTTTGCCCAGAGCCTTTGTGGTTAACCAGAGTTAACTCATCCATTCTTTTATCAGGTTGAGGGAGGAGGAATTATTTGGCTTCAATGGGAAACGATTTATGCATCTAATTATTTTTTATATTAACTTGCATCTAATTTCTCACTTTTTGGACCCATTTCTCCCCACTTACTTCAGCACTGCATGGCATTTCTAATTCTTAGATTTTCATGCTCCTGTACTGTAAATCCACTTTTATCTTCGTGGTTTTACATAGCTAACCAGTAGGCATTGTACTTCCAATGCTTCCTGCACTTTTTTAAAAATCTGCTTCTCATTGTACCAAATGCTGTGGACGTTACTAATCAACTAAATGCTTCTCTTTTTTACTTGTCTGTTTATACATGTTTGTTTTCTTGGGAGCTTTAGAAGGGAACGAAGAAAATATACAATTTAATCTACTGTATATTGCTAGAATCCATGCCCTCTCAATCCTCTCTGTTTCTTTTTCTATCACTGTTACCTGAATCAATGGTTTTCAGCAAAGGATTCTCATTAAAAACACTTTTTTTTTCCTTTCATGTGAGATTGGGACACTTTAGTTCTATGTAACTTAGTTATTTGTATACACATTCCTAGTAAACACTGATTCTGACTATCTGTTAGTTGGTTCAAGTACTGATAATGACTATAAATTTGTAAGTGGATTTACATTTTAACATATATCTCCACATGTATCATTACACTTGATACTCCCAACACCTGTTTTGCTTGCCTGACAGCTTTTATACATCATTCCTCTTTCTTTGTAATAAAATCTCAATTTAGTTCTATATGATTAAGGAAGGTAGTCCTTCCACAGTCCCAACAGGTGAATGATGACGGCTAATCTAAGCCAATCATGGTCTTTCTCCTTCTCTATAGCAAATGTGTTATTCATGGGTATGTGCCACAAACCTGATAAATGAAAGGAGAGGAAACATCCTGGAGACTACTATAGAATAAGCATGTTATTGTCCCTAGTAAATAAAATTGGAAAAGATGACACAAATATTCTTGCCTTTGGCCCTTGCACAGAGCCAGTGATGGTGGATGCAGTAACTGCTATCTTGAGAACATGGATAGAAAACCAGTGAAATTAGAAGGAAGCTGACTAGTAGCCTCAACATTGACACTACTAAATCCATGAATCCTGGACATATTTGCTACCAGACTGATTGTTATAGGAGATAATAAGTATCCATAGTCCTAACGCTAAAGTCAGTTGGATATTTACTCCAAAATCTTCTACTGTATACTGAGAACGCTCATAATACTTAAGGAGATATAATATTAATTTAAGATATATTACTTTCAGTCATCTCAATTTGAATCTGGGGGTATTCAACTTGATTTAAATATCCTGGATTGAAAATACAGTACATAGGAGCCACCCTTATGTTTCTTAGCTATGGTTACCTGATATTTCTTGATAGAGAGCAATACTGGGTTAATTTAATGTTAAAATAAAGAGAAGAAGATATTAAGTGAATTTGTGAAAAATATTTTTTCAGAACTAATAAGAGATAACTTTATTATAGCTATTTTTAAAACTGGAATACAAAACTCTTTTACCTCAGTTGACGCCTGACAACTATTAAAATGCTAGATGTCAGCTGCTGTGTGGTGGTTTTCATCATGGTTTTTACTTAATTAGCTGTGTTTATTTTATTAAACTTTCTATTATGTCTACATCCTGAGGAAGTTCTGTGGCTATGAAGAGGTGTTGATATGTTCCGCTGACTCTGTGAACTGTTGAGTGTTGTGGGTGGGGAACAGAAGGAGAATGAAAAAAGTGAAGTACTCCCAGCTATGAACTGCTTGAACCAAGGCACCACTCCAGTGCCAGGCACACAGGAAAAATATCTGAAGAAGTTCTTAAATGCCATATAGATTCAGTGGAATGTTTTAAAAATCAGACTTTTAAATGAGACCCAATCGTATTACTCTATACACCCTTTCAACAACAGCGAACCACTTTGAACATTCTGTAAGGTAAATCAATATTTGTTGTTGTGGTTAAGAATCCTGAATTTTTATATGGCTTTGTCTATCACTAATAATCACGTCACTGCATTAACCTGTATCAAATAAGACACACAACAGAGATATCTTGATTTCTACTCTGTAAGAGTTTGGCTTTTCAGAAGTTTTATGTATAGAATGATCTCAGCAGGGCGCAGTGGCTCACACCTGTAATCCCAGCACTTTGGGAGGCCAAGGCAGGTGGATTACCTGAGGTCAGGAGTTTGAGACCAGCCTGGCCAACATGGCGAAACCCTGTCGCTACTAAAAATACAAAAATAAGCCGGGTGTGGTGGTGCGTGCTTGTAAGGAGGCTGAGGTGCTACTCAGGAGGCTGAGGCAAGGAGAATTGCTTGAACCTGGGAGGCAGGGGTTGCAGTGAGCAGAGATTGTGCCACTGCACCCCCAGCCTGGGTGACAGAGTGAGACTCGGTCTCAAATAAATAAATAAAATAGAATGATCTCAACACAAACTTCCTAATGTTTATTACATTCTCACTGAAAACAATTTTCATAAAGAACTTAAGTTTTCCAAAATGGGTGCATGGGCAATCTTATACATTATGCCAATAGCTATATCATTCACTCATCATTCTTTAAAAAAATCCATTCAGGGGTATTCGTTAATAAGCATTTTCCATATTTACAGGCTACCTACCCAGAGTCTGATAAAAGGACAAAAGGCCCCTTTCCTTCATAAACCTATAACCTAATAGGAAAGGAGTTGTTCCTACCTCTGTGGAACTCTCAATCAGCTAGTGACGATAGGGCACACACCAAGAGCACGGGTTTATGGAAAGAATTAAGTTTGGGCTAAAATAAATCCTTAATGGATTTGAAAGACAACTTGATCCTTAAGAATTTCCTCCCTGCTTCTTCTCATATTTATCCTTCTCTGACTCCATTGCTCCTCTGTTCACTAAAACATTTACTGGCTCAGTTAATAGGTGCCAAGCACTGTTCTAAGTAATAGGGATACAGCAGTGTGCAAGATCTTCCCAGGTCCATACTTTGAGAGCTGGTAACCTAACAAGATGATAGTCATTAAACAACTAATTGCAAATGTGATAAGCATTTTGAAAGTAGTGAGCCTATTCCTAGAGGATTTTACAATGTGAAACTAGGAAGGCTGCCTGGAGGGAATGAATTAAGCAGGGCCTAGAAAGAAAAGGAAGAGACTCCAAGACTACTTATGTTTGTGGTGTTTCATAACCTCCCTATTGTTATTACTTAACATCACTAAATGTGAATATTCTTAATTATAGTGTACATCATAATGAGTAAGAGGTCCATATTATTCCCCCACTGCTTCACTAAACTTTAAACAGTTTCTTCTTGACCATAGACTCCTGACCTCCTGTGTTTTGTTTTGTTTTGTTTGAGCATTTCTGTCACTTTGAGATGTAGATATTCTCCCAGTCACTTGCTAGTTTTACAACCAAGGAATGGTCTTTCCTAAGGACCTGGAAGCCATTTCTTTGAAATCTAATCATTGAGAAAGCTAGTGCCCCTATCTCCCAGTATCTGTGGGAAGGTAGAAGCTTAACTTCTATAAGGGCCAACTAACACACCCAAGTGGCCCAATAACATTGACCAATCTCTCTCTAACGTCCTCCGTTACTTTTTCACTAAGTCACCCCCAGAGCTTAAAAACTCTCCTGCCTTTTGTCTCAGTGTAGGTGAGTTCAATCTCTCTCCCCTATTACAGTAGTGTTGACCTCTATTACAATAGTCTTGAATAAAATCTTTCTGGTCTATTTAACTCCATCTGGTGCAATTTTTCTCTGACATTGGCAATCATAGTTTGCAGAGGGCCCTAAGCTTGACTGAAATTCTAAGACCATTGTTCAAGTCATGTAAACTCCAGCAACATGACTAAATACTTCTGATCCTTTATTTGTTCAGTTATAAAAAGAGTATTAAAGAATCCTACCTTATTATGTCATCGGAAGCATTAAACGAGGTCATGTTGTTAAAGCATCAAACATTGTATGCTTTACACATGGAAATTTTATCCTGCCCACAGCAACTAGTAGAGTTGAGAGGCACTTATGCATAATGGTGGAGCATGTGGGCTCTAGAATCAGGTGAACTTTAGTACGCTTCATAACTTCTCTTTACCTTAACTTCTCAAACTATACAATGAGGATAACAGAACTTCTTAGGGTTGTGGGTAATTAAATAAATCAGTTGAGTGCTTACAACTGTCTCTGGCAGGTAATTAGCACTAGAGAAAACATAACTATCATTATTATTATATATTTTATATGTTTGCAAATATAATTAGGTCTACCCTCCACTTGAAGACCTCTGGTGGGTTTCCAGTATTCTCATTTCTAAACCCAAAGATTTAACGGTACCTGAAAGAGTATGCGTAGACTCGATCTTCATCCTAAGAAATCCTTGTGATATTCCATGTTCCAATTTCAATGATAGTTTTCCTTACAATTTCATTAAGTTATAATTGGTATACAATAAACTGCACATATTTAAGGTGTATAATTCGATGATTCTGAAATATACATTCCCCAAACCACCGAATGATATTCTTTTATACATTTTATTATTAGTAGAGTAGGAATCCTTGGCTCTCTATGCTGTTGCATCAAGCCAGATGTTTTTCCTTCTTACTTGCCCTCACCCCACTTGAGAAATTGTCACCAAAGTCCTTCTGATCAGTTTATATATCTCCTATTCAGGGAAAGTCTGCCTATTGCCCCAGACTTAACCATATAATCACAGAGTTCCTCAAATATTTCATTCATTCATCTGCCTGTCGTGCCTTAGGACTCATATTTTCAATTCTTTGACTTCTTTTCAGGCCCAAACACTGTGCTCTGTACTCAAGTACGCTTTAGTCTCCAATTTATTCTGTATTCTGAAATTTTGCTATTCTTTCTCAGCTACCCCAAGGACAGATTTACTATTTAGTTAGTAGATCTATATGGAATGTACCAGTTGCTAATAACTACCATCTCTTTATTTTTTTCTTTGGAGACGGAGTCTCACTCTGTCTCCTGGGCTGGAGTGCAGTGGCACGATCTTGGCTCACTGCAAGCTCCGCCTCCTGGGTTCATGCTATTCTCCTGCCCCAGCCTCCCGAGTAGCCGGGACTACAGGTGCCCGCCACCGAGACCGGCTAATTTTTTGTATTTTTAGTAGCGACAGGGTTTCACCATGTTAACCAGGATGGTCTCGTATCCTGACCTCGTGATCCGCCCGCCTTGGCCTCCCAGAGTGCTGGGATTACAGGCATGAGCCACCGCGCCTGGCCTACTATCTCTTTTTATTGGTCCTCTGCTGTACTGATTATCAAATATTTTCAATAACAACCACATACGTATAATGTAACAGTAGCTGAAGTTTCACAATTTCTCTGGATCCTGCTTCTGCCATTATAGTACAAAATTCAAATGTAAATGGGATAGATAAATCACTAAAATTATGTTCACTATGATACTAGCAATTCATTAAATCTTGTTTTCTTTTTGATGAGAAAGATATACCAATAATAAATTATTGGGATGGGAATAGACTGAAGGGAAAATAATTAGAGAGGGAAAAATGGTCAGAAAACCATCATTATCTTTGTATTCCTCATGTCTTGTGATATGTCTGGCAAATCATAAGAGCTCAAATATTCATATGAATATAAGTGATTAAATGAATGCATGTATACATAATTTATACTTGCCCAAGATAACCATTGTCTCATTCATACTTGTGTCTAGAAATCTCCTAGGAATATCTAATTGTTCTATTGCTCTAGAGAGTGCTTATTTATAGAATTCTTTTTAGTTCTAATTTTTATTTATATATTAACTGGGATTTCCTCTACTTTGATGGCTAAATACTATGTTTTTTATTTCCAGCTACCTTATAGCTTGAGAGGAATTTACAAAAAGCTTCTGTTTAACTGATCTTCTCTCATGATGATTTACTATTCCAGTTAACTTTCCACCTCATTATTTACAATTTTTTTTCTCTCTTCCACTTTCTCTTCCTTCTCTTCCTTATCTCCTCCCCCTCTTTTTTTTTCAATTAAGTCTTAAAGCTATTAAGTAAGACCACAGCAAAGGAGGAAGATGGAGCCACAGTAGCTTAGAATAAGGTATTAGAGCTAGAGGGGGTGAGAGGGGGTCCATACTGGGGGTGGTTGCAGAGACATGGGATAGAAAGAATAAGAGATTGATTGTATTCAGGTAAATTGAACAAATAAGTAAATAAATTAGGGATAATGGGAGCTAATTGTCTCACTGTTGAAGGAAGTTGTGAACATCAAAAGCTAAAAAACTAGAATATGCCACTAGAAATGTGGTGTGTTTAAATCAAAGATAAGAGTGTGAATTCATGGTTTTAATAGATAGATAATAGATGGATAAAGATACATAGATGAAAGAAAGATTAAATAGTAGGTAGATAAGTAGATGAAGGAAGGTAGATAGATGATAGATAAATTGATAAATATATGTATCTGTACACTGACGGGGCCTAGGTACAGTGATATCCCCAAGTAGATAAGCACATCCAGCACCAGATATTGTTTTCTAAATATCATTACCTACCTAAAAGGAACCAGGGCTCCTTGCAGATAATGGCTGATCTCAGGTCGGAGACGAAGACAATATTAAATGATCTTGAAACATCTTAGTTTGCCAAAACACAAGGTTCTAAAATATTGTTTTTGACATGTCCAAGAAACCAGGGGCCAGAACAAAAAGGCTCCTATTGAGCAAATGTAAGGCGTCTTGACATCAAAATAAATAATTAGTATAATGGCTGTGGCATTATCAAAAATAAAATATAAATAAACAAATAACATAAATAAGATTGTAATCCAGTGATTAAAATAGGAATCCCATGACTTCATGCTGATATAAATAAATATATTAATATATCACAATTTTGGTAAGAAACAGAATGTTTATAAAGCCTCAAAGTACCTCCTGGAAAGTAATTAATTTTAAGGAAAAGATGAGTGTCTTTATAGTATAAAAGCTTAGCAGACTCTAGGGAAGACTGTCAAATAATCAAAGTTAATATCACCAGTAATGGAACAGGACAAAATTAAATTCTGTAACACATGATAGGATCTAAAACAAAACAAAACAAAGAAACAGCATCATTTCAGTGATATTTCTGCCATGGTAGAATATGAATATAACTATTTTTTAAAAGCAGACAGACAAACCAAAGTGAGGGACAAGCTACAACAGAACAGCTTCTACTCTTCAAGAATTTTAATGATATAAAAGTCAAGGAAAGATTGAACTGTTCCCATTGAAGTTGAAGAAGACAAAAGGGACCTTGTAACTAAGTACAGAATGTGTTGCCAAAGCCGATCTTTTTTACTATAAAGGGCTCTTATTAGGAAATGTGGCAAAACTTAGATGAGGTCTGAGAACTACATGGTGACAGTACATCTGAGTTAGTCTCTTTATTTTGATATTAATAAAAATGTGTATTAATTAAGAAATGTGAGAGAATTTGTGTTTATAGGAAATATGCACTAAATATTCCAGAGTGTTGAGAGAACATGGTAACTTGTCTTTAAATCATTCCAAAAAATAAATTTCCTGGTATTAGATTTACATTTCTAAAAGGTTAGGATTTTTTTCTAACAATTTTTAAAAAGAATCACTTGTAGCTGGTCTTTCTTCCTGTCTTCCCTAACATAACTAAACAGTGTGCCCCAGACTGTCTTCCTTTATTCCTCTGCCCCTGCTTTTAATGACATGTACAAGCCATTTAGGCATATATAACTTTTAAATACAATTTGAGGACAACAGCACTGGAGTAGAGAAGGGGAGATTCCATTGCAGCACAATACGAGAGATTCTCGTAAAAATCTCCTGAGTCAAACGTCATTGGCAGATTTTCTTCTAAATTCTGCTGGCCTCCTACTGAAACCCTGTCCACCAGGTCCTCCTTACTCCTTCTTCTCTGGCTGTTCTCATTCTCCCAGTGCAAGTATTTTTTATGTAGATCACCATATGAGCATGTCAAGTCCCAAGCTCATTATGGATACCCCAGGGTGCATACAACCAAACAACCATGCTAGGATGTGCTTCTAAAGAACCCTATTCCACAAAAGAATTCTACAGTTTGCTCCCCAAATAACAAGAGCTCTCTCTTCAGTGTTCACTATAAAATACAGTACTACGCAATAACACAGTAAAAAATCAATAACCTTGTTGTCAAATTAAATTAATGAGATTTAGATGCTGAAGTTGGAATCTTTACCAGTGCAACTTTCAGAAAAATTTTCAGTTCAGACACACACAGGCTTGTTGGAATGGATGCTCTCTTGTCTGAACACACAAGGGAAGAATCAATACATTTATTCAGCGGATTTGTGATTTTGTTTATAAATTGAGTAAGCCAGGTGAGATAATTAAAAGTAGTCAATCGGTTTTTTCTAAGCTTTACTCACAGATCATTTGGTATGTGAATTAACTCATCTCTGGGTATGCTAGTTGCTTAACTTTCACCCTTTTAGTTAATGAAATGCATATCATATAATTAATAAAGCCATTTCTCTCCTGAATATTGATATACTTCTAAATCATAGATCAAAGTTTTTGTAGAAAGCATTCGGAATATTTAAAGTTTTAGACAGCACTTTTTATGCCTAGTGTTAGTACATGAAATATTGTAGACAATGAGGCATTTGCATTCAATTTGTTAGAAGAAGAGTTTTTTAACTTTTGTTTAAATTAATTCATAAGAATGTTATCAGTGCAGTCAGAGTACCTTGGCAGCATAAAGACACAACATCTTCTATATACAGTTTGGAACAATTGTGAACTAAAAATTCTAATACTGTTCTGATTTTGTCTATGATGTATCACTACACTTCCTTAACAGTTGCAATTGCACAGAGCATTTGGAAAGCAAAACAATCTAAGTGCCTCAACTTACAACAATAATGAGTACAACAGTTTGTTGAAGTAGCTGTAAATCAAATGTTCTGTAGCTATTTTTTTTAAAAAAAGCCCATAAGTTATTTGGATAGGATCCTTTACTTCTGCCACCTAACAGTAGCTCTGCATATAAATGAAAAGGAAGCATCCATGTTGTCTTCAGGTTAAGGTTTGTCCCTGAAAAGAAAGATGATGTAGATTTTTTTCTGGAACATTGCTGAAGTTCAGCTTCATCTGGTAGAAGCCAAAGCAGGACAATTACATCGGTGATACAATCAAAATCAGTTCATTATTATGAGAAACTGGAGATCACAGAGAACAGATGAAATTACATGCCACAAAAATCAGAAAATGTATTTTCCACTTCCATGTTTCTTACCTTTGACTAGCTAAAGATTCTTGTTTCACAAACAAACAAAAAACAACAACAAAATAAACAGATATAACCTAGATTCCAGTCACATAATATGCAAGTCCTTCTTTAGAAATAGGTTGCGAAGTGGGGTGATGTGAGTTAAGGAAATGACTCCAACACCTTCAAGCCCTGGTCTGTAGTTTTAACATACACTTTATGCATGTCTTCAAGTAGAAACATGGTCTTAAGTTTAATTACGGATATTTCTTTAGGAAGGATACATAATCCAGAGCCAGAAATTAATCTACCATGGAAAAAAGCAAAGTGGTAGAAATTAATTTCCAGTCAAATTAAATCTGATAGATTTATTTTTGGTGTTATGTTATTGTTGAGTGAAATGAGATACTTTCCTGTTTGTTTTGAAAAGATATTAATTATAATTGACAAGAAAATTAAGCCCAACATATTGTCATTCACATGATTTGTCGAAAATAATAGAAACTCTCCTCTTTGATTATGGAGCAAAGGCATAAATTTAGGAGATACTTAAATAAAAATACTGATATTCATGTTAATGTGATTAAATGGCATAAAAAGTAATATCCAGTTTTCATCTATGAGGTCATGGCACACTAGTAGTGCCAGGGTGGGTCAAACCTGAAGCAAAGTTACCTGGGAACGCCTGAGATAGCTTAACCAGGATAGAGCACTGGATTCATCTTGGTTGAGGAGTCAAAATTATATATAGCTGGAAAGACAATAACAAGCATCAAATAGATACATGGCAGGATGCGAGTCCTACTCAATGGCCCTGGAAAAGTCTTCTATATAGGTAAGATTCTGGGCTAACTTTGAGGAATCATGTATGTCTTGAGAAACATACATGTATGTTTTTTGCTATCATATATGGTGGCTTATCTTAGTAGCCATTTTATCCAACAAACATTTATTGAACGCATGCTATATACTAGGCACTACAAAAAATAATGGGGATACAACAGCAATCAAAGTATACATGATCTCTGACCCTCAGAGTTAATGGCTAAGTGAGTGACATTATCCAAAGGAAACAGCATTATAGTATGATTTGTGAAATGAAAGTATAGAAGACTGAGACTTTAGTCTTAGGAATGAAGAAGCTTTGGCTAATAATTCTGCTGATGCTTGTTTAAACTTGACTTTGCCAGAGTATACATGAAGTTTTCGTATGTTTGCCATTTCTGTAGTTTTTTTATGTCAGTTAACTTTTGCCATGTAACATACTACACTAAGATACAGGGACTTAAAACAACTATTTATTTGCTCACAATTCTGTGGGTCAATAGGTGGTTCTATTGGTCTTGAGCAACTTGGCTCATCTCTGCTGTCAACGGTCATTTTGTCTGGGGCTAAAAATTCTCAGATGGCTTTATTCACATGTCTGGACAATCTGTTAGGATTGTTGGAATGTCCAGAATGGCTAGTCTCTTTCTTCCAATGGGCAAGCTTGGGCTTGTTCTAATGCTGGCCGAAGGTTTTCAACAGCAAGAGAGGGCAGGACCAAATTTTCAAGAACTATTTAAGCCTCTGCTTATATCAAATTTTCCAGTGCCCCATTGGCCAAAGCAAGCAATATGGCCACGCCCAGATTCAAAGGGTAGAGAAATAGACTCCTTCTATTGATAGGTGGAGGTACAAAAATATTCGCCACTGCACTTTATTGAAGATGGTGTGGGCAACCTTGCTGTCACAGAACTGCTTTCGTGATGAAAGTTTTCAACTTCTTCCTTAGAACCAATTTTAAATTATTAATATTGACTATTAACGTTCTTCCTCTGTTCTTTTTCATTTTTATCTTGTTCTCCACCCCTGCCTGCTATTTAAAACTTCAGCCAGAAAGTTCTACAAATTGACTTTTAAATCCTCTTCTGCCAATGAGATTTGCTCATCCTTTAAGATTTAGCATAACTCTATATTTATGTTCTGATTCTTCTCATTACTCTGAATAAGATGACTTTATGGCTCCAGACGAAACTGCTTATATTCAAATTGCCTTTAAGGGAGTTGCTTACTATAGTTTCCTAAACTCAGAACAGTGCCTATTCCCTGCAGCACCTATTTTTGCTCTTACTGTTAAACGTATTTGGATCTTATAACCAATTCTTAAACGTCTATTTTGTCTCCCTCACCAAAAAGCAAGCCTCTTGAGGACCAAAGCTATTCCTTTTATGTTTTACCCCTTAGTAGACTATCTTTAAGTCCTTAAATACATGTAAAATTAAGGTATTATTTCATTTTATAAAGTATATGTTGTTTATGGTTTTAGTTATGAGAAATATGTAAAATGAGATACATATTAACTTTTTGTTTATCCCAAAATAATTGACCATTTTCCCTGTTTCAATTTACAACTAAGGAGCCCAAGAGAATAAAGATAATAGATTAGGTAGCTTGAAAGAGTAGAGAATGAAAAATTTGCAAGACGTGGAAGTTGGCCAGATGTTGACAGATATGGAATTAGTAACCAAAATATACTTTCAATAAACATTTGTATCAGATGTGTCATTTTTTTTTCTTAGCAAAATTTTTGTTTCACTCGCTTCTGACGTCTACTGAGTATCTAGAACGGAGCAGCTGCTGTATCTCCACCAAAACAAATACAGAATGTCTGAAGCAAAGCAAAAGATCAAGCAGTAACCCTCTGCAAAGAAATGTGAACTTTCTCCATGTGGATATCAGTGTTTTCTAATTTTTTATTGCATCCTGGCATAAAGATCTTAAAAAGTACCAGAAAGCCTGTTCGAAAAGGAAACATTAGCTAATTTTCTCCATACTTTATATATAAAATATCCATCATATGGATGTTTGATAGAGGCTTAAAACGTATATTCTTAGGCCCAAAACTGAAATTCAATTTTAAAAGTCTTTAATGAGACCTGTTCTTTGATTTTCTTTGTTGTTGTTGCTGTTGCAAAAAAGGCAAGCTTTTATTTTATTTTTATTATACTTTAAGTTCTAGGGTACATGTGCGCAATGTACAGGTTTGTTACATAGGTATACATGTCCCATGTTGGTTTGCTGCACCCATCAACTCATCATTTACATTAGGTATTTCTCCTAAAGCTTTCCCTTCCCCAGTCCCCCACCCACCAACAGGCTCCAGAGTGTGATGTTCCCCTCCCTGTGTCCATGTGTTGTAATTGTTCGACTCCCACTTATGAGTGAGAACATGTGGTGTTTGGTTTTCCGTCCTTGTGATATTTTGCTGAGAATGATGATTTCCAGTTTCATCCATGTCCCTGCAAAGAACGTCAACTCATCCTTTTTTATGGCTGCATAGTGTTCCATAATGTATATGTGCCACATTTTCTTTATCCAGTCTAGTATTGATGGACATTTGTGTTGGTTCCAAGTCTTTGCTATTGTGAATAGTGCCGCGATAAACATATGTGCAAGTGTCTTTATAGTAGCATGATTTATAATCCTTTGGGTATATTGGTAATGGGATTGCTAAGTCGAATGGTATTTCTAGTTCTAGATCCTTGAGGAATTGCCACACTGTCTTCCACAATGGTTGACCTAATTTACACTCCCAGCAACAGTGTAAAAGTATTCCTATTTCTCCACATCCTCTCCAGCATCTGTTGTGTCCTGAATTTTTAATCATTGCCATTCTAACTGGTGTGAGATGGTATCTCATTGTAGTTTTGATTTGCATTTCTCTAATGAGCAGTGATGATGAGCATTTTTTCATGTGTCCGTTGGCTGCATAAATGAACTTCTTTTGAAAAGTGTTTCTCCATATCCTTTGCCCAATTTTTGATGGGGTTGTTTTTTCCTTATAAATTTGTTTAAGTTCTTTGTAGATTCTGGGTATTAGCCCTTTGTCAGATGGATAGATTGTAAAAATTTTCTTTGATTCTGTAAGTTGCCTGTTCACTCTGATGATAGTTTCTTTTGCTGTGCAGAAGCTCTTTAGTTTAATTAGATCCCATTTGTCTATTTTGGCTTTTGTTGACATTGCTTTTGGTGTTTTAGTCATGAAGTCTTTGCCCACACCTGTGTCCTGAATGGTATTGCCTAGGTTTTCTTCTAGGGTTTTTATGGTGCTAGGTCTTACATTGAAGTCTTTAATCCATCTTGAGTTAATTTTTGTATATGGCGTAAGGAAGGGATCCAGTTTCAGCTTTCTACATATGGCTAGCCAGTTTTCCCAACACCATTTATTAAATAGGGAATCCTTTCCCCATTGCTTGTTTTTGCCAGGTTTGTCAAAGATCAGATGGTTGTAGCCGTGTGGTGTTATTTCTGAGGCCTCTGTACTGTTCCACTGGTCTATATATCTGTTTTGGTACCAGTACCATGCTGTTTTGGTTACTGTAGCCTTGTAGTATAGTTTGAAGTCAGGTAGCGTGATGCCTCTAGCTTTGCTCTTTTTGCTTAGGATTGTCTTGGCTATGTGGGCTCTTTTTGGTTCCATATGAACTTTAAAGTAGTATTTTCCAATTCTGTGAAGAAAGTCAGTGGCAGCTTGATGAGGATAGCATTGAATCTATAAATTACCTTGGGCAGGTAGGCCATTTTCAAGATATTGGTTCTTCCTATCCATGAGCACAGAATGTTCTTTCATTTGTTTGTGTCCTCTTTTATTTCATTGAGCAGTGGTTTGTAGATCTCCTTGAAGAGGTCCTTCACATCCCTTGTAAATTGGATTCCTAGGTATTTTATTCCCTTTGTAGCAATTGTGAATGGCAGTTCACTCATGATTTGGCTCTGTCTGTTCTTGGCGTATAGGAATGCTTGTGATTTTTGCACATTAACTTTATATCCTGAGACTTTGCTGAAGTTGCTTATCAGCTTGAGATTTTGGGCTGAGACAATGGGCTTTTCTAAATATACAATCATGTCCTCTGCAAACAAAGACAATTTGACTTCCTGTTTTCCTAATCAAATACCCTTTATTTCTTTCTCTTGCCTGATTGCCCTGGCCAGAACTTCCAATACTATGTTGAATAGGAGTGGTGAGAGAGGGCATCCTCTGTCTTTTGCCAGTTTTCAAAGGGAATGCTTCCAGTTTTTGCCCATTCAGTATAATATTAGCTGTGGGTTTATGATAAATAGCTCTTATTATTTTGAGTTATGTTCCATCAATACCTAGTTTATTGAGAGTTTTTAGCATGAAAGGCTGTTGAATTTTGTCTAAGGCCTTTTCTGCATCTATTGAGATAATCAGGTAGTTTCTGCCATTGGTTCTGTTTATGTGATGGATTACGCTTATTGATTTGTGTATGTTGACCCAGCCTTGCATCCAAGGGATGAAGCCGATGTGATCATGGTGGATAAGTTTTTTGATGTGCTGCTGGATTCAGGTTGCCAGTATTTTATTGAGGATTTTTGCATCGATGGTCATCAGGGATATTGGCCTAAAATTCTCTTTTTTATTGTGTCTTTGCCAGGCTTTGGTATTAGGGTGATGCTGGCCTCTTAAAATCAGTTAGGGAGGATTCCCTCTATTTTTATTGACTGGAATAGTTTCAGAAGGAATGGTACCAGCTCATCTTTTTACCTCTGGTAAAATTCGGCTGTGAATCCATCTGGTCCAGAACTTTTTTTGGTTGGTAGGCTATTAATTATTGCCTCAATTTCAGAATCCGTTATTGGTCTATTCAGAGATTCAACTTCTTCCTGGTTTAGTCTTGGGAGGGTGCATATGTCTAGGAATTTATCCATATCTTCCAGATTTTCTAGTTTCTTTACAGAGAGGTGTTTACAGTATTCTCTGATGGTAGTTTGTATTTCTGTGGGATCAGTGATGATATCCCCTTTATCATTTTTTATTTCATCTATTGGATTCTTCCCTCTTTTCTTCTTTATTCTTGCCAGCAAGATCTATTTTATTGATCTTTTCAGAAAACCAGCTCCTGGATTCATTGATTTTTTGAAGGGTTTTTGTGTCTCTATCTCCTTCAGTTTTGCTCTGATCTTAGTTATTTTTTGCCTTCTACTAGCTTTTGAATTTGTCTGCTCTTGCTTCTCTAATTCTTTTAATTGTGATGTTAGGGTGTCAACTTTAGATCTTTCCTGCTTTCTCTTGTGGGCATTTGGTGCTGTAAATTTCCCTCTACACACTACTTTAAATTTGTCCCAGAAATTCTGCTACATTATGTCTTCATTCTCAGTGGCTTCAAAGACATCTTTATTTCTGCCTTCATTTCTTTATTTACCCAGTAGCCATTAAGAAGCAGATTATACAGTTTCCCTGTAGTTGTGTGGTTTTGAATGAGTTTCTTAATCCTGAGTTCTAATTTGATTGCACTGTGATCTGAGAGACAGTTTGTTGTAATTTCTGTCCTTTTTCTGAGGAGTGTTTTACTTCTAATCATATGGTCAATTACAGAACAAGTGTGATGTGGTGCTGAGAAGAAAGTATATTCTGTTGATTTGGGGTGTAGAGTTATGTAGATGTCTATTAGTTCTGCTTGGTCCAGAGCTAAATTCAAATCCTGGATATTCTTGTTAATTTTGTCTCATTAATCTGTCTAATATTGACAGTGGGGTGTTAAAATCTCTAATTATTATTGTGTGGGAGTCTAAGTCTCTTTGTAGGTCTCTAAGAACTTGCTTTATGAATCTGGGTGCTCCCGTATTGGGTGCATATATATTTAGGATAGTTAGCTCTTCTTGTTGAATTGATCCCTTTACCATTATGTAATGGCCTTCTTTGTCTCTTTTGATCTTTGTTGGTTTAATGTCTGTTTTATCAGAGACAAGGATTGCAACCCCTGCTTTTTTTAGCTTTCCATTTGCTTGGTAGATATTCCTTCATCCCTTTATTTTGACCCTATGTGTGTCTTTGCAAGTGAGATGGGTCTCTTGAATACAGCACACTGATAGGTCTCAACTTTTTATCCAATTTGCTAGTCTGTGTCATTTAATTGGGGCATTTAACCCATTTACATTTAAGGTTAATATTGTTATGTGTGAATTTAAACCTGTCATTATGGTGCTAGCTGGTTATTTCACCCATTAATTGATTCAGTTTCTTCATAGCATTGATGGTCTTTACCATTTGGCATGCTTTTGCAGGGGCTGGTACCAGTTGTTCCTTTCTATATTTAGTGCTTCCTTCAAGAGCTCTTGTAAGGGAGGCCTGGTGGTGACAAAATCTCTCAGCATTTGCATATAATTTCTCTTTCACTTATGAAGCTTAGTTTGGCTGGATATGCAATTCTGGGTTGAAAATTCTTTTCTTTAAGAATGTTGAATATTGACTACCAGTCTCTTCTGGCTTGTAGGGTTTCTGGTGAGAGATCAGCTGTTAGTCTGATGGGCTTCCCTTTGTGGGTAACCTGACCTTTCTCTCTGGCTGCCCTTAACATTTTTTCCTTCATTTCAACCTGGGTGAATCTGACAGTTATGTGTCTTGGGGTTGTTCTTCTTGAGGAGTATCTCTGTGGTGTCCTCTGTATTTCCTGAATTTGAATGTTGGCCTGCCTTGCTAGGTTAAGGAAGTTCTCCTGGATAATATCCTGAAGAGTACTTTTTATCTTGGTTCCACTCTCCCCATCACTTTCCAGTACACCAATCAAACGTATATTTGGTCTTCTCACATAGTCCCATATTTCTTGGAGGCTTTGTTCATTTCTTTTCACTCTTTTTTTCTCTAATCTTGTCTTCTCACTTTATTTCATTAATTTGATCTTCAATCACTGACATCCTTTCTTCTGCTTGATCAAGTCAGCAATTGAAGCTTGTGTATGCTTCCCAATGTTCTTGTACTAAGGTTATCAGATCCATCAGGTCATTTAAGCTCTTTTCTACACTAATTATTCTAGTTAGCTATTCGTCTAACCTTTTTTCAGGGTTTTTAGCTTCCTTGTGATAAGTTAGAACATGCTCCTTTAGCTTGGAGAAGTTCATTATTACCGACCTTCTGAAGCCTACTTCTGTCAACTCATCAAACTCATTATCCATCCAGTTTTATTCCCTTGCTGGCGAGGAGTTGTGTTCCTTTGGAGGAGAAAAGGTGCTCTGGTTTTTGGAATTTTCAGCCTTTCTGCTCTGGTTTCTCCCCATCTTTGTGGTTTTATCTACCTTTGGTCTTTGATGTTGGTGACCTACGGATGGGGTTTTGGTGTGGATATCCTTTTTGTTGATGTTAATGCTATTCTTTTCTGTTTGTTAGTTTTTGTTCTCACAGACAAGCCCTTCATCTGCAGGTATGTTGGAGTTTGCTAGAGGTCCACTTCAGACCTTGTTTGCCTGGGTATCAGCAATGGAGGCTGTAGAACAGAAAATATTGCTGCCTGATCCTTCCTCTGGAAGCTTCATCCTAGAGGAGCACCCGCCTGTATGATGTGTCTGCGGCCCCTACTGGGAGGTGTCTCCCAATCAGGCTACATGGGGGTCAGGGACCCACTTGAGGAGGCAGTCTGTCAATTATTGGAGCTCGAATGCCATGCTGAGAGAACCACTGCTTTCTCCAGAGCTGTCAGACAGGGACGTTTAAGTCTGCAGAAGCTGTCTGCTGCTTTTTGTTCAGATATGCTCTGCCCCCAGAGGTGGAATCTAGAGAGGAAATAGGCCTTGCTGAGCTGCAGTGGGGTCCACCAAATTTGAGCTTTCCTGCTGCTTTCTTTACACTGTGAGCATAGAACTGCCTACTCAAGCCTCAGCAACGGTGGACGCCCCTCCCCCCACCAAGCTTCAGCATCACAGGTCGATCTCCAACTGCTGTGCTAGCAGTGAGCAAGGCTCCTTGGGCGTGGGACCTGCTGAGCCAGGCACGGGAGGGAATCTCCTGGTCTGCTGGTTGTGAAGACTATGGGAAAATTGCAGTATTTGGGCAGAGGTGTTCTTCCAGGTACAGTCACTCATGGCTTCCTTAGGCTAGAAAAGGGAAATCCCCTGAATCTTTGTGCTTCCTGCACGAGGCAATGTCCCACCCTGCTTTGGCTCACCCTCCATGGGCTGCACCCACTGTCCAACCCATCCCAGTGAGATGAACCAGGTGCCTCAGTTGGAAATGCAGAAATCTCCCATCTTCTGCATTGATCTTGCTGGGAGCTGTAGACTAGAGCTGTTCTTATTCAGCCATCTTGGAAGTGACCTGTACTTTGAATTTCCAACATTTAACCCAGGTTATTCCAAAGCAAGTGTACTGTGGACATTGTGACAGTACTTTCTTTATACGTATGACCATTTTCTTTTAAAACAATAGTATGAGACAATATATTGCAATCTAGAAAATGCTATATAATGAATTCCTGATAGAATTAGTAATACCTATTTTTATTGAATTAGGATAAATTATCACAGGAAAATTAACTAATAAAGAAAATTTCACTATGTCTCTTCTAGTGTCATTACTGATTCATCTATGCTTTTATATTAATTTTCCTGCACAGTTATAATTGATACTATGAATTAAAAAATGATTCCTATCTTTATTTCAACAATTCTCTTTCTCTTGTTACTTAAATCTAGTTCTTACTTTTATATTCCTCTCAAATTGAGTATAATATTCTAAGCTTTATTGCTATTCCCCTGTATCTGGCACATATATGTATGTGTGTATATGTGTATATATAATTGATCAGACAGTACAGAGAGTTTCTGTATAAACTCACCCCCAAATATAGTTTATCTTATTATTAATATTCTGTATTTGTGTTGTACATTTGTTAAAATTAATGAACCAATATTAATCCATTATTATTAACTAAAGTTCACAGTTTACATTAAGATTCATACTGTGTGTGTTTTAAATTCTATGGATTTTTGACCAATACATAATGTCATGTATCCACCTTTATAGTGGCATACAGATTAGTTTAGTCACCCTAAAAACCCCCTGTGATTCACCTGTTCATTCCTCCCCAGATCCCTTCCAAGCACCTGGCAACCACCAATCTTTTTATTGTCTTGATAGCTATGCCTTTTTCATAATTTTATTTAGTTGGAATCATATAATATGTAGCCTTTTCAAACTAGTTTATTTCATTTAGCAATTAAGTTTCCTCTATGTCTTTTGGTGGCTTGATGGCTCACTTCTGTTTACTTCTGAATAATGTTCCATTGCATAGATGTACCCTGAGTTTATTAATTCCTTGAGTTTATTGATTCCTTGAAGGACATCTTGTTTGTTTCCAGCTTTTAGAATTTATGAATAAAGCTCCTCTAAACATTTGTGTGCAGGTTTGTGTTTTGTATATGTTTATTATAAGTTATTATTGTTTTCTAGTTAGGCTTCCTGTGTCCACTGTTTGAACAACTACAATTATTCATTTGTTCCAAGGTGATGTCTCAGAGATATAAACCTGTTGCTGTCACCATTCTGCTGAAAGCCTTAAGGATGTACTCAGTTAAGTTCAAATATTAGCATGACATACAGGAATTCCTCTTTTAATTGTGGTTCACTCTATTTTTTATAAATTGAAGGTTTGTGGCAGTCCTGTGTCCAGGAAGTTTGTGGTGCCATTTTTTGTAACAGCATGTGCTCACTTTGTTTCTGTGTCACATTTTGGTAATTGTCACAATATTTCAAACTTTTTCATTATTATTATATCTATTACAGTGATCTGTGATCAATGGTCTTTGATGTTACTACTGTAATTGTTTTGGGACACCATGACCCTTGCCCATATAAGCAGCAAAATTAATCGATAAGTGTTGTGTGTATCCTAACTGTTCCACCAACAGGCTGTTCCCCATGTCTCTCCTTCTTCTTGGGCCTCTCTATTCCTTGAGATACAATAATATTGAAATTATGCTAATTAATAACCCTGCTATGGCTTCTAAGTGTGTTCCAGTGAATACACAAATGATAAAAACATTAAAACAGCCTTATTGGCCGGGCACGGTGGCTCACGCTTGTAATCCCAGCACTTTGGGAGGCCGAGGCGGGCGGATCATGAGGTCAGGAGATCGAGACCACGGTGAAACCCCGTCTCTACTAAAAATACAAAAAAAAATTAGCCGGGCGTGGTGGCGGGTGCCTGTAGTCCCAGCTACTCGGAGAGGCTGAGGCAGGAGAATGGCGTGAACCCGGGAGGCGGAGCTTGCAGTGAGCCGAGATTGCGCCACTGCACTCCAGCTGGGCGACAGAGCGAGACTCTGTCTCAAAAAAAAAAAAAAAAACAGCCTTATTGCTGTTGTGGAGAAAGTTTTAGTAGTCTGGATAAAAGAAAAACCAGCCACATTTCCTTAAGAGAAAGTCTAATCCACAGCAAGACCGTAACTCTCTTTAATTCTGTGAAAGCTGAGAGAGATGAGGAAGCTGCCAAAGAAAAGTTTGAAGCTAGCAGAAGTTGTTTCATAAGGTTTAAGGAAACAAGCTATCTCCATAACATAAAAGTGCAAGGTGAAGCAGCAAGTACTAATATAGAAGTTGTAGGAAGTTATACAGAAGATCTACTAAGATCTTCTGTAGGTGATGAAGGTGGCTACACTAAACAACAGATTTTCAATGTAGACAAAACATCTAGGACTTTTGTGGCTAGATAGAAGGAGTCGATGCCTGGCTTCCCCCAAAGGATAGGCTAACTTTCTTGTTTGGGGCTAACGCAGCTGGTGACTCTAAGTTGAAGCCCATGCTCACCTACTATTCTAAAAATCCTATGTCCTTAAGAATTATGCAGAAGCCTACTCTTCATGTGCTCTATAAATGGAACAACAAAGCCCAGATGATAGCGCATGTTTACTGCATGATTTACTGAAGATTTTAAGCCAACTGGCTTAAAAGTAGTTGATACCTGCTACTATGAAAAGAAGATTCCTTTTAAAATATTACAGCTCATTGTCAATACACCTAGTCACCCAAAGGTGCTCTGATGAAGATGTACAAGGAGATTAATGTTGTTTTCATGCCTAGTAACACAGCATTCATTCTGAAGTCCATGAATCAAGCAGTAATTTTAACTTTCGAGTTTTTTAATTTAAGAAATATATTTTGTAAGGCTATAGGTGTCATAGATAATGATTCCGCAGATGGATCTGGGCAAAGTAAACTGAAAATCTTCTAGAAACGATTCATCCTTCTAAATGACATTAAGAACATTCATGATTCATGAGAGGAAGTCAAAATATCAACATTAAATAGAGTTTAGAAATTGATTTCAACCATTATGGTGAATGATTTTGTGAGGCGTTCAAGACTTTACTGGAGGAAGTAACTGCAGATATGGTAGAAATATTAAGATTACTAGAATAACAAATGGAGCCTGAAGATATGACTGAATCACTGCAATCTTATAATAAACCTTGAAAGGATGAGAACTTACATCTTATGAATGAGCAAAGAATGTGATTTCTTGAGATGAAATCTGCTGGTGAAGATGCTGTGAACATTGTTTAAATGACAACCACAAAAATTGAAATATTATATAATTTAATTGAAGCAGCAGTAGGGTTTGAGGAGATTGGCTCCAATTTTGAAAGAAGTTTGCATACTACAAAGAAACTTTTAGTAAAAGGGAGAGTTACTATCGATGCAGCAAACTTCATTGTTATCTTATTTAAGAAAATGCCAGGCCGGACATGGTGGCTTATGCCTGTAATACCAGCACTTTGGGAGGCCAAGGCAGGTGGATCACCTGAGGTCAGGAGTATGAGACCAGCTGGCCAACATGGTGAAACCCCGTCTCTACTAAAAATATAAAAATTAGCCGGGTGTGATAGTGCATGCCTATAATCCCAGCTACTCAGGAGGCTGAGGCAGGAGAATTGCTTGAACTTGGGAGGCAGAGGTTGCAGTGAGTCAAGATTGTACCACTGCACGCCAGCCTGGGGGACAAAGCTAGAATCAGAAAAAAAGAGAAAGGAGAGGAGAAGAGAGGAGAGGGGAGGGGAGGGAGAGAGAGAGAGAGTGAAGGGAAGGAAGGAAGGAAGGAGGGAAGGAAGAAATTGCTACTCATAGTTGCCTCGACATTCAGCAATCACCCCTCTGATCAATCAGCAGCCATCACCCTTGAGACAAGACCTTTCACCAGCAAAAGGATTTCACCTCACTAAAGGCTCAGAGGATCATTAACATTTTTTTTTAGCAATAAAGTATTTTTAACTAAACTAAGGTATGTACATTTTTTACATAATCCCATTACACATTTAGTAGACTACAATAAACGTAAACATAACTTCTATATGCACTGTGAAACAAAACAATACATGTAACTTGCTTTATTACAATATTGACTTTATGGCAGTGGCATGGAACTGAACTAACAATATCTCTTAGGTATGCCTGTAAACAGTTTTTAATCATCACATTTCTGGGGATCTCTCTGAAGTTACACTATGCCATCATGCTGTACATACCCTCTGCCCTTCAGACTTAGTAAAACACCTATCTTCCCAGTTATAGATCTTATGCCTATGGAATTTGCTGATCTCTGGGCCAAGAAAGCCCTTCTTCATCTTGTCAGCCTCTTGAATTCCTATTCAAACACCCTTTTCCCATTGATATCTCGGTCAACCCCCAAAATAAACTGTCTCCTCTACATCCTTAGAGCTCTAGTAGCATATGTCCATGATAGTATCCACCGCAGTACACTGTAGAAATTTCTTCTTCTGTCTCTGTCCCTCCCTGGATTGTGGAGGCACCTTGTATGTTCATGGTAGTCTGCTTAGATTGGAAAGTAAATCATGAGATTTTGTAAGTTATACTGGATGCATCAACAGACAAGCCTTTGAGTTCCAGCTTTGCCACTTACTAGCTTGTCCCACGAGCTCTTGAAAGTCAACCAATGTTTCAGAAATCTATTTTTTATTTTAAAAATTTAAAGTGTTCTCTGTTTCACATAATTACCGCAAAAAATATTAGTGTCTGCAGATTTTTATTAACTGTAAAATGCTGAACATATAAAAAGTTTTCAATAGATTTACAAGTACAAAACCTTAAAGTTATCATTATTAACAGTGTAACTCCCTCAAAAATCACAAATCATTTATAGTCATGAAATGTAAATAGCTATAACCGATGTAAGAAGTAATTTCACGCAATCTTTAATTTTACAAATGAGGAAATCTTTGTCTTAATAGGTTAAATGGGTTGCCTAAGATCACGCAGCAATGACACAGTCGAATTGTAGGTAGAATTTATCATAGCCACAGGATTATAGATGAGGACTTGTTACATTATAATGGGATGAATCTTGAAAATCACTGAAGCTGAAGAATATTTTTAAACTATCTAGCATATTTGCAACTTTAGATGCAAATTTACTCTTACAAGAAGATTTAATCCCAATAAGAAATTCAACTTTATATTTTTTATTAATCTGACCGTGACAACACTTGATCTTCTATCAGAGTCATTTCTGATAAAGTGGATAGATTACTAAGATTGAGAAGTTGTCATTTAGGAATAATATATTATAACAAATATACATATTACATACATATTACGAACTTTGAACCATAGAGTATTCCAGACCTTTAAACAGCTCTACCACCACCCCCATCTATGTCCATTCATCTTGTTTTATCTTTGAAATTAAGACCCTGATTCATATTGCAAATTAAATATTCCACAGGTGGTAAGCACGTTCAAAGGCAGAGGGATCAAAATGGAGAACGAGGGGCAAAAAACAGAGGAAATAAAGTCTTACAGAATTATTTTATTAATATAGGGGAAAACAAAAACAACTGCTACTTAAAACTCATGTCAGCCACTTCTGTCCATAAGAAAAATCATACAAATTTTCTCCTGAGTGGATAGAGCAATGTTCAAAGACATATATTGATGGTTTATGGTGGTTGAGCTTTCAGATATGATGTGAGAGGATTGAGGACAACTGATAGGAAGAGAAGAGAGGAGTGCACTGGGAGAGAGAAGCTCAGAAACATGCGGGAGGGATGACATTTTATTTTTAGAGCAGGTTGGGATGAGGTTAAAGCTGGGACAGAGAATAGAAGATCCATAAGACGAGAGACTTGAGAGAGAGCAAAGAATTTAGCAGAACAAAAATCAATCAATCAATCAATCAAAGCATCAAGACCATTCCTATGCAGGTTTCTGAGGCCCCTTCTCTGTGTAGCTTATTTTTTCTGGTAGCCTGAATATCGGTTTCCTCAGTAACTCCAAATTCTGATATCTGTCTTCTTAGCTTAGCCATATTCTCTACTCAACATATATTCTACTTCACTGAGCTTCCAAGAGCGTCCAGGAAGAAAACTAGTGCAATTGTAGAGCTCACCTCATGTGTTTCCCTTGTCTCTGGAATCAAGTTCCTATGCTAACTGTCCAGTGTGTGAAACCAGTGTCCTTTACACATTTTGTCATGATTTGGAGTTGTTTATTGTGGGAGAATCAATGTGGAGCCAGGAACTTCATCATGCCTGTAAAAGAACATCCTAAAGCTGCTCTTTCTTATCACTTTACTTATCTCAGGACCTTTGTAAAGTTTAAACAACAACAACAACAAATACTTGTTTCCTTTATGTCAAGGCCGTTTTGTTGATACACATACAAACCTCTTCGTTTACTGATCTTTCACTCTCATTTATTTTTTAAAAAATTAAAAGAAAAGCCCCTGGTTTGCAGGCTCTTCTTTGCCCTCTGTGTCATCAAAATCTTAAGAAACTTCAAGGTCCATATGGTGACATATACAACATTCTGATCTTCAGTTCTCTGATTTGTTTTTGTACAGTTGCTTTCTATTTGTCTTCAGGTCTATGACTCACTTTTATAACTTCTCTCCAGGTTTGCCATCACTTGAAATATATTTTATCTCTTATGTCATAAATTCAGGCACCTACTACTTCAACCACAACCTCCTATTTATTTACTAACCTATCCCCAGGTTTTCAGTCATTTAACTTCCCTAGGACCTCCAGCACACAAAGTACATATCCACATCCTTTCTACCTTCTCCTTTTGACTAAATCTCTTATGCTGTGTATCCACTTCAATAACGTTCTTGCTAATATTCTCAGAAACCTCATTTATTTGACTTGTCATACTCTACCTTACCCTCCCCTCCCCTAACCCACCAAAACAAAACATGACACTCAGTTTTCATCTATCTGCCTTCTCTGCACCAAGATGCTAAACATAGTACAGAAATAGCACCCTACTCAGATTGGTGCCACTAAAATTTGTGATTCTCAGCATCCCATGAGACTTAAACTTTCATAAAACTTCCGTGTTTCTTTAGCCATGTTTCTCTTTTGTTTACCACAGAAACTATTACATTGGTGCAAATGTAGTTGCGGTTTTTGCCATTAACTAGATCTCACAAGAAGTCAAAAGTAACGGCAAAAACCACAATTACGTTTGCACCAACCTAAATATATCAAATACACCGACTCATTTCTAATGCCTGACGCCTTCACTCACTGTCTAATACTCAACCAATGTCCTTTCTTTGAATAGAAGTCATCACTTGAAAAATATTTCTATTTCCTTGAATCAAACAGATCAACATCAGTACCCATCTTATCCATCTCTTCTGCAACGATGGAATGGGTAATGTGTCCCTTCTCCTGCCAAAGTTTCATCACCCCACCCGTGATCTGGACTGTGAACTCTTTCCTTTTTTCTTTGAGATGGATCCAGGCTGGAGTGCAGTGGCACAATCTTGGCTCACTGCAACCCCTGCCTCCCAAGTTTAAGCAATTCTCCTGCCTCAGCCTTCTGAGTAGCTGGGATTACAGACATGCACCACCACGGCCAGCTCTTTTTTGTATTTTTAGTAGAGATGGGATTTCACCATGTTGGCCAGGCTGGTTTCAAACTTCTGACCTCGTGATCTGCCCGCTTCGGCCTCCCAAAGTGCTGGGATTACAGGTGTGAGCCACCCTGTCTGGCCTGTGAACTGTTTTCTTGATCTCTCTGTCTCTTCAAAGATTCTCCTTCTACTGGCTTCTTTCCATTAGCATGTATAACACATATATTCAAGTCTATTTTTCCATAAGTGTCTCTTGACGTCAGGTCCCCTCTAACACTATTTCTCTTTTCTCTCTCATAGAGAAGCTCTACAGCCAGACTGTCCAAGTTCGTATTCCAGATTTGCCACTTACTAGCTGATTACTATTAATGTAACCTTTAACAACTCATGTAGCCTAAATGTGATTTCCTCCTCTGTAATATTAACACCTATCTCATAGCTTAGACCAAATTGTAATATACGTGAAGCATTTGTAAATGCCTAGAAAATCAAATGCTAAATAAGTATTGGATATAGTGATACATATTATTATTGTTTAAGTGAAATTTTCTGGAACAAGTATTAGCACAAGTTATGTAGCCTTTCTTATTTTCCGATTATTACTCAGCACTCAGATATCCGGCAGCTGTGTCAAATATTCAGTGAAATGTTCTCGCCAAGACATTGCCAAATCCAGGAGATATTTCTCAGTCTTTCTTACCTGACTTTTGCCAGCATTTCACATTGCTGATCATTTCCTAGTTGCTATAACATCCCATTTTCTTGATCTCTGTGGAATTATTCTCCCTGGGATTTCTTCTACCCTTTGGGTGTTCCTTCTTACTATATTTTGCACTTTTTTCTTCTTTTTCTTTTTTTGCTTTTCATTTTAAATGTTAACTGTCTTAAATGCCAGGATTTTCCAGAATTCTCTTTCAGATTCTCTTCTCACTCTACACATTGTTCCTGATCTCATTTCTCCTGGTGTTTTCAATATACTTGCTGATTATTTTTTTTTAAATCTCTGTCTTCAGCTAAAACCTATCTCCTGAGCACCCAATCAATTTAGCTACTAAAATCTCCATGGGGATCTTAGATTCAACACATATAAAATGTAACCCATCTAAGTTGCCTCCAAGATGGCCAAATAGGAACAGCTCCAGTCTGCAGCTCACAGCGAGATCAACGCAGAACATGGGTGATCTCTACATTTCCAACTGAGGTACCTGGTTCATCTCATTGAGACTGGTTGGACAGTGGGTGCAGGCCACGGAAGGTGAGCTGAAGCAGAGTGGGGTGTCGCCTCACCCAGAAGGCACAAGGGGTTGGGGGATTTCCCTTTTCTAGCCAAGGGAAGTTGTGACAGACTGTATCTAGAGAAATGGTACACTCCTGACCAAATACTGCACTATTCCCACAGTCTTAGCAACTGGCAGACCAGGAGATACCTTCCCATGCCTGGCTCAGAGGGTCCCACGCCCACAGAGCCTTGCTCACTGCTAGCATGGCAGTCTGACATTGACCTGCAATGCTGCAGCTGGATGGGGGAGGGGTGTCCATCATTGCTGAGGCTTGAGTAGCTCACAGTATAAACAAAGAGGCCTGGAAGCATAAAGTGGGTGGAGCCCCCTGCAGCTCAACAAGGCCCAGTGCCTTTATAGAGTCCACCTCTGGGGGCAGGGCATAGGAGAAGAGGCAGCAGACACCTTCTGCAGACTTAAACGTCCCTGTCTGACAGCTCTGAAGAGAGCAGTGATTCTCTCAGCATGGTGTTCGACCTCCAATAACGGACAGACTACCTCCTCAAGCAAGACCCTGATCCCCATGTAGGGTGACTGGGAAAAATCTCCCAGCCGGAGCCGACAGACACCTCAAACAGGCGGGTGCTCCTCTGGGACGAAGCTTCCAGAGGAAGGATAAGGCAGTAATATTTGCTGTTCTGCAGCCTCTGCTGATGATATCCTGGCAAACAGGGTCTGGAGTGGAACTCCAGCAAACTCCAACATACCTGCAGCTGAGGGGTCTGACTGTTCGAAGGAAAACTAACAAACAGAAAGGAATAGCATCAACATCAACAAAAAGGACATCCACACCAAAACCCCATCTGTAGGTCACCAGCATGAAAGATCAAAAGTAGATAAAACCACAAAGGTGGGGAGAAAACAGAGCTGAAGGGCTGAAAATTCCAAAAAACAGAGCACCTCTTCTCCTCCAAAGGATTGCAGCTCCTCGCCAGCAAGGGAACAACACTAGATGGAGAATGAGTTTGATGAGTTGACAGAAGTAGGCTTCAGAAGGTGGGTACTAACAAACACCTCTGAGCTCTAACCCATCACAAGGAAGCTAAAAACCTTGAAGAAAAGGTTAGATGAATGGCTAACTAGAATAAATAGTGGAGAGAAGACCTCAAATGACCTCATGGAGCTGAAAACCATGGCATGAGAACTTCATGAGACATGCACAAGCTTCAATAGCCGATTTGACCAAGTGGAAAAAAAGATATCAGGATTGAAGATCAAATTAATGAAATAAAGTGAGAAGACAAGATTAGGGAAAAAAGAGTGAACAGAAACAAACAAAGCCTCCAAGAAATATTGGACTATGTGAAAAGACCAAATCTACATTTGATTGGTGTACCTGAAAGTGATGGGGAGAATGGAACCAAGTTGGAAAACATTCTTTAGGATATTATCCAGGAGAACTTCCCTAACCTAGCAAGGCGGGTTAACATTCAAATTCAAGAAATACAGAGAACACCACAGAGATACTCCTCGAGAAGAGCAACCCCAAGACACATAATTGTCAGATTCACCAAGGTTGAAATGAGGAAAAAATGTTAAGGGCAGCCAGAGAGAAAGGTTGGGTTACCCACAAAGGGAAGCCCATCAGACTAACAGCTGATCCCTTGACAGGAACCCTACAAGCCAGAAGAGAATGGGGGCCAATATTCAACATTCTTTTTATTTTATTTTATTATACTTTAAGTTTTAGGGTACATGTGCACAATGTGCGGGTTTGTTACATACGTATCCATGTGCCATGTTGGTGTGCTGCACCCATTAACTCGTCATTTAGCATTAGGTATATCTCCTAATGCTATACCTCCCCCTCCCCCCACCCCACAACAGTCTCTTTTACAGTCTATTTTACATTTGGTAGCAATAATTACATCCCTTTCAAGGTTTTTCCAGGTGTTTCAGACTTTTATTCACTGCTGTCTGCCTCATTTAGGCAGAAAAATTGGTATTTGGAAAAGATTTTAAAGGAAATTATAAGTCACTGTTTGAGATATCAAATAGTAATTGTTAAAAATATGGTTTTCTTACATGAAGTACCCTGTGCTCTTAATCATTAACCCTCTATCCTGAAATACTGTTTCAAATACTTTCTTTGAATGTTCCCGTTTGAGAAATGCCAAAAGACAAACATTTATCCTATAAGATAAATGAAAATGTCATTTATAATATGTTCCAAGTGCTTGGCACCTATGCTGATTGGATCTAATCATATTGTCTGATGAGATTTCCTCTCCAGAGATAACTAATTGGAATGACATAGTGTAACAGTGAGCTCTGGGTGAAATAATCAGACATTTCGAGCTAAATGAATGGCTTTTATGTCAGACGTTGCAGAGCTAAAACATTATGTGCTGCTTCCTGATTTATGAACCCCAGAGTTTAGTCCTTCTCTTTTTCTTCACAGATTCCATTTTTTGGCAAGAAAAGTCATCACTTACTTCTCCTGCCCCAAACATTTCACTGTTCCTCATTGCTTCAAGGAAAAAGTCAATCATCTCTATCCTGAAGAGCACTGATGCCCTAGTTTTTGTTGTTGCCATTTCTCATCTTCAATATTCTGCTGGCAATATGTAAATAGTATTTGTGAGGATCCAGTTTATTTTAGAATGCCATTCACTGTACTTCGTATTTCACACAAAATATTGTATTTAACCCTGAGGGCAAAGGAGATAATTATTTATGTTAACAACAGAGTTAGATTGAATAAGGTATGGAAAGCCTGTAGAGATACAACTATGATGTGATTCCAAGTCGAACTCAAAGCCAGACCCTTTACCCTTTACGCCCTCCTACTCCTCCAAGATTCCTCTGAAGGACAACTTCATTTCAGACATCAACAAAAAGCATCTCACTGTAATATTGCAGAGTCCCTACTATAACCATTTTACAGATGAGAAAACTAAGGCACTACAACATAAAGAACTTTGCATAAAGTGACACAGACACTAAGTGGCAGAGTCCTGATTCAAACCGTATGTATCTGAATTCATGTTCTATTCTTTTTCCACTCTACTATATAGCCTCTTTATCTGGAAAACTACCCCCTTCATTCTTCCCCAGTCGAAACTCTACCTATTCTCCAAGCTACAGCTCCAACACAACTTCTCTGATCTTCCTCTGCACTTCGGTAGAACTTACCACACTGTACTAATGAGTATTGCCTTGTACTGTGATGACATACAATAAAAATAAAAATGTGAGGCTGGGTGCAGTGGCTCACACCTGTAATCCTAGCACTTTGGGAGGCCAAGGCAGGCAGATCACCTGAGCTCAGGAGCTTGAGAAGCCTGGGCAACATGGCAAAATCCCATCTCTATTAAAAGTGCAAAAAATTAGCTAGGTATGGTGGTGCACACCTGTAATCACAGGTACTTGGGAGGCTGAGTCACAAGAATTGCTTGAACCCAGGAGGCAGAGGTTACAGGGAGCTAAGATCACACCACCACAGCACTCTAGCTTGGGCAACAGAGTGAGACTGTGTCTCAAAAAACAAGTAAACAAACAAACAAAAGATATGAACAATAAACTATTAGAGAATATAGAATATTTGTACATACACTACCTCATTGGATCCTAAAATTTATCCTTATTATTCCAGTTTTACAGAAGGGATTGAAGTGACTTTCTCAGAAATTACTCATGCCGTCTGCTATGTTGTCAAGTTTTGACTTGAACCTATCTAAAAATATATATATTTTGCTTTTGCAAAAATCTAGACTTAGATAATAAAATACTAAGCTTAACTTGAAATCTTCCAACGGTAAGCTTCCATATATCAGGCCTTAACATACATTTTCTTGTTGAATCCTTCATATAGTTGTAGGAAGTAGTTCATTTGCTTATAACCTCACAGCTTTTTCTATACTGTTGTTGATTCCTTCAACAAAAATGTATTAAATATCTGTCACATACTCAATATGGTACCTCAAAGGGTAAATCTGCCTTAGAATGTTTTAATAATTTCCCATTTTTCTTATGTTTAGAACCAAAATTTCTAATATGATGGGTTCCTTCCTACCTCTCCAGCCTAAACTTACGCAGCATTAGAAATTGTCCCAAGCATCCTAGCCACAATGACCTTCTTGCAATTCTCAGAATTATTAAATTCTATATTGCAGATGTAGGGGAAGAATAACTTTCCATCTGCCCTCTGAGGGATCAATAATTAAGTCGATGAAATAAACTGACAACAAGCAGAGTAACATGAGAATAGGTATACAAATTTATTATATGCAAGGAAACATCAGATGAAAGAAAAGTAAATACTCAAAAAGAAAAGTAAATACTCAAAAACCCAGTGAGATCTAGAAGCTTAGGTACAAATCTTCCTAGGGGAGTGTGAAGGGGAGGAGCAGGCAACTTAGAAGAGAGTAAATGATTTTGTCAAGATGAATAGGCCCGCAGAAAAATACGTGAAAGCCTGTGACAAAGTCTGTCTGGGCATAGTGTGGACCTCTAGCTTCCTCTCCTGTGATACAAGCTGATCTTCCCTGGTTGATGAGATTCCTGGGAAGAGAATTTTTACAGTTGAGTTCCTTTTGAAGGATCTATCTTTATGCAGACAGAGGAAGTTCAGAGAAAGCCTCTTCCTGCATTTACCATTCCCCAAGTATGTTTAGTTTGAAGTAATTTGCATACCAAAACAAGATATCTTGGGTGGCATTCCTGAACTCTTTCATAGCATACACTCCATAGTGCTTTTTAAGTGCTGTGTGCTATTCATAATAGTTTACAAATATTTACTATTTTAATCATAACAACCACCTTTAGGATGGGTACAATTAAAGCCAATTTATAGAGGAGGAAACTGTGGCACAGAAATTAAATAGCTTGTATAACGTCACACAGCTTGAATATTATGCATCAAGCTCTCTGGTCAAGCATGCCCTGCCCTCCTTTGAATTTGATCTTTTCCCTGCCAGTAACATACCTTTTTCTTCATACTGCAGATGAAATTACTCTTCTCTGAAAAGGTTCTTCCAGTTTCTTTTTTTTTTTTTTTTTGTACATACTCATAGAATTACATTTGTTTTCACATTTGCCCGGGAAATGTGCAATTCGTGGAGGGTATGTGTTCACTTCCATATCCCTAGCATGGTATTTGCCACATAGTAGGCACCCAACTATGTGCTGAATTAATAAATTTGGATTGATTAAATAAGTGTATCAGGTACCATGGTGCATACTATCAGGTATAATTCTTGTCCTCCAGGAGCTCTAAGCCTAATGTCAAATACAGACAAGTGAACACATGATTATAACCTGACATAACAGCTGTAATGATTAAACACAAGTGACCGCAGACCACAGAGGAAGGCAATTCATTCTGTCTGATGATCTGAAAGGCTTTCCAGACTCTATGACAGATAGGGAACGAGCAGAATTTCTAAGGGAGAAAAGAGTTGGATGGGGTAGTTTCCTGGGTAGAAGGAACCCCTTGTAAGGTACAGACATAAAAGCAGAGGGTGAGATATGACATAGAGATAAATTGTTTGTGGGTGAACTGGAGACGGCATTGAGAGAAGTGGTGAAGAATGCAGCTTATTCCAAAGTTTGAGGTCAGTATTATGAAAGATGACACAGCCCGTGCTAAGAGTTAGAATCTGGTTGTACAGGGAGAAGGAAAGGAAAAGTAGCATAATAATTTTAAAAGTATTTTCAATGTGCTTTAGAAAGATCAATCAAACCACTAAATGGACAATTATTCCCCTATCTTTGAATTTAGTTTTTGTAGTATTAATGCAAATTTCAAAGGGTACTCCATATAGCCCAATTTAATATGAGTCGTAGGACATCAGGGCTAAAGAAGATTGAGAAATGATTGAAATGTTTCCTGATATCACAGTAACTTGGAACAAATCTCTGTAATTTGCATGATGACACATACCAAGCTGCAGTATGAGACAGCCACAGGTCATCCCCAAGCCCTGAGTATGCTGTATCTCTTGCATTTATATCTTCATTTCGTAAAGTCTTTCAAATGATATACCTAAGACCAATTGAATTCCTAATCATAAGAGTTCCTATCTTTATTGTCTTGATCACATCAATATGTTTGTGAAGTCAGCTTTTTTTGTTGTTTTCAATAAAATAAGATTAGGCACAAACCATTTTAAAAATAATAGAGTATGCAGATAGTTCATGGAGAATGTTAATGTTCATGAGTAATAGAATATAAACCAAACTAAGTAGATGTTGTGCAATGGTCTCCAGCTTTGTCCTACTACCGGCCAAGACAGCTTTAACATTTCCCTGAGCTTGACTAAATTTAACTAAGCTTCTTTCTAACTTCAATCCCTG
This sequence comes from Hylobates moloch, assembly GCF_009828535.3. Lineage (NCBI taxonomy): Eukaryota > Metazoa > Chordata > Mammalia > Primates > Hylobatidae > Hylobates > Hylobates moloch. The sequence continues at coordinate 660,390 of NW_026652285.1, forward strand.
TCCTCTCTTTGCTTAAAACATTAACTTTAGAAAACTCATGATGGTAAATTCCTCCTCTGCCCATTAGAGATATAAATTTTCTACAACCTAGAAATGTCTTTCTCATCAAATCATCAAGAAAGAGTGGGTTCCCTTCTCCCAGTTTCTGAGGGATCATAGAAGCCTAATTTAGATAAGTGACAATTGGCTAACACAAATAGCCTAATCATTTTAACCAACTTCCCCCATCCCAATGTCCTCTTGTACTTTTCCATTAGCTCACGATAGCATTTAAATATCTTCAGCAGAGCTGAGTTCAACCTCTCTCTTCTATTGCAATGGCTATGACATAAATATGATATCTTTAAAAGTAATATAACTTAGTTTTTCCCTTTAGTTAATTATCAAAAAAATCACACATCAGAAAATCTTGCTTTAAAAACTTGCAGGTAGATGCAATGTCTAATACTAAATAATGGAAAAAGCAAGATTATTAAAACTCTGCAACCTACCTGGGTCAATCAGTAGCAGCAGCAGCCTTTATACTTATTCATTTTCAAACATTTGTTGAACCTCAAACTGTGTGTTAGCATTGTTTTTAACATTTGGGATATATCGGTTAATTAAACAGATAAAGTCCCTTGCCCTCAAGGATCTTACATTTTAGAAGAGAAAAGCAGACAGACCACAAATGTGATGTAAAAAATAAATTATAGATTATGTTTCACAGTGAAAAGTTCTATGAAAGAAAAAGGAAATTAAAGCCAGGTTAAGGGATGTTTTAATGAATTTTACTTAGAGTAAAATAGGAAAGCTTTACAGGATTTTTAATATGGATGTCACATGATTTTACCCAAAGTTTTAAATAAAATAGATAACTCTGGATGCTGGGTAGAAAATAAGCTGTAGGTGGAAAAGGTTAAAAGTAGGAGATCAGATGAAAGTTACTGCAGTTTATCCAGGAAAGAGTTTAGCACAAATGCTAATGATAAGTGGTATGTAGTAATATGTTCTGGATATATTAATAATGAAGACAACAATGTTTCCTAAAAGAGAGGATGTGAGCTGTGGGAGAAAGGGAGAAAGAATAATTAAAAGTTTTTTGGCTTGAAGCAAGTAATAAGGAGTTGCTATGAACCGAGATGGAGAGTGACATTTGGAATAGCATTTGAGACAAAGACTATGAGTTAAGTTTGGGACATGCAGATCTTTACAATTTGAACGTATTTCAAGAGTAGCCACTGATTTGGAAGTTGGATGTATGATCTTGGAGTTAGGACGAACTGGGTAGGAGAGATAAATTTGAGAGTCACTGGCATATAAATGCTATTTTAAAACCACGAGGTAACACCAAGGGAGTGAGAGAAGAAAAGATGAAGAATGACTGAGGAATAGTCCTTGGTCATTCCAAGTTTCAGGAATGAGGAGGAAGAGGGGAAAGGAAAGAGGAAAGTTTGGAGAAACACTAGGAAAGTGTGACAACCTGCAAGTCAAATCAAGAAAATATATCAAAAAAGGTACAGTGAGCCTTTGGCTCAGATATTGCTGATAAGTGAGTAGAATGATAGTTAATAATTGACCATTGGATTTGGCAGTGCAGAGATCATTGATGGCTGCTACATTTGTCTTGGTGGAGCTGGATAAATACCTGATTGAAGCAGATTTAGGGGAGAATGGGAAAAAAGGATTTAAAAGATAAGCAGCATTGCTAAAAGCTGTCAAAAGAAGCAAATAATTGGAATAAGTGTGCTGGCACTTGAGGAGGCATTCAAGTCACTTTTGTTTTGTTTTTATAATATGGTAGAAAAAGTGATGTGCTTGTATGTTTTGGGGAATGGTCCAGTAAAGAGTGAAAATTTGAGGAAATAGAAGAGAAGGGAACATTGTTACTGCAATATCCTGGAGGATGCAAAAAAAATAGCATCAAATATAAAAGGAGTGGGCACTTAACTTTACATAGGAGCATGAATAGTTCATTTATGTGAACAGGCAGGATGACAGAGTAGGTGGAAACAGACGCTGGAAGGTGGGTAGATGTGCTGATGAGTCTAAAAACGTTCTCTTCAGATTAATTCAACATTTCAGTGAAGTAGGAAGCAAGGTCTTCAGCTAAAAGTGAGGTAGAGGGTTTGTGGAAGTATAAGCAGAGAAGAAGAGCTATGAACTACTGTCTAAGAGATGGGAAGGGGAAGAGATTATCACCTTCATGACTAACAATAAAATTTTACTATACTACATGTCAAGCTGTCATATCTTGGTTAACCTTTATAGCAGTAGTGTGAGCTAATTACTATTATTCCCACTTCACAGATGAGAATACTGTCTCAGAGAAAATAGACAACTGTCCCAAGTCACATATTTAAAAAATGATGACATTAATATTCAATTTCACCCTATATGACTTCAAACATGATGCTTTTAATTACATTGTACGGCTTCTACATGTTCCCTTGGGCATACAAGGGTCTCAGAAGAATTAAAAAATATATAAATTATCTCTCTTTCTTGTACATGATAGAATATACTCACATCACATTTGGTTGTTAAAGTCATCTAATGAACATTTCATTCTAAAAAATATGCAAGAGAAAGAAATACTGTAAGTTCAAACAGAAGTAACTGACTTCCTACCATTACCTCTCTTGATATGTAAACCCACATTCTAATTTTTTCACATTGCATATGTTAAGAGGTGGAGAATATTATAGCATTAATTTCAAGGATCCATATATTATACTTCTGGCAATACAATCTAAGGTTATATTTGATGTTTAGCAGCTGATTACTATAAGCTTTTCTTGAGTTTAATAGTTGTATTGATTATGGATATTTCCAGCATCAAGTAACAGAAAAATCCAAATAAATGTGGCAATAAAAAGAAAAATTTCACCTCCTTATATAATGAGAAGGCTAGAAATAGATGCAGCTAGCTTTGATTCAGCATCTCCAAAATATTAGCTCCATCTCTCTAATTCTCTTAACTTTTTTTCCCTCCTGCTCACAGGATTACTGCTGCAATTCCAGGCATTATAACCATTGAGACATAAACAAAAAGGAAGAGAGAAATGGTTGCCACCATCAATAGCTGTCTTATTACAATTAAGAAAATAAAAGCTTTACCAAGAACCTCCTTCCTCATAAACATCTATTCACATTTCATGAACCAGAAATGGGTTGTGTATCTACTATAGCTGGAAGGGTGGCTGACAAAACATGGCCAAGGAAAAAGGATTGGGAATGGGTGTCAAGCTTATCAATCAGAATACCTGCTTCAATAGTCATTTTAATATTCTAGATATGAAATTTTTACATGAACTTCTGCTGAGCCAAGTCCTCCCATCTTCTTTATATATAGCTTGATGATGAAATTTAAATTGTAAGGCTTTGAATTCTTTCATTAAAAAAAAAGTACTGGATTCTGGCCAGAATTCTCATTTAATGATAAGTTGGAGCCTTGCTTGATTTTTCTCGCATAGTGAGATCCTTTCTATCTTTCTATTAATATCACATGCAAAAATAATAAGTGCTTTTGTATGTCTATCAACATCTTAAAACTCTGGTAGGATCATCGTCACGTGCTAGTAAAAAGGAAACTGGAATAGCAGACAAGGATTGAGTAAGAATACTGGAGTACAATAGTAGCACAGTTGTAGAGAAATCAAAATAAAGAAAAGAATGTAATATATACAGTGTTATCTCTTTTTATTATGTACACAATTATCCTCCATCTACTTCAAATTAGATTGAAAAAAGATTACAAAAAAACACATTCATACTTCATATGAAAGGTGAACATAAATGTGTTTTCACCTTTTGCTCGCTATATAAATGTTGTTCTATGTGTTAGAGAGGACTGTGGTGCAAAAACCAAGATGGTAATAATTGTAACTATAAACTGAAACTTTTTTTTTTTGAGATGAAGTCTTGCTCTTTCCCCCAGGCTGGGGTGCAGTGGTGCCATCTCAGCTCACTACAACCTCGGCCTCCAGGGTTCAAGCAATTCTCCTGCCTCAGCCTCCCAAGTAGCTGGGATTACAGGCATCTACCACCAGGCCTGGCTAATTTTTGTATTTTTAGTAGAGATGGGGTTTCACCATGTCGGCCAAGCTGGTCTCCAATTTCCAACCTCAGGTGATCAGCCCACCTCGGCCTCCCAAAGTGCTTGGATTACAGACATGAGCCACTGTGCCCAGCCAAGCTGAAACTTTTGAATGCTTATTTTCAACCAGGTTCATAGTTCTAAGTGCCTTAAAAATATTGGCCATGCACGATGGCTCACACCTGTAATCCTAGCACTTTGGGAGGCTGAGTGGGGTGGATCACTTGAGGTCAGGAAGTCAAGACCAGCCTGGCCAACATGGTGAAACCTTGTCTCTACAAAAAATACAAAAATTAGCCAGGTGGCGTGGTGCATGCCTGTAATCCCAGCTACTTGGGAGACTGAGTCAGGAGAATCACTTGAACCTGAGAGGCAGAGATTGAGTGAGCTGAGATTGCACCACTGCACTCCAGCCTGGGTGACAGAGTGAGACTCTGTCTCAAAAAAAAAAAAAAAAAAAATGTATAAAGTATTAACTAAGAGGTTTCAGACAAGTTGGTCAACTAGACACAGTCAGGAAATGCCACTACCGCTGAGAGAGACTACATTACTCAGTAAACCACCAGAACTCAGGCAGATCTTCAAGAGAAAATGCTGAGTGGATGGACAGATAACGCTGAACTTGAGGCTGAAGAGGGAGGAATCTGGGGACCCAGCATGTGGTACCTGAAATCCGGGTCTAGTTCCTGGCCCCCAGTGGCTCCTGGGTAAGGGTTGAATAAGGGAACTGAGGGCCAGCTTACTCTCACCATGGACCTCTGGGATCCTAGCTATAGGGGACCATGCTCATGGACCTGTGAGCTGGCAGGGGTATCTCCTCGGGGAGCAGGAAGAGACAGGCCTTCAGCAAGCAGAGAGCCCAGGAGATTTTGTGTCCTGTGCGGCTACAGTCGAGACCTGCCATCCTCAAGTGGCCCCTATGCCCTTCTGGGAGGCACAGGCCACATCTGACCGAGAAGCCAGGAGAGAGTCAGGACTGCATCCCCACAAGACTGGGGCATGTCTGCTCTGCAAGCCATCCTGCCAGCTGGCCTCTCCTAGGGTCTATGCTTATGAGTCTGCAGGAGCAGGTGCACAGTGCAGCCCCTGAAGCTCATCCTGAGGGCTGCATCTGAGTACCTTATCAGTGACCCAGGAGCACATTGGATTCTTTAGCATAACCAGAATCACAACAGGAGCCTCAGGTTGTGTCCGTGCCCCAAGGCTGTAGTGTGCAGTTCTGGAGTACTGAGATGAGATCCATGGCTGACGCTCAAGCCAGGGAGGAGCCTCCATCCCCATAGTACTGAGAGAGGCAAGATGCATGAGTTACTGGGTTGGGATGGGAGCCAGGTGTGCCTCTCTCCGTAGGGCCAATTTAGAGTGTGGTATTCTTTCCAACCACAGCTTCTGCCCAAGGGAGCCCCATGGCTGGGAACACCTAACAAAAAAAACACAAGTACAGACCCAGCAATTGGAGGGGTTTACCCCAAGGCCCAGGAGTGAACCTGGCAAGTGGACCATCTCTCTGCCTCACCAACCACAGAGCATACCTGTGAACCCAAGGAAGTGCAAAAGAGTAATGGGCTGGGTATTAACCTAGCTACAGGCCATAATTCTTATGTAATATCTAACTGGATCCCAACCCTGACTATAATATCAAAACTTTGTGCCACTAATGTATACACCTGTGAGATAAAGTGCAAGATTTCACTGAAACATAAAGATCCTGTACAGAGCCCTGGTCCTCTGAAAGCAATTGGAAATGAAGCCAATGGACTATACTCAACTTAAACCACAGTTAAAGGAACACCAACTATCCCAGATGAGAAATAATCAGTGCAAGTATTCTGGCAATCCAAAAAGCCAGTTGTCCTTTTACCTCCAGATGAGTACATTAGCTCCCCAGCAATGGTTCTTAAGCAGCTGGAAATAATTAAAATAATACGCATAGAATTCAGAATCTGGGTGGCAAAGGAACTCATCAAGATTCAGGAGAAAGCTGAAACTCAATCCAAGAAGTTTATTGAAACAGTTCAATAGCTGAAAGGCAAAATAGCCATGCTAAGAAGGAACCAAACTGAATTTCTAGAGCTGAAAAACTCACTGAAAGAATTTTATATACAATAGAAAGTATTAACAGCAGAATAGACCAAGCTGAGGAAAGAATCTCAGCACTCAAAGACTGGTTCTTTGAATGAACTCAGTCAGACAAAAATTAAAAGAAAAAAAAAAGAAATTTAATAAATGAAAAAAAATTCAAGAAATACAGGACTATAAATGCCCTGAAATAAGGACAGACATTTCAGAAACACTACAGAAGCAGATAAAAGTAATTTCACAATTATTTTGGATTTAAAATGGAGGGAAAAAAACCCTCAGTGATTCTGAGACCTCAAGCCTGAGTGACTTGGAAAATAATCATGCCACAATCGACAAAACAAAATTTTGAGGAAGAAAAGCCCTTTTTGGGGAAAGGATAAATTGTACTATGATTTTGATCTGCATATATTGATATTAAGGAATTGATAAGACACCCTGGTTGAATTGTCCTGCAATCAGTTAGTTTTGTGCACTGGGAGCACAGGAAAGAGGAAGTGGCAAGATAAAGGGTGTGGTAAAGAGAATAATGAACTTTTAGTGATATCACATCCTAATATCAGACCAACAAATAGATTAAGGAGCAAAAGGTAATTAAAGTTGGAGATATAATTAAGGTGAATTATCAGTTGACCTTAAAATAGAGATATTATCCTGGATAATCTAGCTGGGCTCAGTATCATCACAAAAATTCTTAATAAAAAAGGAGAAAGATGAAGAGGAATTTGCAGTGATGTTATGTGAAAAGGATTTAACAAGCCCTTTCGGGCTTTGAGGATGAGAAAATGGGTCAAAAGACAAGGAATGTGGCTTTTCTAGAATTCAGAAATGGCTAAGAAAGAGATTATTTACTAGACCCTCTCAGAAGGAAATGCAAATGCCAACAGCTTGATTTTTAGCCCAGTGAAACTCAGGCAGACCTCTAAACTACAAAACTTTAAGATAATAAATGTGTGTTGTTTAAGCCACTAAATCTGTGGTAATGTCTTACAGCAGCAAACATGAACTAATACATAGCGATTTTTGGAATATTCAGGATGAAGATAATAATCAGGAACATTGTGATTCCAAACACTTCCTGAAAGTGGCCTGTGAAACAAAACTGCAGCTTTTTGAGAAAGCAGGAGTTGTAAGTTTTAAGTCCTTAGAATAAGTGTAGAGATATCTTGTTCCTGTACCAAGTTATTCAGAATCTTGGGAGTATACTAATCAGTTCATTGCTGTATAGAATCTTAATCTTGCAAAAAGGAAGTCAGCAAGAATTATCTGAATTTATTCCAGGGTTCATTTTTATCTCCACTATCATCATGCATGATTCATCTCAGCACTGTGAGATAAAGAATTTCTGGTCAGGGATATTGGCTCATGCCTGTAATCCCAGCATTTTGGGAGTCCAAGGTGGGCAGATTGCTTGCATTGAAGGATTTAACACCAGCCTGGGTAATATGGTGAAACTTTGTCTCTACAAAAAATATAAAAAACTAGCCAGGTGTGGTGGTGTGCACCTGTAGTCCCAGCTACTCAGAAGGCTGAGGTGAGGGGAGACAGTAAGCAGAGATCCAGCCTGGGTGACAGAGCAAGATCCTGTCTCAAAAAAAGAAGAAGGAGGAGGAGAAGGGGAATGGGGAAGAAGAGAGAGGGGGAGGGGGAGGGGGATTGTTGTTGTTAAAGTTTCTTGTCTTGAGGAGAGGAATAAATTGATCAAACTTAGACAACTTAAGCCACCACTGAAAGAATGGAAATAGAAAATTTAGAAAATTTCAAGCTTCTCCTTTCCACAAACTTGCACTCTATTTTCTGGAAACATCCAGCTAATATCTCACAGCATTCAACATGGGCTGCATAACTTATTTTGTGTCCTAGAGCATCAGCCTTGGTTGCAGAGGAGATGTGGAATTGTTCGTGTTGATTTAAAAATAAAAACTATAGCCGGCTGGGCACGGTGGCTCACGCCTGTAATCCCAGCACTTTGGAAGGCCGAGGCAGGTGGATCACAAGGTCAGGAGATAGAGACCATCCTGGCCAACAAGACGAAACCCCGTCTCTACTAAAAATACAAAAATTAGCTGGCTGCAGTGGTGCGCGCCTGTAATCCCAGCTATTCAGGAGGCTGAGGCAGGAGAATCACTTGAACCAGGGAGTTGGAGGTTGTGGTGAGTTGAGACTGCACCACTGCACTCCAGCCTGGCAACAAAGCAAGACTCCGTCTCAAAAAAAAAAAAAAAAAAAAGAAAAAGAAATCACTAAAGCCAAATTAAAATTAAATTTTAAATAGTTTAATTGCGCAAAGAACAACTGATGAATCATGCAGCTTCCTGAGCCAGAGTAGACTCAGAGACTCCAGTGAAGAGCCATGATGGAAGAAGATTCATGGACAGAAAAAGGGAAGTGACATACAGAAAATGGAGGTGAGGTACAGAAACAGCTGGATTGGCTATAGCTCTACATTTGCCTTATTGGCACACAGTTTGAACAATTGGCCACACTTGATTGGCCAAAACTCAGTGAATGGCCCAAGAGCAGGCTGCCATCTGTTTAAAATTCCATTTAGGTTGTATATAGTTCACAATGTTCAGAGAAACCTTTAGGCTGAACTTAAAATATGTAAGGAGTCAGCTTTAGGCTAAACTTGACTTAACAGTGTTTTCATTAGATGCATGAAGCATCTCAGAAAATGGTGCCTCCCTGTTGACCTAGCCCCATTAAGGGGTACTTCTCACATTATTGCTGGTCACTGCCTAGATCTCCTATAAAACTCTCCCCTCAGTAGAATACTGTTAACTAACTCCAGATGGGCATCAGTGGGAAAGGACTATGATATGTGGAGCAGGCATTCCTCTTTTTTACAGCCCAGATATTTTATTTCCTACAGTGCCAGCACATAAAGCTGTGTCAGGATATCAGATTTCTTTAAGAGGTAGTAAGAAAAAATATATTTCAAAACACTTAACTATACCCTTCCCAAGGTCATAAGAAAAAGCACAATAACATTAAGTTATGAAAGTCACTTTATTAACAAATCCCAGTTTTTAGCCTTACTTTCCTCCATTCTAGAAAAACAGCACATTTCTGCTTTTCAAACCAACACAGAATAAATTTCTATCCCACTTTAGTTACTCTCCCACTCATGCCATCTCCAATCTGCAGCTCCACTTGAGAGCATGGGTGGAACCTAATTTAGCCAATACTTATGCCAGGAAATGTGGTAAAAGAAGGAGGGAAATCCAAAGCTTCAGCAGAACAGTCAAGGGTAGACTTTAGCAAACCAGGTTCTGCCACCTTTGAAGTAAAGAATGAGGATTCTTTTTGCTTTTGCAATGGGTAAATACTGAACTAAACATAAAACAAATAAAAATAGCTTGCACATGACAAGTATTAATTCTTGGTGACTATGCAACTAGTTCCAGGAAAAATAATATTTTGCATATATGCCACTGATATACTTACTCTTTTCCACAATAGGAATCACAGTTTATTTATATTATGAGAGAGCTTCAAAAAGTTAATGGAAAATGTAATTATGAAAAAAACCATGCATCAATTTTAAGAATTTTGCACCAAAATAAACTCATACTAACTTGTTGTGACATGTCTGAGAATGGGGTCTAATTTGAGGCACTAAAAAGGATATTAGTTTGAAAAGAGTCCTTATCAGAGCAACATGAATTTTACTAAAATTAAAGCAAAAACAAACAACAAATTTATGGTGAAGCTTGGGTGGAAGAATGATGAAGTCATTGATGCTTTACAAAAAGTTTATGGGGACATTGCCCAAAGAAATCAGCAATTTACAAATGGATAACTTGTTTTTTAAAGGAACAGACAATGTTGAAAATAAAACCCTCAGTGGCATACCATCTGTATCAATTTTCAAGGAAAAAGTTAATCTTACTCACATCCTAATTGAAAAGGACCAACAATTAACAGCAGAAACACAAGCCAACACCATAAACATCTCAACTGATTCAGCTTACACAATTCTGACTGAAACATTTGGGCACACTTTCCACTCAATGGATGTCAAAACCCTTGCACCCAGATCAGCTGTAGATAAAAACAGAGTTTTCAATGGAAATTTAAACAAGTGGGATCAAGATCCCGAAGCATTTCTTTGGAGTTGTAACAGGAGATGAAACATGGCTTTACAAGTATGATCCTGAAGATAAATCACAATCAAAGCAATGGCTACCAAGAGGTGGAGGTGGTCAAGTCAAAGCAAAAGCAGACTCATCAAGCACAGAGGTCATAGCACAGTTTTTTGGAATGCTCAAAGCATTTTCTTCATTGACATTCTGGAGAATAAAAGAATCATAACATCTGCTTATTATGATAGTGTTTTGAGAGAGTTAGCCAAAGCTTTAGCAGAAAAACACTTGGGAAAGCTTCATTAGAAAGTCCTTCTCCACCACGACAATGTTTCTGCTCATTCCACCTGTCAAACAAGGGCAATTTTGCAAGTGTTTTATGGGGCAATATTAGGCATCCACCTATAGTCCTGATTTGGTTCTTTCTGACTTCTTTTTGTTTCCTAATCTCAAAAAACTTTTTAAAAGACAGCCGCTTTTCTTCAGTTAATAATGTAAAAAAGACTGCGTTGACATAGTTAAATTATCAGGACCCTTAGTTCTTTAGGGATGAACAAAATGGCTGGTATTACCACTTTTAAAAGCACCTTAAATTTGATGGAGCTTATATTGAGAAATAAAAAATAAAATTTATATTTATTATTTTTATTTTTTAATTCCATTTTCCATGAACTTTTTTTCTTTTTCTTTCTTCTTTTTTTTTCCTTTCTAAGGCTGAGTTTCACTCTATCACTCAGGCTGGAGTGCAGTGGCACGATCTCAGCTCACTGCAACCACTGCCTCCTAGATTCAAGCAATTCTCCTGCCTTAGCCTCCTGACTAGCTGGGATTACAGGTGCCTGCCACCACACCCAGCTAATTTTTTGTATTTTTAGTAGAGATGGGGTTTCATCATGTTGGCCAGGTTGGTCTTGAACTCCTGACCTCAAATGATCTGCTTGCCTTGGCCTCCTAAAGGGCTAGGATTACAGGAGTGGGCCCCCACGCCCAGCCTTCAGGAACTTTTTGAAGTTCCCTTGTAATACCCAAAAAACTCCCAGGGCCCTTCCAATGCCAAAAACACACACCTTTTTCCCCTGACCCTCTGTCAGTCTTCTGAATTCAAAGCTGGGCTCTGGGACTTACCAGTGTGAGAATGTATGTTCACTAATGTTTAGATAGATGTTGGACAAAAATTTTCAAATTTACATTTTTCACTTCTTGGGCCATGTAAACTCATAGTCAACAACTGCATTCTCACCTGACTTTAGAGGAGGGTATATCTCTCAAACTCTGGGGGTAAAGTATTCATTCAGATGGAAACAGTATGCTGACAAACTTCTCCTGATGAATTGTTTGCTTATTTTCTGAAATGATGACATTAATTGGCCAAGAAGCAGGACACACATCAAGGGAGTTTAAAGGCTGCTTCCAACTGCTCACTGTCCTTATTGGAAATCCTCATGAGCCTCAATGAAGGGTAAATCTACTTCAGAGTGATTTTTTTCTCTTCTTTGGGCTATGTGATCTATGGTGCAATTAGCTTGGACATTAACATTGTAAATATGTGACAGCTAATGGTTGCCTGGTATAAACGCTCATAAGATATGCTAAAACTGACAACTTTAATGTAATCAACTCCATGCAGCAGCCACTTCGTAGGGCTGTAGTTTTGAGTATAGAACATCTGAAGTTACACTTTAATTGGTGGTTGTAATAGTTGCACAGCTGTTTGTAACAGTTCTAGCTATGTTAATCACGGCTGCAATGATGCTTATCGGGAAGCAGCACTAGAGAGGCCAATTCATGAGTATCAACAGTTGTTGATTCAGAAAGTCACATTGTATATTTCCTTACTTAGCATCATATAAAAAGCACACAAAAAAGAATAAATGAAATAAAAACTTCCAATTCATCCATCTGTAAGTGTGTTTGATTTCAGAAACATTAACAGATTGTTTCCTGAAATGTACAACCAACCCACTCAAAATGAGGGCCCATCATTGTGTTGCCGGAGACTCCGTGTAGAAATATGGGATAAAGTGTTGTTAACCTTCTATAAAAAAATAGTATCTACCAGAATATCCCTGAAGAACTGAATGTGATATATGACACAGAAAATAAGCCACAAGTTTCATGAAAAAGATGAGAACCTCCATGCTGTAAACTGGAAAGAGAGTATTTGTTTTTTTCTTCACATGCATAATGGATTATCAGTGTGATAAAAGTGTTCAAGAAGTTCCACACCTAGCATCAAGTCAGAATTTCTACTCTGCTGCTACCAATGGGGACATCTTGAGCAAGTCATTTTGTGTTCCTAAGTTTCAGTTTTCTCATCAGCAGAATGAAAGAATAGGAGTCTATTGTTTCTGAAATCTCTTCCATCTCTCATATCTTTTGTACAAACTTGACTGTTATTTTTTTTTTTTTTACCAGGTCACCCAAGAGCTCTGATCTGGCTTTTTAAAAGCTACTTACTCTCCTGAAGTTTCTAGTTACCAAATAGAAAGACACAACATTCAGAAAGCTAGGGCTCAACAACAGGAGAATAACGAAGAGAACTTTCAGGACAACGGCTGTAAAACACGGCCCAGAAAACACCTAGTTCAGGTGAGAGCCAGTAACAGGAGTTCACTAAGAAGGAGTCTCCCGGCAAACTATCAACGAATGCTTTGAATAGAAGGAAATTACTGATAGGTACTGGATAAAGCCATTGAAACATCTGGATAGAAGAAATGGTAATTGATGACCTCAAAGAAAGCAAATGGGGAAAAAAAAAAACTAGCATATGAAATTTTAACCAAGAAAGGAAATGGGTTGGTGGAATGCTTTTTGGATCAACAATGAAAGTCATAAGATGGCCATTAATTTTTGATGGAACAAAAAAGCTGAAGGGTAACTATATTGAAAACAGAGGAAAGAGAAATTTAGCGTGGAGGTAGGTAAAGGAGCTGAATGTTTATCCACAGTCTTCCAACTAGACTGTAATTTCTGGACAATGTCAAAGTGATACTCTCTAAAATGGTTAAATCAAGACATTAAAGAGCAAGTACATTATTTAGAAGATAATAGCAGAAAATACAGGAAGAAACAACAAAAGTAAACTAATGAAATAAACATAAATTGGTTTAGGGGAGTATGGTTGTGGGGTGGGGTAGATAAATTTTTATTATTGATTTGTCATAATTTTTTATCTGTTATAAGCCTTTTAAACTGATGTGTCTTTTTGACATATATATATTATTGACATGTATATTTGACACATTTATATGGTCTACCCTGAAAAGCAATATTTAGTCTGAAAGTAAACAAAAACTTCACTCCTGCTTTTAGTGATAAATACAAGTCAGAGGCATTAAGAGACTGAGGATTAGTTATGAAATTTCACGTTTCTGGGAACAAATATTTGGAAACCTCAGGGCCCTCAGGGCTCTCTTATTATACCTTCCCATGAACAAGTCACATTCCTCACCATGACTTTGTATCTCTTCTGTTCTCATTGTCAAAAAAATATCTTTCTTCCTCTCCTTGTGTGCCTACTAAATTCTTTTTACATTTAAAAAAACATCAAAAATATCTTATTAATAAAGCTTTTTGGATTTAACCTTTCCTATTTAGCAGTTTTAATAATGTTGATGTGGCAATTTGAAATTTGCAAAACCCTTTTCACAGTATATTACTTCATTTATTTTTCATTTGGACCATTTATTTGTTAGTGCAATACATTTACTGAGTTTCTACCTTGAGTCAATTACCTTGACAAGAACTGGTGTTAAAAGGCCGGCAAAAGAGGTTTACTGGACTCATAGTATTTCACATTTTCAGGAGGAGGCAATCAAACACAGAAGGTATGCGGATTAAGGATATTTGTGCTGTTTGTGCTTGTTTCTGTTTGTTTATTTCAGTCTGAGATAAAAAATGTGATGCATGGTTTCTGGCTTGTATATTGGAATCTCACTGTTTCTGTAATGAATATGTTTCAGCTCAAAATATATAATGAGACAAAAATTCATCCATAACTTTATGATTGATTAATCTAATTTCCTTAAGAAAATGTAGCTGGATTTAGTCTTCTTCTTTTCTCTTCTCATCCTCCCTCCCCCTCTCAAGCAACACGTCAACTAACCAACGAGCTGCCTTGCTGCCTCTGCCCTGACTTACGGAAACGGTCAAGGGTAAGTTCACCATAAATTTTCGTGGCTTGCTCAGAGACTGGGGCTTCTGTGATGAATTTTTCTTCCATCCCCGAGGTGATGGTGCCCTGTTGGTGGGATGAACTCTAAGCCTGTATTTTAGTTTTATTTTCCTGGAAAGGATGAGATCTTTACAACAATGCTATGGTTCAGTGGGAAATCTGAGTCTCACTTTCCCTATAATGCACTTCTACCCCAAAAGAAAATATGTCTGAATCCTTGAGCTGAGACTCAGAGCCAGATCTTCTCATTCCAAAACCTGAGCTGGATCTAGTCTGCCACGCATCTCATTTTGCCACTCGCTCAACCCTTATAAGTTGTCAATCTTTAAGGGCAGTGAAAGTATCTCCGTTTATCTTTGTATCTCCATGGCAAACAGCTCAGTATCCTGTACATATAGATGTTCAATGATTATTTTTTTTAATGAAATACTCACTACAGCCTTTTAATGACAGTACTATCTCTGCAATTGAAACTATTTCTTGCTATTCCATTGCCACTTAAATATATTTCACATTTTTCTCAAAAACCACTTGTACCATTTCTAGGCAGACTGAAACTTTTAAAAGTCATACTCCCTATGCCAGAACCACAAGGGAAATAAGTTGGAAAGCAAGGAAAATAATTTTTAAAATTTCTTTGGTTCTCCAAGGGTTGCATGAGGATGACACAAAGTATTCAGGAGAAACCCAAGTGGATATTTGATTTTCTATAGCAGCTGAGACACGAACCTGTATCAGTTATGCAAGATCACCCAGAAACCTGAAACCAGTGGAACAGAACTCTTTTCATGTTAAACAAAAGCCATGGAGATGTGCCGGAGACTCAACAAATAAGAAAATATGTTACAGAGTGAAAATCCAAATTTCTGTTGAGTAAATACTGGGGGAAAAAAGGCAATTTTTATTCTAAGAATTTAACCAGTTGGGGAAAATAGCAGAGTCCCTTTAAAAAATCCAGCATATATGTACCAGAAATAAAGATATATAATAAATATTTTTTTCCACCTAGTTAAATCATTATTCATTTTCATTAATTCATTCAACAAATATTTATCAAGTCCTACTACAGAAAATTTGGTAAGTATTGAATATTTAAATACATTGCTAAATGTGAGAATATGACCTAGAGGAAAAGTTATATACAGAAACCCTGGAATGAAAGGATACTCTAAGAAGGACCTAAAGTAAAAATAATTGCCTGAAACTGAGTATAATCTTTAACATTGTTTTTAAATATGGTCTTTTTTTGTAGCTTTATTTATTTATTTATTTTTTTGAGAACGAGTCTCTCTCTGTCACCAGGCTGGATTGCAGTGGTGTGATCTCAGCTCACTGCAACCTCCACTTCCCAGGTTCAAGCAATTCTGCCTCAGCCTCCCGAATAGCTGGGATTACAGGCAAGTGCCACCATGCCCAGCTAATTTTCTATTTTTAGTAGAGACGGGGTTTCACCATGTTGGTCAGGCTGGTCTCGATCTCATGACCTCGTGATCCACCTGCCTCAGCCTCCCAAAGTGCTGGGATTACAGGCATGAGCCACCGTGCCCAACCTTTTGTAGCTTTATTAAATGAAATTATAATTGGCATGCAAAAACTGCACATATTTAAAATGTATAATGTAAGAAATTTGACATAGGCCTACCTCCCTAAAACCAACACCACAATCAAGATAATGAACATTACCATCCCCCCAAAATTTCCTTGCGTCCTTTTATTAGGATGGTACAAAAGTAATTATGATATTTGCCATTGGAAGTAATGGCAAAAAGCGCAACAACTTTTGCACCAACCTAATACAATTTCTTCCCACTATGCCTCTCAGGCCTTCACCTCAGGCAACTATTAATTTGTATTCTATCAATCTAGATTAGTTTGCATTTTAAACAGTTGTATATAAATAGAAACAAAGTATATGCACTATTTTTGTCTGCAATTTTTCACTCAGTATTATTATAAGGTTGTTCCATATCCTTACATTTATTAATAATCACTCTATTATATTGCTGAGTAGGACTTTATGGTTTAGGTATATCACAATTCATGTGTCCATTGACCTGTTGACATTCATGTTGTTGACATTGAATGTCAATGTTGACACTGACATTCGTGTTGTTTCCAAGTTTGGGATATTAAAAATACAGAAAACGTTCATGTATAGCTTTTGGTGTGAACATGGGCTTTCATTTCTTTTCATTGTCACCTAGAGTAGAATGGTTGGATCTGATGGTCATGCATATTTAATTTTTAAAGAAAGTTACAAAGTGATTCTGAAAGTGACTATACCATTTTGCATCCCAACTATCAGTGTATGAGAGTTTCAGCTGCTCCATCCTGGCCAACGCTTAGTATGGTCAGTCTTTATAATATTAGCCATCCCAGTGGGTGTAGTAATATCTCATTGTGGCTTTAAATTTCACTTTCCTAATGATTAGTGATATTGATCATCTTTATTACTATTAACAATCTGTATATGTAAATGCCCATGATGAGGTGTCTGTTCAAATATTTTGCACTTATATTGAGTTGTTAGTCTGCTTATTATTAAGTTCCAAGTGTTCTTTATATATTTAACAACATAAATTATTTGTCAGATACATTTTACAAATATTTTCTTTTAGCCTGTGTGTTGCCTTTACAATTTCCTTTTTCTTTTTTATGCCCTCACTTTAACTTGAGCCTTTACATTTTCTTGACAATGTATTTTTAAATTTTTTCTAAAGTCTAACTTAAGGTCTTTTCCTTTTACAGTTAAAATTTAAGAAATCTTTGACAAATCCAAGTTTTCATCTATGTTTTCTGATGTAAGATTAGCTCTTATGTTTAGATGAATGATTTATCTTGCACTAATTACTGGATATGGTGGGAAGTATACGCCAAAGCTCACTTTTTTTTACATAAGGACGTTCAGTCGTTTCCGGACTATTTGTTGAAAATATTATTTATTCTCAATGAATTGCCTTGCCATCTTTGTCAAAAATTAGTTTATTATATAGGTGTTTGTTCAGTTCTGTAATCTCTATTTTGTTCTGTTTTATTAATCATTTTGTCTTTATTGGTTCCAGTACCAATACTATCTTTGTTATTGTGGCTTTATAAAAAAAAGTTTTTCAACTTTGTTCTTTTAAGTTGATTAGCTGCGCTAGCTCCTTGGCATTTCCTTATAAATTTTGAAATCAGCTTATCAATTTCTTAAAAAAAAAAAACAGCTGCAATTTTGATTGGAATTGTGTTGAATATAGAGACCAATTTGAGAGAGAAAACTTAAAATTATTAAGCCTTCTGATTCATGAAAATAAATTACATTGTTCTATTGTCAAATATTAAACCAATCCTGCATTCCTGGAATAAATGCCACTTGATCCCAAAATATTACCCTTTTAATATATTGTTGAATTTAATGTTCTAAAATTGTATTTAAAATTTCTGGCTGGAGCGGTGGCTCATATCTGTAATCCCAGTACTTTGGGAGGCTGAGGTGGGTGGATCACCTGAGGTCAGGAGTTCAAGACCAGCCTGGCCAACATGGTGAAACTCCATCTCTACTAAAAATACAAAAAATTAGCCAGGGCATGGTGGTGGGTGCCTGTAATCCCAGCTACTCAGGAAGCTGAGGCAGGAGAATCACTTGAACCCAGGAGGTGGAGGCTGCAGTGAGCTGAGATCATGGCATTGCACTCCAGCCTGGACAACAAGAGCAAAACTTTGTCTCAAAAAAAAGAAGAAAAGAAAATTCTGTATTAGTGTTCATTCCGTTTGTCTAGTGTTGGTATCATTGTAAATCTTGCCTCATAAAATGAGCAAAAAAAATTTACTTTTCTTCAATTTTTTGGAAGATATTGTATGGAATTGGTATTATTTCTTAAATCCTTGGTAGAATTCTCCAGTGATGCCTCTGGGTCTGGAATTTTCATGTGAATATTTTTAACTACAAACTTAATTTCAAATATATATATATATATTTCAAGTTACCTATTTCTTTTTGATTGAGCTTTGAGAGTTTACCCTTTTCAAGAAATTTTTTTCATTTCATTTAAGTTGTCAGGCTTATTGACCTAAAATTGTAATATTTCCCTAGCAGTTTTCTAATATGTACAGAATCTATAGTGATATCATTCCTTTTATTTTTCGTATTTGGTAACTTGTGTTTATTTTTATTTTCCCCCATCTATCTCATTAGGGGTTTATACATTTTTACTGACCTTCTGAAAGACATTCTTTTTAAATTTCATTAGTTTTTTTCTCTATTATTTCTCTATTATTGACTCCATTTATTTCTTCTTAAATTTTCTTTCTACTGCTTACTTTGAGTCTAATTTGCCCTACAGTTTCTGATTTCTTCAGATGGAAACTCGGGTCATTTAAGAACTTCCTGTTTTGTTGCTGCTGTTGTTGTTTCTAATAGAGATATTTGGTTCTATATACTTTGTTCTAGATACTGTTTTATCTTCATTCTACACATTTTTATATGCTTTGTTTTTATTTTTACTCACTTCAAGATACTCTAAATTCTCTTTGATTTAGAGAGGAGTCAATTATATGACTCATTTGTTTCCCCTCTCTTTGATTTCTTTTGATTTATGTGGTCAGAGAAGATGCTTTGTCTAATTTAAATTGTCTTAAATTGATTGTGACTTATGGCCTATTTAAAAGTATTGCTTGTTTTGGTAACTGTTCCATGTGTACTTGAAAATAATATGTGTTATTCTTTTTGGGGGTGCAGTGCTCATATTGTGGTCTCTTATTCTTTTTGTGTTTCATTTTGGACAATTTCTATTGATTTCTCTTCAAGTTTATTAATCTTTCATCTACAATATTTAATATATTATTAACCTCCAATGCATTTTTTTTCTCTTCGACCATTATAGTTTTCATTTCTAAAAGTTTGATTTAGGTCTTTTTATATCTTCCATGCCTCTATTTAATAAATTCAATTTTTTAACCTTTTAGAGTATATGAGATAAAATAATAATTATTTTAATAGCTGTTGATTCTATCATTTGTCATTTTTGAATCTGTTTCTACCAATTGGATTTCCACCTTCTGTGTCGTATTTTCTTGCTTTTTTGCATGCCTAGGCATACGTGACTAGATGAGAAACATCATGATTTTCACCTTATCATGGTGAATATTTGTCCCGGCTGTTTTGTGTTTCTATAAATATTTTTAGTTTTGTTCTGGGATATCATTAAGTTACATGGAATCAATTTGATTATTTCAAGGCTTGCTTTTAAGCTTTCTTAGGTGACATTGGAGAAGAAAACATTAGGGCTAGTTTTGCTCCACAATTGAGGCAATGATCCTCAAAGTACTCTACCTAATGTTCCTGAATAAATAAGATTCTCAGTCCAGCTGATAGAAGTACTGGTACTCTGTGAACGGAAAATTGGTTCCTTTTTTCTTATGTGGATGGTTATTTCCTTTGTCGTGGGTAGTTTCATCACACATAGCACCGAGCAACTCTAATGGGACATATTGTAGATTTCTGAAACTCCTTCTTCAGTGACTACTCTGGGACTTTGAGCTGCCTTGGACTCTCCAAACTTGGTCCAAACTCTACTTCCTCATCTCAAGGAGACCCCACATGCTGCCTGTGCTGCTACCAGGGTCAATTATTTGACTCATTTGTATCTCCTTTGTTAGTATTACTGTCCTCTGGTGCCCGATATCTCCTGTCAGACATCCATTGGTTAATACGTTTGTTCAATATTTTTATTATTTGAGGTGGCAGGAAAAATTGGGTCTCCATTATTCCATCTTGTCCAGAAATAATAATGAAGACACTTGATTATTAATTTGTTCAACAACTGGACATTTTTGGTCTAGTTTGTAATTCACTTTATCATTCTCTACCCCATATCTTCAAAGTAATTTTACTTTTCTTTTGCTTTTGAAAATGTTCTTTATTTTTGTATCACAACTGCAAGCAAAAATTTAGTCTTCAGGGAACAAAAAGGTCTGTGGTATGTTATATGAAATGCCATGGCTTAATGAGTTTGTTACAATGCTTTCAACGATATTTTCAAACAGTCTCCATGAGAGATCATTTCAATGAATATCAAACTGTTTTTGATGATTAGAGTAGTAGAAATAGTATATATAGAGAAAATCCACAGAGGTATAAAAGCTGGTGTCCAATATTATGGTCATTCAGGTTGTTTCAGTTAGGTCTTTGTGATTAAAAAGGGAGCCTTCCGGCCGGGCACAGTGGCTCACACCTGTAATCACAGCATTTTGGGAGTCCAAGGCGGGTGGATCGCCTGAGGTCAGGAGTTCAAGGCCAGTATTGCCAACATGGTGAAACCCCATATATACTAAAAATACAAAAATTAGCCGGGCCTGGTGGTGGACCCTGTTACTCCATTTACTTAGGAGGCTGAGGCAGGTAAATCGCTTGAACATGGGAGATGGAGGTTGCAGTGAGCCGAGATTGTGCCATTGCACTCCAGCCTGGGCAACAAGAGCAAAACTCTGTCTCAATAAATAAATAAATAAATAAATAAATAAATAAATAAACAAACAAACAAACAAAAACAAAAAAAGAGAGCCTTTCATAAGTAGATGAAAATAGGGATGGTGGTTGTTACAACAATCAGTATGGAATCACATGGAAATAATTCAAGAAAATATATTAATATACTATTGAGCATCATTGAAATTCAAACTAAATCCAGAAACTGAAACGTTATTTCATTGCACTTCAATCTATGCTTTACTACTGTTATGATCACTATTCCCTCTGCTTTGTTATTGTTGTTCCCTTTAGATGTCTTGTTGCTGCCTCTTTCACCATCTACCAGCTTTACTGGCCTCTATTCTGCACGTTTCTCTGAATTCAAGTTCCTGACTACTCAGGCAGATCTGTTATATCCGAGCCAAGTTCCACCATTGCTGTAGATACTTTCATGTTTATTCCTATTACCAACTACTTTGGTTACTTTATAATTCACAATTCAAGTATCCAAAATTGGGAATTCCCTCTACCCAACTCATCTTTTGGTACAAGACTGCACCAAAGTTAACAGTTCAGCTTATGAATCGATTGTCTAGTGATGAGGTGTGCAAATATTTAAAGCTTCAGGATATGGTCATATAATCTTAGTAAATATATAGGTGAACACAACTTTCTTTAAAAGATGCTGTACACTGAGCACACACTGGCTTTTACAAGTCTGATACTTACATAGATGAGAAGTTAGAGGCCAGAATCAGAAACAATGGACAGAATTTACAAGGAGATCGATTTTGGAAAAAAGCACTGTTGAATATGTTTTTAAAATTCAAATATGTTATAGGGTGAGACCGTTAGGTTTAACCTTGAAATTTTGATTTTTATGCATTTCAGATTATATTAGAATCATCCTAAATATTTGCAGTATTATTCAACTTTTATACAAGCAAAAATGCTGGTATTGTAGTATGAATGCTAAAAATAAAAAATGAAAATAAAAAAAGGACAAGGACTTCCAATAATATATCATTCCTTTCTATATTATCAATGTTAATTATTCAGAATGATGAGAGGGCAGGATGAATTAATGCTTGATGTTTTGCAAAATGCAAAATTTGTCTCAGGATTCTTCTGAAATTTAAATGTGAAGAATTAAATATGTTTTCCCCCTGACAGCTTTTCTTTTAACTGGAAAACTTTCCAGAAGTGCATCTGATAACAATTGTCTCCTAGATGTCTCTTATTCACACTTGGTTCTTTAGAAGGAATCATGCTTTCATTAATGGCATTTTCTTTTCACAGTTTTAATTGTAAGTCAGTCAACGTCTACCTTTCCCAAATGTCTGAAATAGTAGATAAGGGGAAAAGGTCTCACGAAATAGGACAGTACCTTCCTAAATGCATAATATTATCTGTGAGATTAGTCATAAAATGAAATCTTTAGACTCTGGTCTAAACTAGATAAACAGAAAAAAATTATTAGACATTTATATCAAAATGTCCTGGTTGATCATATCACATTTGGCTCTTTTAAAGTGTAAAGCTGATACTTAAAGAGTTGTGCAATAGGAAGAAGTTGGAAAATTGCCACACACACACACAAAGCCTTTGCAGAATAAGAATTTCAAAGTAGTCTAATCAAGCGCATCTTCAGGCAAATGTTTGCAAAAATCCTTTTATAAAGAATGAACCATTAAAATAAAAAAAGAGTCTATATAGATGTACCTTACTTCTAGAACAAGAACAAATGTAATATCTAAGCATTGGCAGGTCATTACATTAAAAGCAATTTTGATAGTTAACTATGCAGAAACAGAAATATAAATCTGAAACACAGCTGTAATCACTCTATGGAAAAATCTGTGCTATTAAACACTTGGCAAAGTGGACAGCCTAACGACGTAGTAAAATCCTTTGCATTAAATTCAGTCTGTTACCCCTGATGGAGATTGGGCATCATTAAATTTTGGTGCACGTTTCTGTTATCTTGCATTAAAGAGAGAGCTATGAATTTATTTCACAGAATTGATTTCAGTGGTTACAATATTAACTCCGGTTGTTGCTTTAAAAAATTACCTAGTAATTTAATAACTTTCCATTGAGCAAAGTAATTGTAAAGACTTTTGTTTTCATCATGAACTTGTTGACTTAAAGATAGCATTATCTTTTTTTAAAAAAAAAAAACAGGATTTTCCTTTGTGTGGGTGGGAGAATCCTCTTCTATCAATGCATTAGTTTGCTCACCCATATGCAGTTGTCATTATTCTTCCTACATTTATTAAAAGATTTTTTAGACGAGCTGCACCACAAACATTTTAAGATTAAATGTAAAATAAGATTTGTAAAAGTTCAGTGATAGCTATGAAATGTTGCAACGATCTACACGATAAAAATATCTTTCTTTTTTCCTTTTTTTTTTTTTTTTTTGTGAGACAATGGAGTCTGGCTCTGTCGTCCAGGTTGGAGTGCAGTGGTATAATCTTGGCTCACTACAAGCTCCGCCTCCTGGGTTCATGCCATTCTCTTGCCTCAGCCTCCCCAGTAGCTGGCACTACAGGCACCTGCCACCACACCCCACTAATTTTCTGAATTTTTAGTAGAGATGGGGTTTCACCATGTTGGCCTGGCTAGTCTCGAACTCCTGACCTCAGTTGATCCACTCACCTCTGCCTCCCAAAGTGCTGGGATTACAGGCATGAGCCACTGCACCCAGCCCCATTTAATTTTTTTTTAAATTATACTTTAAGTTCTAGGGTACAAGTGCACAACATGCAGTTTTGATACATAGGTATACATGTGCCATATTGGTTTGCTGCACCCATCAACTCATCATTTACATTAGGTATTTCTCCTGTGCTATCCCTCCCCCAGGCCCCCACCCCCTGACAGGCCCTGGTGTGTAATGTTCCCCGCCCTGTGTCCAAGTGATCTCATTGTTCAATTCCCACCTATGAGTGAGAACATGTGGTGTTTGGTTTTTTGTCCTTGTGATAGTTTTCTGAGAATGATGGTTTCCAGCTTCATCCATGTCCCTGCAAAGGACATGAACTCATCCTTTTTTTTTTTTTCTTTTTTTTGGCATAGCATTCCATGGTGTCTATGTGCCACATTTTCTTAATCCAGTCTATCATTGATGGACATTTGGGTTGGTTCCAAGTCTTTGCTATTGTAAATAGTGCCAAAAAAAAACCTACAGATGCATGTGTCTTTATAGCAGCATGATTTATAATCCTTTGGGTATATACCCAGTAATGGGATTGCTGGGTCAAATGATAATTCTAGTTCTAGATTCTTGAGGAATCGCCACACTGTCTTGCACAATGGTTGAACTAATTTACACTCCCACCAACAGTGTTAAAGCATTCCTATTTCTCCGCATCTGTTGCAGGAAGTCAGGGACCCCAAATGGAGGGACCAGCTGGAGCTGTGGCAGAGAAACATAAATTGTGAAGATTTCATGGACATTTATCAGTTCCCCAAATTAATACTTTTATATTTTCTTATGCCTGTCTTTACTGCAATCTCTGAACATAAATTGTGAAGATTTCATTTTAATATGGACATTTATCACTTCCCTAATAATACTCTTATAATTTCTTATGCCTGTCTTACTTTAATCTCTCAATCCTGTTATCTTCATAAACTGAGGATGTACATCACCTTAGGACCACTGTTGTACAAATTGATTGTAAAACGTGTGTTTGAACAATATGAAATCAGTGCACCTTGAAAAAGAACAGAATAACAGTGATTTTAGGGAACAAGGGAAGATAACCATAAGGTCTGACTGCCTGCGGGGTCGGGCAAAAAGAGCCATATTTTTCTTCTTGCAGAGAGCCTATAAAGGGACGTACAAGTAGGAGAGATATCACTAAATTCTTCTCCTACCAAGGAATATTAAATATTAAGACCCCAGGAAAAGAGTTGCATTCCTGGGTGTAGGTCTATAAACGGCCACTCTGGGAGTGTCTGTCTTATGCAGTTGAGATAAGGACTGAAATACACCCTGGTCTCCTGCAGTACCCTCAGGCTTACTCGGATTGGTAAATTCCAGCCTGGTAAATTTTGGTCAGACCAGTTCTCTGCTCTCGAACCCTGTTTTCTGTTGTTTAAGATGTTTATCAGGACAATATGTGCACAGCCGAACATAGACCCTCATCAGTAATTCTAATTTTGTAATTTGCCTTGTGATCTTTGCTTAGCGCTTTGCCTTGTGATCTTTATTGCCCTTTAAAACATGTGATCTTTGTGACCTACTCCCTGTTTGTACACCCTCTCCCCTTTTAAAGTCCTTAATAAAAACCTGCTGGTTTTGCGACTCAAGGCATCATGGTCCTACCGATATGTGATGTCACCCCCGGAGGCCCAGCTGTAATATTCCTCTCTCTGTACTCTTTCTCTTTATTTCTCAGACTGGCTGTCACTTAGGGAAAATAGAAAGAACCTATGTTGAAATATTGGGGGCTGGTTCCCCCAATATACATCCTCTCCAGCATCTGTTGTTCACTGACTTTTTAATGATTACCGTTCTAATTGGTGTGAGAAGGTATCTCATTGTGGTTTTGATTTGCATTTCTCTGATGACCAGTGATGATGAGCATTTCTTCATGTGTTTGTTGGCTGCATAAATGTCTTCTTTTGAGAATTGCCTGTTCATATACTTTGCCCACTTTTTGATGGGGTCATTTTATTTTCTCGTAAATTTGTTTAAGTTCTTTGTAGATTCTGGATATTAGCCCTTTGTCAGATGAGTAGATTGCAAAATTTTTCTCCTATTCTGTAGGTTGCCTGTTCACTCTGATGGTAGTTTCTTTTGCTCTGCAGAAGCACTTTCATTTAATTAGATCCCATTTGTCTATTTTGGCTTTTGTTGCCATGGCTTTTGGTGTTTTAGTCATGAAGTCTTTGCCCACACCTGTGTCCTGAATGGTATTGCCTAGGTTTTCTTCTAGGGTTTTTAATGGTGTTAGGTCTTACATTTAAGTCTTTAATACATCTTGAGTTAATTTTTGTATACAGTGTAAGGAAGGGATCCAGTTTCAGCTTTCTACATATGGCTAGCCAGTTTTCACAACACCATTAATTAAATAGAGAACCCTTTCCCAATTGCTTGTTTTTATCAGGTTTGTCAAAGATCAGATGGTTGCAGATGTGTGGTGTTATTTCTGAGGCCTCTGTTCTGTTCCATTGGTCTAAATACCTGTTTTGGTACCAGTACCATACTGTTTTGGTTACTGTAGCCTTGCAGTATAGTTTGAAGTCAGGTAGATTGATGCCTCCAGCTTTCTTCTTTTTGCTTAGGATTGTCTTGGCTATACAGGCTCTTTTATGGTTCCATATGAATTTTAGTTTTTTGCAATTATGTGAAGAAAGTCAATTGTAGCTTGATAGGGACAGCATTGAATCTATAAATTACTTTGGGCAGTATGGCCATTTTCATGATATTGATTCTTCCTATCCATGAGCATGGAATATTCTTCCATTTGTTTGTGTCCTCTTTTATTTCCTTGTCAGTGGTTTGTAGTTCTCCTTGAAGAGGTCCTTCACATCCCTTGTAAGTTGGATTCCTAGGTATTTTATTCTCTTTGTAGCAATTGTGAATGGGAGTTCACTCATGATTTGGCTCTGTGTTTGTCTATTATTGGTATATAAGAATGCTTGTGATTTTTGCACATTGATTTTGTATCCTGAGACTTTGCTGAAATTGCTTATCAGCTTAAGGAGATTTTGGGCTGAGACGATGGGGTTTTCTAAATATATAATCATGTCATCTGCAAACAGCAACAATTTGTCTTCCTCTTTTCCCAGTTGAATACCCTTTATTTCTTTCTCTTGCCTGATTGCCCTGGCCAGAACTTCCAACACTATGTTGTATAGGAGTGGTGAGAGAGGGCATCCCTGTCTTGTGCCGGTTTTCAAAGGGAAAGCTTCCAGTTTTTGGCCATTCAGTATGATATTGGCTGTGGGTTTGTCATAAATAGCTCTCATTATTTTGAGATACATTCCATCAATACCTAGTTTATTGAGAGTTTTTAGCATGAAAGGCTGTTGAATTGTGTCAAAGGCCTTTTCTGCATCTATTGAGATAATCATGTGGTTTTTGTCACTGGTTCTGTTTATGTGATGGATTACATTTATTGACTTGTGTATGTTGAACCAGCCTTGCATCCTAGGGTTGAAGAAGACTTGATCATGGTGGATAAGCTTTTCAATGTGCTGCTAGATTTGATTTGCCAGTGTTTTACTGAGGATTTTCACATCGATGTTCATCAGGGATATTGGCCTAAAATTCTCTTTTTTGGTTGTATCTCTGCCAGGCTTTGGTATCAGGATGATGTTGGCCTCATAAAATGATTTAGGGAGAATTCCCTCTTTTTCTATCGATTGGAATAGTTTCAGAAGGAATGGTACCAGCTCCTCTTTGTACCTCTGGTAGAATTCAGTTGTGAATCTGTCTGGTCCTGGACTTTTTTTAGTTGTTGCCTATTCAGAGCCTGTTATTGGTCTATTCAGAGATTCAACTTCTTCATGGGTTAGTCTTGGGAGGGTATATGTGTCCAGGAATTTATCCATTTCTTCTAGATTTTCTGGTTTATTTGCATAGAGGTGTTTATAGTATTTTCTGATGGTAGTTTGTATTTCTGTTGGATCAGTGGTGATATCCCCTGTATCATTTTTTATTCCATCTATTCTTCTCTCTTTTCTTATTAGTCTTGCTAGTGGTCTATTGATCTTTTAAAAAAAACCAACTCATAGATTCATTGATTTTTTGAAGGGTTTTTTGTGTCTCTAACTCTTTCAGTTCTGCTCTGATCTTAGTTATTTCTTGCCTTCGGCTGGCTTTTGAATTTGCTTTTGCTTCTCTAGTTCTTTTAATTGTGATGTTAGGATGTCAATTTTAGATATTTCTTGCTTTCTCTTGTGGACATTTAGTGCTATAAATTTCCCTCTACACACTGCATTAAATGTGTCCCAGAGATTCTGGTATGTTTTGTCTTTGTTCTCATTGGTTTCAAAGAATACCTTATTTGTGCCTTCATTTTGTTATGTACCCAGTAGTCATTCAGGAGCAATGTCATTCAGGAGCAAGTTGTTCAGTTTCCATGTAGTTGTGTGTTTCTGAATGAGTTTCTTAATCCTGAGTTCTACTTTGATTGCACTGTGGTCTGAGAGACAGTTTGTTGTGATTTCTGTTCTTTTACATTTGCTGAGGAGTGCTCTACTTCCAATTATACAGTCAATTTTAGAATAACTGTGATGTGATGCTGAGAATAATGTATATTCTGTTGATTTGGGGTGGAGAGTTCTGTAGATGTCTGTTAGGTCTGCTTTTTGCAGAGCTGAGTTCAGGTCCTGGATATCCTTGTTAACCTTCTGTCTCATTAATCTGTCTAATATTGACAGTGGGTTGTTAAAGTCTCCTATTATTATTGTGTGGGACTCTAAGTCTCTTTGCAGGTCTCTAAGGACTTGCTTTATGAATCTGCGTGCTCCTATATTGGGTGCATGTATATTTAGGATAGTTAGCTCTTCTTGTTGAATTGATCCCTTTATGATTATGTAATGGCCTTCTTTGTCTCTTTTAAACTTTGTTGGTTTAAAGTCTGTTTTATCAGAGACTAGGATTGCAACACCTGCTTTTTTTGGCTTTCCATTTGCTTGGTAGATATTCCTCCATCCCTTTATTTTGACCCTATATGTGTCTTTGAATGTGAGATTGGTCTCCTGAATACAGCACACTGATGGATCTTGGCTTTTTGCCAGTCTGCCAGTTTGCCAGTCTGTGTTTTTTAATTGGGACATTTAGCCCATTTACATTTAAGGTTAATATTGTTACGTGTGAATTTGATCCTGTCATTATGATGTTAGCTGGTTATTTTGCCCATTAATTGATGCAGTTTCTTCCTAGCCTCAATAGTCCTTACAATTTGGCCTGTTTTTGCAGGGACTGGTACCGCTTGTTCCTTTCCATGTTTAGTGCTTCCTTCAGGAGCTCTTGTAAGGGAGGCCTGGTGGTCACAAAATCTCTCATCATTTGCTTGTTTGTAAAGGATTTTATTTCTCCTTCACTTATGAAGCTTAGTTTGGCTGGATGTGAAATTCTGGGTTGAAAATTCTTTTCTTTAAGAATATTGAATATTGGCCCCCACTCTCTTCTGGCTTGTAGGATTTCTGCTGAGAGATCCACTGCTAGTCTGATGTGCTTCCCTTTGTGGGTAACTCAACCTTTCTCTCTGGCTGCCCTTTACACTTTTTCCTTCACTTCAACCTTGGTGAATCTGACAATTATGTGTCTTGGGTTTGCTCTTCTCAGCGAGTATCTTTGTGGTGTTCTCTGTATTTCCTGAATTTGGATGTTGGCCTGCCTTGCTATGTTGGGGAAGTTTTCCTGAATAATATCCTGAAGAGTGTTTTCCAGCTTGGTTCCATGCTCCCCATCACTTTCAGGTGCACCAATCAAACATAGATTTGGTCTTTTCACATAGTCCCATATTTCTTTTTTTTTTTTTTTTTTTTTGAGATGGAGTCTCGCTCTTTCACCCAGGCTAGAGTGCAGTGACACTATCTCGGCTCACTGCAAGCTCCACCTCTTGGGTTCACGCCATTCTCCTGCCTCAGCCTCCTAAGTAGCTGGGACTACAGGCACCTGCCACTGCACCTGGCTAATTTTTTATTTTTTTAGTAGAGATGGGGTTTCACCATGTTAGCCAGGTTGGTCTCGATCTCCTGACCTCAGGATCCGTCCAACTTGGCCTCCCAAAGTGCTGGGATTACAGGCGTGAGCCACTGTGCCCAGCCATAGTTCCATATTTCTTGGAGGTTTGTTCATTTTTTTTCACTCTTTTCTCTGTCCTTGGTTTCTTGCTTTAGTTCATTAATTTGATCTTCAATCACTGATACCCTTTCTTCCTCTTGATCGAATCGGCTATTGAAGCTTGTGCATGTGCCATGAAGTTCTTGTGCGAGGGTTTTCAGCTCTATCAGGTCATTTAAAGTCTTCTCTACACTGTTTATTCTAGTTAGCCCTTTGTCTAATCTTTTTTCAAGGTTTCTAGCTTCCTTGTGATGGGTTCGAACATCCTCCTTTAGTTCAGAGAAGTTTGTTGTTACTGACCTTCTGATGCCTACTTCTCTCAACTTGTCAAAGTCATTCTCCATCCAGCTTTGTTCCATTGCTGGTCAGGATCTGTGATCCTTTGGAGGAGAAGAGGTGTTCTGATTTTTAGAATTTTCAGCTTTTCTGTTCTGGTTTCTCCCCATCTTTGTGGTTTTATCTACCTTTGGTCTTTGATGTTGGTGATCTATAGATGGGGTTTTGGTGTAGATGACCTTTTTGTTGATGTTGATGCTATTCCTTTCTGTTTGTTAGTTTTCATTCTAACAGGTCCCTCAGCTTCAGGTCTGTTGGAGTTTGCTGGAGTTCCACTCCAGACCCTGATTGCCTGGCTATCACCAGCGGAGGCTGCAGAACAGCAAATATTGCAGTACAGCAAATATTGCTGCCTGATCCTTCCTCTGGAAGCTTTGCCCCAGAGGGTCAGCTGCCTATATAAGGTATCAGTCAGCACCTACTGGGAGGTGTCTCCCAGTTAGGCTACGTGGGGATCAGGGGCCCACTTGAGGAGGCAGTCTTTCTGTTCTCAGAGTTCAGATGCCATGCTGGGAGAACCACTGCTCTCTTCAGAGCTGTCAGACAGGGATGTTTAAGTCTGCAGAAGTTGTCTGCTGCCTTTTGTTCAGCTATGCCCTGCCCACAGAGGTGGAATCTAGAGGCAGTAGGCCTTGTTGAGCTGTGGTGGGCTCTGCCCCATTCGAGCTTCTCAGAGTCTTTGTTTACCAACTCAAGCCTCAGCAATGGAGCACCTCCCCCAGCCAGGCTGCTGTCTTGCAGATCGATCTCAGACTGCTGTGCAGGCAGTGAGCAAGGCTCTGTGGACGTGGGAGCCACCGAGCTAGGCACGGGAGAGAATCACCTTTTCTGCCGGTTGCTAAGACCTTGGGAAAAGCACTGTATTTGGGTAGGAGTGTCCCATTTTTCCAGGTAGTCTGTCATGGCTTCCTTTGGCTAGGAAAGGGAAATCCCTTGAGGACTTGTGCTTCGCAGTTGAGGTGATGCCCCGCCCTGCTTTGACTTGCCCTCCGTGGGCTGCATCCACTATCCAACCAGTCCTAATGAGGTGAACCAGGTACCTTAGTCGGAAATGCAGAAATCACCAGTCTTCTGTGTTGATCACACTGGGAGCTGCAGACTGGAGCTGTTTCTATTCGGCCACCTTGGAACGCACCCCCTAAACCTTTCAGTGAGAGACATACACTATTTTTTTTCCCAACCTGGAACATTTGCTTTAAATCTATAACAATTACCATTTTAGTTTTTCTTCCCCTTAGGTGGAAACACAGAAGTGGAATCTAGAGGCAGTAGGCCTTGTCGAGCACTTCCATCATCATCTTAAGCATAATGATGGTTGTTCTTCATTTTCACTCATACCCTCTAACTTGTTCTCATTTTATGTGTGGCACCTAAGAGAGTGCTCCTAATATATAATTTTCTAAAATGTAATAACACACTTCTCATAAAAATATCAAATGAACATATGTCAGTGATATTATTTAACTTGTTAATTAATGAAGCAATGTTAAAACTGGCTCAAGTGAGAATTTAAGGTGGTTAGCTATTTATAGAAAATTTAATAAAGCAATGCTAGAATAAGATTTCTGAATGAGATACAACACTAGTTAACATCCAATAGGTTAATAAACTATAAGAACACCCAATAATCTCCTTTGTCATTTCCATGTTTTCATAATATTTTGACAGTGCCTTGAAAATAACGGACATTTATGAAATATATGTGGAATTGGAGAAGTAAAGACTGAGTGGATCTGAAGTCCTTTATACCATGGTTTTGGGATATCACTAGTTAAAAACTTCTGCTTAAAGGCCATATGAAGCTGGGTGTGGTGGCACATACCTCAGGAAGCTGAGGTGGGAGACTCATTTGAGTCCAGGAGAATGAGGATGGATTGAGCTATAACGGTGCCACTGCACTCTAGCCTGTGCAAGAGTGAGGCCCCATCTCTAAAAACATTAAAAAAAACTAAATAAATAAAGGCCATACGATTGTTGTCAAGCAGGCTCCACTAGACAAATAACAAGATCAAGAAGGTCGGGGACTCAGAAGAGATGTGTAACCGCTTTCTAAGCAAAGCTGGATAAATGGTACTGGGAAAATATAAATATTATTGATCCATGATATCTTAAAAGCTTGAAAGAGATAAAGGCATTTTGCACATTTCTGCAATGTACTTTTTGCACATATCTTGTTGAGTATACTGCTATATATGAAGCCTCCTACAGATTGGGGCTTCTTTTTAAGTTGCATGTTGTGAGAGATAATTGATTAAAAATTCAAATTTGAGCATGGATGGCTTCAAAAATCGTGTTTCTATTTATTTATTTGTATTATTTATTTATTTATTTTTGAGACAGACTCTCACTCTGTCACCCAGGCTGGAATGTAGTGGCATGATCTTGGCTCACTGCAACCTCCGCCTCCCAGGTTCAAGCAATTCTCCTGCCTCAGCCTCTGAAGTAGCTGGACTACAGATGAGCGCCACCATGCCTGGCTAATTTTTGTATATATTTTTTTACTATTAATGGTAGAGATGGAGTTTCACCATTTTGCCCAGGCTGGTCTCAAACCCCTGAGCTCAAGTGATCAGCCTGCTTCAGCCTCCCAAAGTGCTAGGATTAAAGGTGTGAGCCCATCATGCCCAGCCCTCAATTTATTTTATGTTGGTATCATTTATCTTTCATTTTCTAAAATCTGAATTTTGAAGTTTGGACTCTAAAACCCATTTGTAAAGGTAAGCTAAATATTAGCTTTTTAAGAAAATAATTATTCAAAAATTAATAAAATTCTATAATTCCATGAAGACTCTTTGAAACCTTCTTTGTTCCCTTAAGCATACACTGTGAATTATTTTCCTATTACAAATAATAATAATAATATGATAATGCCTCTTAGAGTTAAATATTTGTCAATGTTTATGATATTTTTCTTAGGTTAAATTTCTATGAATATTTTTAAAATTCTGTAATATTTTCATAGGTTAAATTTCTACTATAATTTCTGAGTTAATCTGTTTATGCAATTTTTAACCATTTGGAATGTGTTGTCCTATTTTCTTCCAGAAAAAAGAAATCTTTTTAATTTACTCCCCCAATAACAATACAGAGGAAGGCTTAATTCTCCTTTTGCTAATACTGTTGGCAATTTGAAGGCTGAAAAGTGGTACTTAGATTTTGGAGGGTTTTTTTTTAATGTATTTGATTACAAAGATAAAACATATATCTAAATGATTATTGGTTGCAATGTTATTTTGGATAATAGATGTTTTTCATTTACCCATCTAGAATCGTTCTTCATCACCTTTACCTGTCTGCTCTGTGCCCTGTGATGCTGACGTCTATGGAATGCATCAACAGGATCCCTCTTCATCTGCGTGCAGCTTTGCAGCTGTAATTAGCTAATGAGAGGCTCCAGTTGAAGATGGGGTGGTGGGAGTACTATTAAGCCAATTTTTCCCCAATCCTCTTTCTCTTGCTTATCATGTGTTGGATGTATTTCTCTAAGTAGTGGTGCTCATAGATGTAGCTCCTGGATCACTTTACTGAAATAATGCATTCGTCTCCAAGTTGCTTTAATTATTGGTTGCTAACAGTTGCCCCTTATCTACAGAATTGTCCTCAGCCAAATGGGAATTACCTTGCCAAGTAAGTTATGCCTATGTTCCCAGGGGTAAGACAATTACTGGCTTACACTGGGACAAAAAACTCCCCCACCCTTCTTCCTCAAAGTGGAATCAACTCTGTGGGGCAATTAATACTGCAGAGCTCCCCAAGGGATCAGACTAAAGATTCTGTGCAGTTGGAGTCATGCAGTTGCTTACCTTTTTCCTCTCTCGTTCTATCCTGCTTTTCTCACTCACCTTCTCCTAATAGCACTCTCTCAATAAATCAACTGCAAATAACTTATGTTTCAGGCTCTGCTTCTAAGAATTTGACCTAGTACAGTGGATACCAGGACTGGTTTTAGGGAGCAGGCTCAAAAGATGAGTTGAATCTCTTGTAATGAGAACTCCATCACTGGTTGTACGTAAAGTATTGATGGGCCATTGCGTGTTATAGCAATGCGATTTTTAAGACTTCTCTATTGAAAAGGAACTGGATAAAAGTGGCAGGGAATTTACTATCTGGAGAGTGTCTCTTACATTTAAGAAGAATAAAGAAAAGAGTATAGAACTATGGCACTGTGTGTCTATTACTAAGTACTATTGATGCACGTAAAAGTGCAGATGACAAGCTCAGATTTAGTAATCAGCCATGTAAAACGGTGTGAGGGGCAGAAGGCATCTGTGACTTCATTATACAGACATCTCGTCTTCTGCAATTGGAGGAGAGACAGAACTGAAGACTGAAGGCACAGTGAAGGTACAAGAGATCATTTGAGAGCGGCAGAACCTTAGAGAAGGCTGACTTCTCAGCCTAGACAAGTCTCTTATGCCAAAGTTAGGGCCATGATAAGGAAGGGCTGGGACACTGATATTGGAATGGAGATATATGGGTAGATGCACTTAAACTTGAATTCACTGATTACCCTAATATTTCTGTGTTTGCAGAAGTGGCCTATTCCCTTGGAGTATAAAGCTCCATTCTTGCTAAAAGACTGTGCAGAAGCCTCAAATGAGACAGGTGCCTTATACCATAATGCTTTCCCTCCTCAGGGTACCCCTAGCTCCCCTCCTGGCTGCCACAATCGTAACTGGGGTCAAATATCAGCATTACTGTCATCTGCTAAGGAATAACAATGAATGTAACCATACAAACTTCAGAGCCTGGCTAGTATATTGTGAGGAACTAAGAAATTATATTGAATAGTAGATACTGACAATGTTGGATCAAAAGAGTCTATATATGTATATATAATTATATATATAATATATATTATTCCATCATATATATATATATATAAATATATAACTGAATAAAGAGTTTGTTAACATGGAAGCACTATTGTGATTCAGGATTTAACAACCAGATGAAGATTCTGATATGCTTCTGCAATGGCTCTTGGGAGCCTGGAAAAAAAAAAATAGAAGCACAGGTGCCATAATTGCCATAGTAAATCATGAAGATAAAGACCAAAGGCCCAGAAAATGGACGTATTGAAATAAATCTACTTATATGGTAGACCAAAAATAATAAATAAATAACCCAAAGCAAAACCAAAAAGCATCATCTAGTGATATTTCTCAAGAGGGTCCAGAGTACATTTTATTCTATTTACAAAAGTGATAAAGAATATATCAAGAAAAAGGAAGCCAGCATCACAGTGTCATTAAGAGCCCCAGAGAAGCTGGTCCTTGTGTGCAATGCTATCTGAAAGAGATGCTGTTACAAACTGGACTCTCTAACGATAATGGGTATGACAGGAAGTGAGAAAAAACGGCCAGGTGGCAGCACTTAACCAACAAAAGCAAGGTGGGCTATTTCAATGGGCAGGGGTAGGCACAACTACAATTGGCAAGATCAGAATAGCAGCTGGAAGGCCCGACCCATAGCTATCTATGCAGATGGTTAATAGAATATGTCCTTTTAGGAGCAGGATAGATAAACAACTAAAAAGGACATTGTTTAACAGAATCAAAGGAAATCAAGAATAGTTGGACAGAAAGCTGAGGTCAGCTGCCCACTACAAAGTCCCAACCCCCTCACATTTCCTAGATATGATTAGTCCTCATACCCAGACCCAAACAGCTGATGAAGGGGCTGCATCTTAATTAAGAAAGACTACAAAACCAGGGCAAGAGTTTATAGGAATGACTTCCCCACAAATAACCTATGACCTTTAACTCAAATTACCATACACTGAAGAATGGAGAATACCAGATCTCTTGAGTGTTATTGAATACGAGGTTCACGCTGATGCTATTACAGTTACAGTGGGAATCCCGGAGTACCAGGTCAGATAATGAAGTCCTGGCCTATGATTCATTGGCAGAATCTTCACATTTGTTTCTTTTTTTTTTTTTGAGACAGAGTCTGGCTCTGTCGCCCAGGCTGGAGTGCAGTGGTGCGATCTCGGCTCACTGCAAGCTCCGCCTCCCGGGTTCACGCCATTCTCCTGCCTCAGCCTCCCAAGTAGCTGGGACTACAGGCGCTTGCCACCACGCCCGGCTAATTTTTTGTATTTTTTAGTAGAGATGGGGTTTCACCGTGTTAGCCAGGATGGTCTCGATCTCCTGACCTCGTGATTCACCCGCCTTGGCCTCCCAAATTGCTGGAATTACAGGCATGAGCCATCGCACCCGGCCTCACATTTGTTTCTTAACTTGTAGATTTTTGTGTAGTTCTGGACTTGTGCATAGTTTTAAAAAGTGTGTGTGTGTGTGTGTGTGCGTGTGTGTGTGTAATTTTTTTTAGAGATATAGGCTGCTGCTGTGTTGCTTAAGCAGGAGTGCAGTGATGCAGTCATAGCTCACTGCAGCTGTGAAGTTCTGGGATCAAGTGATCCTCTGCCTCAGCCTCTCAAATACCTGGGACTATAGGCACATGCCACCATGCCTGGCTAATTTTTTTTTTATCTTAATTTTTTTGTGGAGACAGGTTCTTGCTATGTTGCCCAGGCTGATCTCAAACTCCTGCTCTCAAACGATCCTCTTGCCTCAGCCTCCTAACGTGCTGGAATTATAGGCATAAGCCACCATAATATATATATATATATATATTATATATATATATATATAATATATATTGCCTCCTGGGCTGGGATTACAGGCACCCGCCACCATGCCCAGCTAATTTTTTTTTTGTATTTTTAGTAGAGATGGGGTTTCACTATGTTGACCAGGCTGGTCTCGAACTTCTAACCTCAGGTGATCCACCCACCTTGGACTCCCAAAGTGCTGGGATTATATGCATGAGCCACAGCACCCGGCCTCTAATACATTATATACTGGAAACAAGAGGAAGAATTGGGGAGGCACCCACAACAGAATACAAATGCAAACAAATGACCCTGTCTTTAAAAGAATAATTACACTGAAGAAAGCAAGGCAGAGGACCAACCCCAGTCATTTTGCATTTTGTAATGGACAGGGGGGATTCTTGTCTCTCCTGATATGATGCAACAAGAAGGATACAACATTTCTTCTATGGTGTTCCTGTCAAAAAAAATTATTACCTACATCTAATCATGAGGAAAAATTTGACAGCCCAATTGAGGGACATTCTACCAAATAACTACTTTATACATTTAAAAATGTCAAGTTTATAAAAATGTTGAACTATTCTGTTTAAGGTGACTACAGACACATGACAACTAAATGCTGAATGTGATCTGGATTTGATTCTGGGCCACAAAAAATAAAAGAAATTGTTATTTAGGACACTCGTGGGACAACTGGTAAAATCTAAAGGAAATCTGTGATAATAGCATTCTGTCATCGTTAATTCTTGAATTTGAGAATCATACTATATTTAGAATAAACATATTAGAGTACTTTGAAGTGAAGGATAAGGAAATTACCATAAAATATTTGCATAATATAGGTGAAGCATATATGGGAGTTATTTGTATCAATTTTCCAACTCTCCTATAAGCCTGAAATCGTTTTATAATAAAAACTTTAAAAATACATGCAAAAATTGTAATCCTTTAAAGGAGTATATTTTCAAATTCACAGCAGCACTTGTACTCTAGTGAGGTTTTTTTTTTAACTTTTCAGTGTTGAACTACTTAGAAGATGGATAGATCTGGTAATGTCATAATTATATCATGTCTCTCAAAATCTCTTTTGAATGTGTATTTTCAAATCGCTCTGTATCAAAATGACTTAATATCCCAAAAGGGTAGAAAAAGCAAAGTATAATAAACAGGTAGTATAATTTAATTACCTTTGCTTTCTCTCTTTAAGCATGTCTGACACAGTACATATAGGTCAATGAAATAAATCATTGATATTCCCATGGTTTTCATGGCAGTCTCTAATATCCTTTCTGAATTGATTCTATGACTAGCTTACAACATCAGCTTCCACTGTGGCTTCATTTACTATTACTTGGATTCAATGTCATCGTATTTACTTATTAATTTACTTATTCACCAGCAAATGTTAACCACAAAGTAGGTGCCAAACACTAGAATATTGTTTTAATACTGTGTATTTGACCTTAATTTTCTTCTAAAATCATTGGCTTTGTAGTTCCCTCTCCTGACTTGTTGCAGTTTGAACTATCTTTAGAAGGATGCCCTATCTTAATTAACTCTGCAGACCCCAACTCCATCCCATTTACCTACATCCAGTGGAATCAGTCCAGTAATCTGCAAAGAGTAGATTTGGATAAAATAAGATTAGATGCATATTTTAAGCGAAATTTCCATCTTCCCACCAATGTGTCTGACATGCTATTCTAATAAGTTTCAATAATCGGAGAAAGCATGTATGTATAAATAACTCAAACTACGTTAGTAGGAAACAATTTCATGCTAAAGTTCACATAGGTAGTATATTTTAAAATGTGGAATCAAATAGGTATATACACTAAGGAAATAGATAACAGTAAAAAATTAGTTTCAGCTTCATAATATTGTAAACTAATATTGGTCATGTCCCTGGGTTTCCTTTGGGCAATTAGGGGAAAATTTAAGCCATTTAAGGTTGAGGTGTGTGGTGAACAAAAAGCAATGATTTGATCTGTCTTTTTGATTCAGTTATGATCTCCCCAGGATAGTTTTAACTTATCCCTTTGCCTTAAAGGAAAATATTGATCTCCAAACACTAAAGGTGTTTTTTATACTGTATATTTAGTACAGAAACTTGACTTATCCCAAAATATTTTATTCCATATACTTCCTTAAACTGAAGTATAACAAGGTCTTGTAGATAAATTAAAACAATAAAACAAAATTTAGTTTAAAAGGAAGTAATTGCCAGCTTTGAATAATAGTTTGATTATTGATTAACTCACCCAAGTTAAATGAATCATGGTTATTCTTTTTCCTCCTAAGAATCATAAATTGAAAGCTTTTGAATTAATGCTGAAATAATGACAACAAATTTTACTATAATCAGCAGCACCTCATCATTTCTGAAGCTTTTGAGACCTGGCAAAGCTCTTATATTATATGAAATAACATGCCTTGATCTTCTCTCTCCCTGCTATTTAAATCTGAGATTTAAAATAATATCAAATCGATGAGAACTATCTATTCTCACCCCAGATCAACAGCAAGTTATTTTCCCTGTTTCTTGAGTAAACTACTTCTTTGGCTCTTCTGATGAAAAAGAAAATATGGTCTACATCCTAGGAAATTGGCATTTTTCTGGTGTTTGGGGATTTGACTACTGCTGACTTTGACACATTCATATAACCCTTCCTTTCAGGCAGGATTTACTAACATAAACAATTTGTATTCATCCCACTGATGTTGAATCGAAATGGTTAAGTTGGAAAGAAACTCTAGCAATGAATTCACATATTATTCTCATAGGGCCAAGCAATTAAATAAGGTCCTCAGGTCAGACTTGGCTCAAAGCTTCCATGCTCTTTTTCTCGAATTCCAATGCTCTTGTGAAGCTTTCTTTTCCTAGGGTCTTAAATTCTTGTGAACATTTCTTATTCTAACTTTCCGATTTTGCAAAATTTTTGATCCCTTAACCTCAGAGTTACTTCAGGGCTCAGTCTTTAGATTTCTTCTTGCTCTATACACAATCCCAATGCCTTATATACAATCCTGTTGCTTTAAATGCTCCCAAATTTATACCTCTATCTCATTCCTCTTCTTGAACTCTAGGCTCATTCATTTAATGTCTAGTTGATATATCTACTTAAACACCTAAGAATTATCTCAAAGTGAAGCATACCCAAGATTCTATTCATAAACCGCTCCCTCAAATCTGCTATAGTCTAATTTTTTCATATCACGCAGTGATAATTCAAGCCTTCTACTTTTTCAGAACATACATTTAGGATAATTTTCAGACCTCAATTACTCACACTTTCAATTTAGCAGAAACACATTCATGACATCACTTCAAAGTACAGTATATCTAAGACAAACAATGCAGTCAAAATTGTTGTAGCCGAGAATCACAAATGCTGCTAAAATTAATGGGAAACATATGATGTAAAACTGGTTATATGTGTAACCTCAAATTCTTTCCCCCCAAAATACTTATTAATTGCAAATGGAAAAATAGTTACCTTACAGAAGAGAAATCCCATAGACATCACCTTAACCAAGTAAAGAAACTTAACAGCACTAAAAATACTGACATCACGTACCTCCTGATAGGATGCACTGAGGATACAGTATCACTGCTCTTATATTCTTGCCAAAAACACACAACTGAAATGTAACCTGAAGAACAACTGGACAAACTGAAGTTGAAAGACATTTATAAACAGGTAATTCTTCAAATGTGTTAAGGTCATGAAAGACAGAGCAAGACTCAGAAACTTTCCAGACTGAGGAAGATGAAGACGTGACAACTGAGTACAGTGTAAAATTCTGTTAGCTTCTTAGGCAGAGAACTTTATCCCTTTTACTGCTATCTTCCTTAAGATTATGGTTTCAGTGCTATTGTCTCCACAACTGCAAAGGCTGATCAATGTACGTCCTTAATCAAAGATAGTTCTCCCCCTAAAAGGAATTCTGGTGCAAGCTCTTTAAAATAAGAGACATGCTTTGCTACACAAGTAAAAAATTGTAGTACACGGAATTCTGGGAATGCTTTTGAGACCATATTTCTTGGGAGCACCAGCAGGGAATGTATAGGTACCTATATCTAACTTCATCTTCCAAGTGAGTCAAGCTGTCCAAATTACTATAAACGCCTCCTTAGAAGACTGTGCCCCTCAAATGCAGCCCTTATCGCACAGACCTTGATAATTAATTATGGTACTTATCTTTGTAGAGAAAGATATCTGCTTTTAAGAAAAGATATCAACGTATACAGAAAATCACATTTTTAAATTGATGTCACACAAACCTGTGCTGTAGTTAACCCCTTTTACATGAAAAAGTAATTAACTGTTCATCAAAATTAAGTAAGCAAACCTCAGGACTGGCTTGTTTTGCTCCAGTTCTAAGACATTGTTTCCTATGACAACTTGTAATGGTATTTTTTACAATTCTACCTGAGCCACAGGTCAATCTAAGGATTGAGACGTAGAAGCTTTTCTGAAGAAATAATAGACACTTGAAATTACAAATTATTCATTATGAGACTTTTCACAGCATGCATTATCTTATTTCAACCATGGTGTGGGATTGTTCTGTTCAGGAAGATCAAATATTTGGATTATACCAAAAAAGCAATGCTTAAAATAAAAATAATCTTA
Organism: Hylobates moloch; assembly: GCF_009828535.3. NCBI lineage: Eukaryota > Metazoa > Chordata > Mammalia > Primates > Hylobatidae > Hylobates > Hylobates moloch. The sequence goes on from NW_026652285.1 coordinate 701,664, forward strand.
AACCATGGCTTTTAAAGCTGTATTCACAGCTGACAGCAAGAGCACACAGCCTCAGAGACCCCAAATTCAAATTAAGAATATTACTTTTATTGCACTATGAACTACATTTTCTTGCTCAAGCTGAGACATTCAGCAGCTAATAATATTATTGTTAAGCACATATTAAACAAAAAACTAGGGTATGGTATTTCTTTGTGCACACACCAAAGTGAAGACTACAGTGTAATCACATTGCATTTCCTAATGGTATCACAGAGAAATGGACAAAAAGCAAAAATAAGTGTAGCTAAAACCTGTAGATAAACCATAGAGCTATCTCTAGTATAAACAGAATGTAATATAACACATCTCTGTAACAATCAGCATTGCCTTAGGAGGATAACACGACAAGCTGTTTTATCTGCCATAAAGAGAGTACTGCAGAAGTTAATAAATGCAATACAGAATTATTTGCAAGCAAGAAAAAGTAGAAGTTCGTTAAATGAACAAGTCATTATATAGTTAGAGAATTGGGTTCAAGAAATAATACTGACTACACAGTGAATAGGTGGTCAGATTTGTTAGAAAACATAAGCTTTTAAACACAAGCCCCTTGAAGATGACCTGAGCCCAAGATGTCGAGGCTGCAGTGAGCCATGATTGTGTCAATGCACTCCAGCCTGGCCTGGCTGACACGGTAACATCCTGTCTCAAAAAACTATATATATATATATATATAGTCTCTATAAGATAATATTTCCAACTCATTCATTCATGACACCATTGACCTTATGTCAAATTTCTCGTATTCGTGAAGAGCATTATGTACATTTTCTGTTTGCATTTGTAATTTTTAAAAATACTTCAGAATATATGGTATCATGGTCTATTATGGCTGTAAGTTACATAAACATAAAATCATCTTCATCATTTATTGGGGGAAGTTTTCTTTGAAATGCAACCAAAGTCTTCCTGGGTTCTATGTCACACAGAGATATCTAATTTGGTATGAAGGACTCTATTAAAACATCCTTTCGTCTTGCCACTCAGCAGTAATCTAACCTGGTTATTCTGCACATATAGTTCACTACAATGGGAAGGAGCATATATAGGTACTGGAGTCAGGCAAATCAGTGTGAATCCTACCTCACCACTTTTGAGCTAAGTTTAATCAGTGTCTTACCCTCACTGATACACACTACCACCACCATTTCCTCTACTGTAAAATGAACACAATGCCATCCCCCATTCCTGGCGGCCATGAGAATTAAAAGATAATGTACAAAGGGCCTGGCACATAGAAAGGATTTGGTAAATTTTCTTTCCCTTTCCTTCTCTTGTCGTTAAAAATATACAACATGAAATGAAGTATGATCTAGCCACACTGTTGAATTAAATTTTCCTGCAGCAAATCTTGTATGCTTTGTTTTATTTTCTACCTGAGAACTCTGCAAATTAAAAAGCAAGTAAACGACTGACTTGTAAAGAAGATGCCAACCAATAACCTTTAAATTTTGTATCTTCTAGAATTAAAAAAAGTCACAGTTTATTTTCCAAATATGTAACAAAAAGTAGGATGTTCTGTGATGTTCAAACTTTGTCTGTAGCAATTTAGGAACTTGTTTATAAATTTGGTGCACGGCTACGTCTCCCAAGCTGCTCAGGAAGTCTTGATGATGATGATAGTTTAAGACGTCTTCTTTCCAAAATGTTACTTAAAATCAGAAAAAAATACTGGAAAATGAAATTTATTGCATCTTTTTAGCTTAAGAATCACATATCTGATGAAGCCATGCTCTATTCAAACTAAGTAAAGCAAATTTTTTGTGGATGAGTGGGTAGTGGGTCCCACGTTGCTATGTTGCGATAATCCCAAAAGGAGAGCATATCACAGAATTGTTATTCATTGAAGGAGTAGTGAGAGAGAAATAAACGATAATGATCAGTACTTGTATACATCCTCCTTTCTTGTGATCAAATGAATAGGAAAGGTCCGTGTGCGCTTCATTCATATGGAAACATCTTTAAAGTTTGAGTTAACATGATTAAATATAGTTAAATTCAACACCACCTTAAATAAATATTTCCTCAACACCTATTATGAACCAGCGATATTCTAGACACTTTGAATACAGAGCTGACATGCTATAGTCCTTGCCCTTGGGGAGCTCCAAGTATATGTGAGCAAAAGCTTAAGACAGAAATGTCAAATCATTGTTTCAATTCTAGCCATGTGATCTAAAGGCTAGGGTCACATTTTTTTAAAAGCTTAGTAATATATTTTATTATTTTAAATATAAATGTAAGTGAAAAGAGTAAATGAAAACACAAATGCCAAACACAATTCTATAAAAAAGCTTTTATTTTCTATCACTTTATCCATAAATTTGTCAATGTGTATTTCAAAAGATAATTACTCTTTTTTGATAAAATAACTGCAATACCATTGTCACGTTTAATAATATTAACACTTATTTCTTGGCCTCATCCATCGGCTATTCACTGTCATTCTCTTTTACAATTTGTTTTTTATAATCAGATTCCAAGTAAAATGCATATGTTTTGAGTGGTTGCTAGCTCTTCAGTCTACAGATGTCCCCCTTCTTCTTCTTCTCTCTCCTTCTCTGTCATTTATTTGTTAAAGAAACCAAGTTGTTCTGTCTGTTATAGTTTGCCACATTCTGGATTTTTCTTTTTGCATCCCTTTGCTGGTGTTTAACTTTAATCTCTATTCTCTGTATTTAATATTCCCTGTAAATTAAATCTAGAAGATTGGTCATATTCATGTTTACTTATTTATTCATTTTTGGCAAAGAGATTTCATAGGCAGTGCTGTGTCCCTTTTTCAGAAGCTATACATGCCTGCTTGTTTCCCTTTTTGTGATACTCGCAGTTGTTGATAAATGCCTAGATCCGTTCATTCATCAGGGCTTTTGTGAAATGATATTTTAATTTTATCATTCTTTCTTCCTTTATTAGCTAGAATATTTCTATAAAGAGAAAACCTCCTAATGTACCATTTTGTTTTCCAGTGAATAATACACATAAAAAGCCAGAAAAAATTCTTGACAGTTTCACTTTCTTGCTTATTTTAAAATAATAAGTGAAATAAGTATTAATGAATTCCACCTCACCTTTTTATTATCTTTATAGTCTCAAGGGGTTTCTTACATCAGGTGTGTTTTATCCTTTAGGTTTATTTTATTCATTGATGGTCACTTTGTCCCATTGTTGGCCAGTGGAAGCATCCGCAGGGCTCATTAAGTCCTTTTAATACAATAATAGCAGCCTAGGATAGCCCCTGTGCATTCTTGCTGTTACAAAATAATCCAGGCTAACCTTGTACATTTGTTTTGCCAGGCCCCCAATGAGCTCTGGTTCATTTTAGTGGAAAACGATATTTAGAAACCATAGTATGTGCACTAGGGTTGCTTATTTCCACTGAGTTGATAAGTATTACTAAATAATTTCAGTGCATAGAGTTAAGAAATTTGTTTTTCCTCATAATCTTAAAATATACCAGGGTTATAGGGTTATATATTCATGCTGATCCTTTCAAATCAGATTCAGAACTGAACCTCATTTATCAGATTTACATTTCCCTTTTCTTCTGAGAAATTCTAATTCTTGATATTCCTAAGAATGGAGAAATCCAGACTTATTTTACTCTTGTAAACAACTTTCTACAATGCAATAGTTTATTTTTTTAACTTTTATTTTAGGTTCAGGGGTACATGTGCAGGTTTCTTATATAAGTAAATTGCATGTCACGGGGGTTAGTATGCAGATTATTTTATCACCCAGGTAATAAACATAGTATCCAATAGGTAGTTCTTTTTTTATCCTCACCCTCCTCCCACCCTCCACCCTCAAGTAGGCGCTAGTGTCTGTTGTTCCCTTCTTTGTGTCCATGTGTAATCAATGGTTAGCTCTGACTTATAAGTCAGACCATGTGGCATTTGCTTTTCTGTTCCTGCATTAGTTTGCTTAAGATAATGACCTCCAGCTCCATCCATGTTGCTGCAAAGAACATGATTCATTCTTTTTATGGCTGCATAGTATTCCATGATGTATATGTACCACATATTCTTTGCGAAGTCTACTGTTGGTGGTCATTTAGGTTGATGCCATGTCTTGGCTATTGTGAATACTGCTGCAATAAACATACAAATGCATATGTCTTTATGGTAGAAAAATTTATATTCCTTTGAGTATATACTAAATAATAGGATCTCTGTTGAATTTCTGTTTTCAGTTCTTTGAGAAATTGCCAAATTGCTTTCCTCAATGGCTGAACTAATTTACATTCCCACAAGTAGTGTATAAGCATTCTCTTTCTCTGCAACCTTTCTAGTGTCTGTTATTTTTTACTTTTTAATAACAGCCATTCAGATGGGTATGAGATGGTATCTCATTGTGGCTTTGATTTACATTTCTCTAATGATTTGTGATGTTGAGCATTTCTTCATATGCTTGTTGGCCATTTATATGTCTTCTTCTCAAAAATGTCTGTTCATGTATCTTGGCCACCTTTTAATGTAGTTTGTTTTTTGCTTATTCATTTAAGTCCCAGATAGATTCTGGATATTAGACCTTTGTTGGATGTACAGTTGTAACATATTTTCTCCCATTCTATAGATTGTCTTTTTACTCTGTTGAGAGTTTCTTTTGCTGTGCAGAAGCTCTTTAGTTTAAATAGGACCCATTTGTCAATTTTTGCTTTTGTTGCATTTGCTTTGGGCATCTTAATCATGAAATCTTTGTCAGGGCCTGTGTCTAGAATGCTATCTCCCAGGTCATATTCCAGGGTGTTTATAGTTTTAGGTTTTACATTAAGTTTTTAATCCATCTTCAGTTGATTTTTGTTTATGATATAAGAAAGTGATCCAGTTTTAATTTTCTGCACATAGCTAGCCAGTTATCCCACTACCATTCATTGAATAGGGAGTCCTTTTCCCATTGCTTGTTTTTGTCAACTTTGTTGAAGATCAGATGGTTGTAGGTATGCAGATTTATTGCTCATCTCTATTCTGTTCCATTGGTCTATTTGTTTGTTTTTGTGCCAGTATCAGGCTCTTTTGGTTACTGTAACCTGGTAGAATAGTTTGAAGTCAGGTAATGTGATGTCTTCAGCTTTGTTCTTTTTGCTTAAGATTGCTTGGTCTATTATGGCTCTTTTTGTTTCCATATGAATTTTTAAAAAATTTTTTCTAATTCTATGATGAATATCATTGATAGTTTAATAGGAATAGCATACAATGCAATAGTGTCTTATTGCAATTTTAGTGGAACAGAATTTGCATGGCTCTAAATTCTACTATAATGAATAAACATTTACCTTGTGATATTATTTAAAATTTACAACAACCATATGCAAAACTATTATTTTTCTGTTTATAAGGGAAAAAAAAATTAGAGCTCAGAAAGGCTGAGTAATTTACACAAGGTAACATAGTTTTTAATGGGGATCTTGGTCACTGATTTGTCTGACACCAAAAGCCACAGAATTAACCAATTATTAATGATTATGCTATGGTAACTGTTTAATTAATAGCACTTACCTTCTGCTATAATTATCAACTGAGCCAAGCCTATCAGCTAGAATCCTGGTGGCAGTTAGAGAAAGTAAATTGTACGTAAATGGCTAAGACCCTGTGGTCTATTATTTCACATATGCTATCTAATTATATATGCATGTGCATATAACATGCAGGCTAGACCTGAGAAAAGTCAATAAAATTTTGCTTGTGGGATCACATCAATTGTTTGACCGTAGGCTCTTTAAGCCATACTAAAAATTCCCCTGATCTGATATGACATCTGACGTGTCCCTCAGAGGAAACATAGTAGTCTCCCAGGCTGTGCTTTTAAAGGCAATTAGTAGGTTTACAAGTCCTATTTTTACGTTTTGTATTAAAAGTATAGTTTGGATTTTGCCTTTCCAGGAATTGTCTGAATACTGCAGTGCAGTAGATTTAATTGGTTTTAAAGTTTTAGGGAAGAAACAATAATGTTCACTTTCAATTCGATTTTGAAGTGTGTTTCAGCAGAATTTATAAATGTTCAGAGTACCCTCCTAAAGGTATCACAGTAAGCATTTAAACTGAATAGATGCTATTGGTACCCCTGTAACATGGCGAAAAATGGGTAGCCACCATCTGACCAGAACACAGAATCTGACTCTTCCCCTTCCGTTAGCCTCTGGGAAAAATGGTATGATCCCCTCCAACAGATCAGAAAGGGTTGGTTATGGTCATATCTTTAAAAGTGAAATTTTCAACTCCTAAGACAATGAGAGGTCTGACCATGGGTCCTTCTCCACCCTCCAGATGCGGGACCACACAAGGACTTCCCTGCTACTGAGGGACAAGTTCCCAGTGGCTGGCCGCTTATTGCACATATCTCCAGCATTCCTTATGAAAAAATTACTTGTACCAGTCTATGAAAATGAAACGAATCATAAAGCTAGTGTGACTGCAACTATTAGATACATTCCATGAATAACACTATTTTATATGAAAGTTTGAGGTTAAAAGGGAAAAAATGGGCAAAGATTATGAAAATACAACTTTCTGCCATAGATTTCAGCAGGTGTCTTCTTACAATACAAGACATGTTTTTATTATGGAAACAAAGAAAGGGTGCTGCCATAGTAGAATTCCACTGCAGAGGATGAATACACTGCTGGGTCCATTTGGTTTTATCATAGTTCAATAACACTATGTGTATGTGTGTGTGTTTGTGTCTGTTAGGAATTAGGAGAGATAGATTAAGTATCAGTTTTAAGGATGCATTTCAGTTTTTTGGTTTAGACAACTTACCATACTTTTCACTCTAGAAACACTTTAAGGTAGTTACAAGATTGCTTTACATTTTATATCAGTCTTAATAAATGTGATATGCTTTCACATGCAGTATATTATTTAAGCTTCACAACAATTGGTGTGAGGAAGGCATTATTGTAATCCCCAATTTACAGATGGAAAGTTGTGGCTCAGAAAGATTAAGTTAGTTTGCCAAAGTGGCACAGCTAGTAAGAGTGAGAGCTAAGATTTAAATAAGACATTTCGGCTCTTACAAGCCCGTGGACTACTTAACCTTCATGCAGAGGAGAGTACAAAGACTCAGAGAAGATACGTCATTTACCTTAAGTCAGTTACAGCAAAGGCTCAATTCCAGATAATTTTGAATCCAAAACCAGTTTTTTTTTTCCACTATAACAAGCAGTTCCATAGATAGCACAGAATAAATATATGAAATAACTTCACTTACAGCACCACTTACATACTTTATATTTACAGCACACTCTGTAACATATAGATTAATACAGCACCAAGTGATGAAAAAAACACCAAAATAAGGCGAATTAATTAAAAATGCAATTTTAATGGGATTAAACAGAGGATGCTTTCAGTAGGAAGGCAGTTTTGACACAAAACAGAAGAACAAAGAAAAAGAAGAAAGTGCATTCTAGATAATATTTTTAATATTACATTCAAGAGCACTGGAGAAGGTGTCCTAAAATGGAGAGGCAGGAAACCATCTAAAGTATTATGGTAATGTTTCTGGATAGAATATTCAGTGGATCTTGAAGAAATAGAAAATTGCCTTAGAAAAGTTTTCATTTTATTGGAATTACAAAATCTCCTATATATAGCTTTACCTAATTTCACTTAAAACTTTTCTAAGTAACAGGAGAATTCTTTAAGATAAAAGGTGTCAGGGTCATCTAACACACGTTTGCAGTATGCTCTTCTAAGAGGAGGTGTGGTTGTGCTATTCTTATTGCCTCTAAGAAAAATAAGATCTGTACATGGTTAAATTGAGGTGAACTCACTATTAAAGAGACTTTAAATTTCACCTGGAAATAGAAATGTTAAATTTTCGAATGTGCTTCCTACATAGATGACACAAGCTATACCCATTTCAATTAGGAACTGGAGAACCAGAGTCTGCAGGCAGTGTATGCTCACATAAATGATACTGATTCTATGTATATTGGCTACATTTCTTCTTGCTTACATAACTAAATGTTTCTGGCCGACTTGAATATCAACCTCACTTTTTCCACTTATGACCTATTTCTTGCTAACAACTCCATTCCCATGCTCCATGATTCTGTATGTGGCCTTGTATATCCCTGGATTTATTCAAATTGCCCGTTTTTCATGATTTACACGTTCAGTCCTCTCATCTTGAGCTGCATCTTCCTATACAGCTTCTCGAGAAACATTAGATTTTTTCTTTCTTCTTTCTTTCTTTTCTTTCTTTTCTTTCTTTCTTTCCTTTCTTTCTTCTTTTCCTTTCCTCTCTCTCGCCTTCCTTCCTTCCTTTCCTCTCTCTCTTTCCTTCCCTCCCTCCCTCCCTCTTTCCTTCCTTCCTTCCTTCCTTCCTTCCTTCCTTCCTTCCTCCCTTCCTTCCTTCCTTCCTTCCCTCCCTCCCTCCTTCCTTCCTTCTTTCCTTCTTTCTCTCTCTTATTTTGAGAAAGGGTCTTACTTTGTCACCCAGACTGGAGTGTGATGATGTGATTATAACTCACTGCAGCCTTGAACTCTTGGGCCCAAGCAATCCTCCTGCCTCAGCCTCTGAAAGTGCTGGGATTACAGGTGTAAGCCACTGTATCCAGCTTAGGCATCCATTTTTGCCATTCCCCCAGCTTGGTTCTATATTCATTCTTCTCTTTACAAAGCTGATTGCATTGAGAGATTACCAGATACTCCTCCAAGAAAAGTGGAAGAAGGGATCTGTGTGTGTTTTCATTGATAATGTAGGAAATCTAGAACTGGATTTGGGAACAAAGGATCCTATGCTAATAAGCAGAGGACCACAAAAAAAAGTTTTCAGTGGAAACTGAGGTAATCTAGAAAGGTAATCTAGAAAGAGATAATCTAGACACAAAACCATGTGATGGAAATAAGAAAACTATATTAAATCAAGAGTGTCAATCCATTGATCCATCTATTTATTCATTCCACTTATCATGTACAAGATACTATTCAAGGAATCTTGGAGATTCTTTTTGAAATTCTGACTACTATACCTCAGCACCTTGAATAACATCTGGCACCTTGTGGACACTGTGAGCCAGGTCTTGTTGCTCCATTGCCCAAAATCTCAAAGTCTTCCCATTAACCCATAGTCTAGTTTATGACAAAATGATTCAAAGTAAGGACTGGAAAGTATAAATTAAAAAATAAAATCTTACTTAAACAAGGCTATCATGTTTAAGTGGCTGTCTAAAGCAGTGATTTTTACAGCTCGTTCCCAGTTGTGGTTTAGGTGGAGAAATTGCAACATATAAGGTTCCAGGCAAGATGAACAACAGTGACAATTTTTATGTAGAAGCATTTCTTAAATAAAATGCTATACAAGTGGAAGCTATTAACATGCAGAACCAGCCAACTCCTTTGTGTCTTATTTTTCTTATCTTTCTCTATTGATAGCATTTATTGTTCACTTTAAAATAAAAATCTGTCACAATGTGACAGGCTCTATAGGGCAGCTCAAAAAATATTAGAATGCTGATGGTCATAGTACAAGCTTTCATTCTAGCTTATATGTCATTCTCTGAATCTCTGTTATGAACAGAATTGGAAAATTCAGGACTGCATTTGTTTTTGTTTTTGCTTTTTTCAAATGTTAACAGGGTATCCTTCTCAAGGACCTTGTCAAGTTATTCTCTCAAGCTTTGGTTTGGATTCTGAATATTGAATTCAGGAGATTAAGTCCTCCTTCTCTTTTTGTTAAGAAATTTAGCCTTGTCAACTTTTCCATTAAGTGGCAACTCAAGGGTCAGAGATCAGAGAGTGAGCCTTCTCAGCAGGAGGGCTTAATAATAAGATTAGAAAAAGTAAGACTCTTTCAACACTGGCAAAAGTAGGAAGGTAATTATCTCATGAAGTCAATCAGTATACATAATCATTGCAGATTATTTAGACAAAATAGCCTCTCTATCTTTACATTAGGGATTTTTGCAAGAAATACTAATGCCCATTTATTTTATTTGGTCAACATAAACCCAGTCTCAACAGTAGATATCCAAATGTTTAAAACATCTTGATATTTTAACATTGCATGACACCTGACTTTGGGTTAGACAGATGTTCCATTAAGACTTCCAGGAGACCAGCAAGTTATTTGAATCCTCAATTATTGTTTAGTTTAGCACATTTATTTCCCTCTCTCCACATATTTTTAATAATCTAAGATTGGTTTGGCAGTTTTATTATGTGTATCTTCAGCTTTGCCAGATTCACTTACAGATAAGCATGAAATACGGTATAAACAAATATAATTCTTACACCTTGCATAAATTTTTTGTGTATGATACTGAAAAGCAGATGTAAGGGAAAAACACGTCTTAAAATGCAATCCATAATGGATACCATCTAATGCCAGTTGGAATGATGATCATTAAACAGTCAGGAAACAACAGATGCTGGAGAGGATGTGGAGAAATAGGAACACTTTTACACTGTTGGTGGGCACTTAAATTAGTTCAACCATTGTGGAAGACAGTGTGGCGATTCTTCAAGGATCTAGAACCAGAAATACCATTTGACCCAGCAATCCCATTACTGGGTATATACCCAAAGGATTATAAATCATGCTACTATAAAGACACATGCACAAGTATGTTTATTGCAGCACTGTTCACAATAGCAAAGACTGGGAACCAACCCAAATGCCTATCAGTAGTAGACTGGATAAAGAAAATGTGGCACATATACACCGTGGAATACTATGCAGCCACAAAAAATGATGAGATCATGTCCTTTGCAGGGACATGGATGAAGCTGGAAACCATCATTCTCAGCAAACTAACACAGCAACAGAAAAACAAACACTGCATGTTCTCACTCATAAGCGGGAGTTGAACACTGAGAACACAGGGACACAGAGAACACTGAGAACACAGGTAACACATCACACACTGGGGCCTGTCGAGGGGTGGGGAAATATGGGAGGGATAGCATTAGGAGATATACCTAATGTAGATGATGGGTTGATGGGTGCAGCAAACCACCATGGCACGTGTATACCTATATAGCAAACCTGCATGTTCTGCACATGTATCCCAAAACTTAAAGTATAATTTAAAAAAAGGATATCCCCAATATTGCATGGGACATACTTTTCTTAAAAATTTATTGTTTATTAATACAAAACAAAATAAAAAATACAGTCCATAATATTCTAACAAATAAAAATGTTTCTTAGAATTTTTTTTTAGGAAATCCTTCTCATATTCACCATGTTTGGGTCTACCCTTCCAGGCTTCATATTTATACAAAGATGAATACGAGTGTGAATTCTATTCTTATTGAAGGAATATTGTTTATAATCACAAACAAAGGAGTTTTCAGGATGGTTAGTCTCTAAATAAACAAAGAAAATGATTTAGCAGAGTGGATATTTCTAATGTAAAGAATGGTAAAATGAATAAAAGGCATAAAGTTTTTTTTAAAAAAAGAGAACACTTTTTAATTGTTCATTGTGTTTAGCAGATCATAATCTGGTATTATCCACAGTCATTGAGCTTTTGTTTGTTTGGGGTCAGGATTACATTCACTGTTAACTGATTTGCTCGTATGTAGTTTATTTTTCTGCCAACACAAATTCCCATGCATAGTTTAAATCTCTTGTTTACAAAAACATTTCTCAAAGTTCAGAGGAAAGTTTTAATTTGGAAAAATTCTGTTTAGTTAATTCATTCTTGATTTTTCTTGCTAACTTATTCAATCTACTTTTTTGATCAATGAATCCATGTTAATCCTTTTACATTATTCTCTACATCTACATTCTTAGTGCCTCTTTCCTGATTTCACAACCACTTATCAAAACAAACAGCTTATCCTGTTTCATTGCTCTGAACATCCTTCATAATTGTCTTATGATATTTAAAGTTGCAGATTTTTTACAAATGAAATATGCTTGTCTTTAAATGTGTCCCATTTCCTCAAATTCTCTGTCTCCAATGAAATCTGAAATCTAATTTAAAACAAAGTTCAAAATAAGATCTGTACACCATCCTTGCCAGTAGCTTCACTTTGAAGTTTTATGACCCGCTACAGCCTAGCTTTTTTAACAGGAATAAAAAAAGTAAACATCAGAAAGAGAGTATTCTAGCTCAAAGTAAATTGGGAAGTCATAAGAAATCACCTACCTGCTTTAAGTGACTTCATACATTTCAGTCTTAACAAATTGCTTTTTAAAATGATGTTGGAATTTAAAGGTTTAATTTCATGGCCACTTCCATTATTATTGGAAATGCTGAAAATAAAAATCACATTATAACCAATGACAGATCCATATTTTAGTTTCCAAAATGGAACATTCTGGAAATGTACATCTTTAATAAATTTGGGAATTGATTATTAATGCAATGGACAATAACCATGTAAGATCAATAGGGAGGATTATTGAGAACCAACATTTCCTTGGGAGGAAATGATTCAAGTAACATAATGTTCTTTCTCTAATAAGTTTTTAACATTACTCATCAGCAAAATACAGCCAATGGGATGTATTGATTTCAGCAAAGTATGATATGATACTTTTGGAATAAAAGTAATAAATATTTACTGAGTAATAGTAACATTAAGATTACTTAAGCATAGATTAATAGGTACCTATCTCATTGAATAAAGCTTATACTATAACACTGCATTTTTTCTGCCTCTGTTGAGTACCACTTAATCAATGATTTGATGAGAAAAATAATTTTCAAATCATATACCAACTTTTAATATGAAGTTTGATATCAAAGGCTGGAGATATTTGTTAGAGTGATATTCTCAAAAGGTTAAAATCAACAGAATCAACCAGAATCAACAAAGGAACTATTAAAGGTACATAAAAATAATCCAAGAATTCTTACATAGTAGGTTTAAGAAAACTTGTTTTGGTAGCAGGTTTTACATAAAAAAGATTTAGTGGCTTTATTTATTCACAAATTTGATTGATTCATTCATTTAATAAATATTTATCAAAAGCATACCATGTACTAGGTCCTGAATTCTGGGTACTAGAAATATAGTAGTAAATTAGGCAAATAAGGGATCTTCTACAGTTTATGTTCTGGTAGCTTGAGACAGAAAATTAATAAGTAAATGAATAAACAAGATAATTTCAATTAGAAATAAGATTCAAAATATGTGAATTAGATAGAGTAGTATACGCGAACTAATTTAAACTGGTAGGAAATGGGCACTGAAGAGGTGGTATTTTTGCTCTGCATTTAAAAGAAGACAGATCTGATATAGGAAAGTCAGGGGTTAAAGTTTTAAAGCAGAGAAAATATCAGGTGCAAAAACCCTAAAGGAAAAGATGGGCTTGGTCAAGTCAAAGAATAGAAAGAACAATGGTTTCCTAAAGTCAGCTAATGTAAAGATTTTGTAGGAATTAATAAAGAAATTTGATTTCATCCCAAGGGCAACAGGAAGATTTTGGAGCATTTTGAATAGGGAAGTAATATGATTAGATGGGATTTCTTTTGCATTTTTAAAAGATTATTCTAGTTACCATCCAGAGAAAGGAATGTAAGAGCCCAAGGATTGAATTAGAGAAATTTATTGAGTAATCCTGGTGAAAAACAACTGTGGCTTAGATTATAAAGGTGTCCATAGAAAACAGGAAAAATGGATGGATTTAGAACAGAATCTGGGGGTGAATCAAACAGAGTGAAAGAGGAGTTAAATATGGGAGTATAGAGAAGAGTTAAGGGTAACCCATGGTTATAGGAATTGAAGAACAGGGTATATTGTAGTAGAATTTACTGAAATGAAAGAAGTTTACAGAGGGAAATATTAAGTTTAAGATACCAACTGGATATTCAAATGTACATTTTAAGTAGATCACTCAACATTAATGTACTCAGCACAAATGATGACCAATCATGTAATTTACTCAGCACAAATGATTTGACCATTGGAATGGTCAAATTTAGGGGCATATTTTGGAGATGTTGGCAAATTGATGATCTCTAATGCCATTAAGAAAACTTAATGAGAAAGTGTGGAAGTAGAAAAATGAAGGACACAGGACTGAAGCCTACGATACTTCTATATTTTGAGGTTAAACAAAGCAGTTTCAGATGGAGGAATAAGTGAATAAAGCCAAGAGAGTATGATGCTGCAGAGATCAAGAGAAGAGATTGTTCAAAGAATTAAAAAAATGCTCAGCTAAGTAAAACATTGCTGAGAGCTTAAGCAGGATGAAGAAAAACAGGTAATTGTAGGACTCTTCTGGTGATAGAGGGTGAGATAATACATACCAACTTTCCACTAATAATAGCTAAAAGTGGTGAGTACAATATTAAAATATCAGAAATATTGATTACCTTGCACAAATCTCACAAAAGATATGCAAGACCTGCACACTGAAAACAACAACAAAATTCACTGAGAGAAATTAAGAGAGACGTGAATAAGCAGAGAGCAGAGTGAGACAATTGTTCAACTTTTGAAAAATTCAGTGTTTTTAAGATTTTTCTCACATTGATCCATGCCTTCCCAATTAAAAGTCCAGCAGGCTTTTTTTGTTGTTGTTGTTAAAAATTGAAAGGCCGATTCTAAAAGGCATGTAGAAATGCAAACGACCTAGAACAGCCAAAACAAATTTGACATAGAAGAAGCTGAAAGACTTATATTACCTGACTTCAGGAGTTATTTTAAAGTTTAAATAGATAAAACAATGCAGTGTTGACATCAAAAGAGATAATAGAGTTCAAAAAAACAGAATGTGGAGTCTGGAAATAATTCCACACATATATGATAAACTGTTTTTCAGCAAAGGTGCAAAAGAGCCAGGCACAGTGGCTCACACCTGTAATCCCAGCACTTTGGGAAGCCGAGGTGGGCAGATCACTTGAGGTCAGTAGTTTGAGACCAGCCTGGCCAACATAGTGAAACCCCATCTCTACTAAAAATACAAAAATTAGCCGGGCGTCATAGCAGGCACCTGTAATGCCAGTTACTTGGGAGGCTGAGGCAAGAGAATCGCTTGAACCCAGGTGTCAAATGTTGTAGTGAGCTGAGATCTCACCTCTGCACTCCCACCTGGGCAGTGCAAAGGGAAAGCCAACAGAGAAGGAATAGTCTTTTCTATAATTACTACTGTAACTATGATAAATCCATATTCCAAAACAAGTGAATTTCAATTCATACCTTGCATGATTTAAAAAAATTTACTTAAAGTGTAAAATATGCCTAAATTCAAGAACAAAAACTATCAAATTTCTAAAAGAAAACATAGGACAAAATTGTTCTTAGGCGGTAATTTCTTAGCTACGACATAAAAAGCAAGATCTATTGCTTTTTAGCAATAGATTTATTTAGAAATAAATAAATTGTACGTTATTAAAATTGAGAACATCTGCTCTTCTAAAGACACTTAAGAGAATTAAAAGATAAGCCACAGACTTCAAGAAAATATTTAAAATTCCAAATCTGAGAAAGGCTTTGTATCAAGGATATCTTTGAAAGAGGAAAGAAAACTCAAAACTCAATAAATGTGCAAAACTCAAGAGAGAACTGGTCACAAGACATGAATAGCAACTTTAACAAAGATTTGCTGTTGGCAAAAAAGTATATGAAAAGTTGCACAATGACATTATTCATCAAAAAAATTAAAACTCAAACCACCATGAGCTACCACTAAACATCTATTAAAATGTCTACAATTAAAAAAAATTGACCACATCCCTTGTTAGCAAAGATATGAAGCAACTGAAACTGCACCCACTGCCGATGGAGTTGTAACATGGTACAACCACTTTGAAAAAATGTAACACTTTTAAAAAATTATAGATACACCTATCAAATCCAGCCATTCTACTCTTAGGTGTTTACTCATGAGAAATTAAAGCAAACATTTATTTAAAAATGCATACAGGGATGTTTATGTCATCTATATTTTTAATGTCCAAACTTATAAACAATCCATATGCCTATCAACAAGTAATTAGGTAAAGAAATTGTGGTATATTCATATAATGCGATATTACTCAGCAATAGAACAGTAGAAAGTATTAAGGCACACAACAATATGAATGAATCTTAAAATTATTTTAAGTGAAATAAGCCAGATGTAAAAGAAGAGTTTGTATATAATTTTATTCATATAAAAGTATTTAAAATAAATGCTAATCTATTGTTACAGAAAGCAGATCAGGGATTGGCTAAGTACAGGAGGATTCAGGAAGGGGTAGCAGGGAGGAAACACAAAGCTGCTCAAGGAAACTTTTGGGGGTAATTTACATATGTGTTACCTTAATAGCAGTGCAGTCTTATAGGTGTATGCATGTATCAAAACTTGTCAAACTGTGCAGTTTATTATATGTCAATTAACTCGATAAAATTATCTTTGAAACAAATATAAAATCTTCCTTGGCCTATGGAAATGAGATCTAAGGAGCTTGGAGACAGGAAGATTTTTTAATTGTCCCCTTTAAAATTTTGGTATTTGAACTGTGTGAATGATTTTCCTCTTCACAGCATAATTAACCAAAATTTTCTGTCCAAGCTCCTGAATACAATAGTGACCTTGGTATCATCCAACACTCACATCTCTCTCTCTTTTTTTTGTATTCACCTTTCTTTAGTCAATCACAAAATTCTGTCAATTGTGCCTTAGAATCTAAATATGAATTTGTTCCACCCCTCTCACTGCTGCTTTTGTCCTAGCTCATCGACTTTGGTAAATGTCACCTTCTTAGTGAAGTCTTCTCTGATCTTTCCACGAAGATAATTGCCTTGGTCTTTGCTCTATGCCTTTTGACAGTTTTACTGTGGCAGACTTTGGAATATTTATTGTGGAGCTCTATGAGGAAAATTTAAAAATGGGCTCAGCTGGTAGGAAGAGAAACAGGGGTAAAGGGGAGCAAATGTTCTGAGAACCGGGGTCCACCAAAAATAGCTCACTTGCACCCAAACATCCTGTAACAATCACTTAGCTCATGGCCCACCTGCACCCAAGCATCCTGTTCACAAGCAATCAGACCAAGCAGCACAACCTTATAAAACTTCCCTCCACTCCTGCCTCTTTGCAGACAGCTTTTCATCTGTTGTATTACTCGCTGCTCTCTTGCAACATATCTCTCCCTTTTCTCTAATGAATCTCCCTTTCTAAACCCATTCCTCTCTTGGTCCATTCTTTTACCACTCACGGGCCAGCCTCAGGCAATCATTGACCATGACATTTATTTTAACTTTTTGTTTTTATGCACATTTGACAAAAATGTCTTTTTAAAAACAATATCTTTTTTCTATTTAACAAATATTTGTTATGACAAATGTAAAGAATAGTTATGTGAAAATATTTCTCCTGGAATAATTTGCAAAGAAGTTACAGCTATTTTTATATATTTGAAAGCTAAACTTGAAAAAAAATTAGATGAATGGCTAACTAGAATAGCCAATGCAGAGAAGTCCTTAAAGGACCTGATGGAGCTGAAAACCAAGGCACGAGAACTACGTGACGAATGCACAAGCCTCAGTAGCCCGGCTGGATCAACTGGAAGAAAGGGTATCAGTGATGGAAGATGAAATGAATGAAATGAAGCGAGAAGAGAAGTTCAGAGAAAAAAGAATAAAAAGAAATGAACAAAGCCTCCAAGAAATATGGGACTATGTAAAAAGACCAAATCTATGTCTGATTGGTGTACCTGAAATTGATGGGGAGAATGGAACCAAGTTGGAAAACACTCTACAGGATATTATACAGGATAACTTCCCCAATCTAGCAAGGCAGGCCAACATTCAAATTCAGAAAATACAGAGAACACCACAAAGATACTCCTCAAGAAGAGCAACTCCAAGACACATAATTGTCAGACTCACCAAAGTTAAAATAAAGGAAAAAATATCAAGGGCAGCCAGAGAGAAAGGTCAGGTTACCCACAAAGGGAAGCCCATCGGACTAACAGCTGATCTCTTGGCAGAAACTCTACAAGCCAGAAGAGAGTGGGGGCCAATATTCAACATTCTTAAAGAAAAGAATTTTCAACCCAGATTTTCATATCCAGCCAAACTAACCTTCATAAGTGAAGGAGAAATAAAATACTTTATAGACAAGCAAATGCTGAGAGATTTTGTCACCACCAGGCCTGCCCTAAAAGAGCTCCTGAAGGAAGCACTAAACATGGAAAGGAACAACCGGTACCAGACACTGCAAAAACATGCCAAATTGTAGAGACCATTGAGGCTAGGAAGAAACTGCATCAACTAACGAGCAAAATAACCAGCTAACATCATAATGACAGGATCAAATTCACACATAACAATATTAACCTTAAATGTAAATGGCCTAAATGCTCCAATTAAAAGACACAGACTGGCAAATTGGATAAAGAGTCAAGACCCATCAGTGTGCTGTACTCAGGAGACCCATCTCACATGCAGAGACACACATAGGCTCAAAATAAAGGGATGGAGGAAGATCTACCAAGCAAATGGAAAACAAAGAAAAAGGCAGGGGTTGCAATCCTAGTCTCTGATAAAACAGACTTTGAACCCACCAAGATCAAAAGAGACAAAGAAGGCCATTGCATAATGGTAAAGGGATCAATCCAACAAGAAGAGCTAACTTTCCTAAATATATATGCACCCAATACAGGAGCACCCAGATTCATAAAGCAAGTCTTTGGAGACCTACAAAGAGACTTAAACTCTCACACAATAATAATGGGAGAATTTAACACCTCACTGTCAATATTAGACAGGTCAACGAGACAGAAAGTTAACAAGGATATCCAGGAATTGAACTCAGCTCTGCACCAAGCAGACCTAATAGACATCTACAGAATTTTCCACCCCAAATCAACAAAATATACATTCTTCTCAGCACCACACCGCACTTATTCCAAAACTGACCACATAGTTGGAAGTAAAGCACTCCTCAGCAAATGTAAAAGAACAGAAATTATAACAAACTGTCTCTCAGACCACAGTGCAATCAAACTAGAACTCAGGATTAAGAAACTCACTCAAAACCGCTCAACTACATGGAAACTGAACAACCTGCTCCTGAATGACTACTGGGAACATAACGAAATGAAGGCAGAAATAAAGATGTTCTTTGAAACCAATGAGAACAAAGACACAGCCTCCCAAAGTGCTGGCATTGCAGGCGTGAGCCACTGTGTGCGGCCACATTTTCTAATTTTAAACTTTTTAGTTAAAAAATGATTTTCTAAAGTGAAAAAGTTAAAGAGGAAAAAATAGAAATTAAAATACTTTAGTTGCCAGAAAGGTGATTAAGAAAGCTCTCTTCATACACATGAATATAAAAATTTTTAAAAAGTAGTTACTGACTTACATCTGGTTATATTTATTTATCAAAAAGTTACTATTTAAGGGAAAATTCAGAACATAAAAACTTCTACCTAAACCATTATAATGTTGAGGCTGAACTTTCCTATGTAGTTCATGCCTGAATTGTCTCAATAATGACTGTGCTGCCTTCAATAAAATGGTAGCAAATTTAAAAAATGATAGTTCTAAAAACTTGTCAATCTGAGCAATTGTTTGTGTTAATTCCTTTGTCCCCCCAAAGCTAAAATTTATTTTCTTAAATATCCCTCTGATTGCTTGCAACTATTGAGATGAAAAAAGAAACAATTTCTTAGATTGAAAACACAGTAGTCAACCCAGTATTTATCTCCAGATTTGCTGATTTCTGCTTGACAGTAACATAATAATGGACAATAGAAAAACAGTTGTGTTATTAGAACAGATTCTTTTTTTTTTTTTTTTTTTGGAGACAGAGAGAACAGACTCTTTTAAACCATGTGTTTTTTTTTTTTTTGTCATCAGTAAATGGAATTAATGTTTGGCTCTGCGCATTTCAAAGCTAGTTGAAATAACAATACATTGCAGAAAAAATGGGATTGTGGTAAGGATTAAATATGATTGCTTATGAAAATAATAAGTATAATGTGTTGAGAATCTAATGTATTCCAAGAATTTTACAGAACTTGTCTCTAATTTTTCCAACAATTCTCTAGATGGATATTTGCCATCTAGAGAACTCCACTTGCAAATAAAAAACCAAGTTCAGTAGGTTGCCCCAGGTTATATAGTTAATAATTACTAGACCTGAAATGAAATTCTTATCTTTGCCCTTCTGACTGCAACATTGTCTCTAATGAAATAATGAGGAAATTATCCAAGTACAAATGCAGTATATTAGCTATAAATTTCTTTATTGAGGGATTAGGGCAGAGAAAAAAAAGCACTCATCAGTGGAAACATGCAGTCTCTAATCTTGGTTCCATCACTTCTCTTTTCCTCTTAATGATTCATAACAATGTACACTGCTGAGAGAATCTTTTGCTCCAGGAATAAACAACTAGGAGGTATACAATTCCCAGGCCATTTATTTATCCCTATTTTTGCAACATATATCATCAATTAAGTCCTGTTAAACAATCACAAAGGTAGCTATTTAGTTACAATTTTGTTGAATTTGTTAGCAAATTTCTTTGTGTCATTTGCTTCTTAAATGAAGAGACTGTAGCAACAGTGAAACCATGTGGCAAACTGGCATTGGGCTGAAGTTCATTAGAATCTGAAAGGCAGGAGAACTCATCCACATTTAAAATTCTACATTTGAATTTTCATTGCTTATGCTGACAATCCTTTAAACACAAAGTCGTAAATCAGCAGGCAGTGCTAGGGAGCCACCTGCTGGAATAACTGGCTGAATTTTGCTGCCATGTTTCCACAAAATATAAATTCACTTAATATTAATTCAATTAGAAAGTTGTCAAATTTAGGGTTCCTTTTGCCCTAAATAGATATCTTTCACAAAAACTTTCAAACTACACTTGGTAATGGTAAAGAGCATTATTATATATATTTTTAAAAAGGTAGGAAGCATGAAATGAGAAGAAAAAATATTCAGTGAACGTTATTATGTAATTGACATGTGAAAATACAAGAGATAGCCAAGAAATTCCAGTGACATTAGTCAGATTTTCAAAAGAAAGTTACCTATTGCTTCAGGATTGCTGTATCATTCATTTGTCAAAGATATTCACTGTAACAATTTTACCCAGAAATTAAATAGTAATTTATGTAAATGATACTATTTTGTTAATATTAAAATGAATATGTTTTTAAAACCTGCTTGCATTAAAACCACAAGAGGTCTAATTTGGAATCAAGTGATGCAGATTCTTTCTCTTTTCCAAGCTGTTTAAAATTAATCTCTGTTACAACCTTTTACCTTTAATATTGAGTGGATGATAAATTAAAGTTTTTAGCTAAAAATTGATTAGTATAGTATTTTTCTAGACTGTGTTGTTCAGAAGTGTGTGCTAAATATAGCCACCCATTTTCCAGCCTTTGCTACAGAGTATGTATTATGAACATGAAAGAAATGTTCTTTGATGATGCTTTTATGTTGCCTACGGTTCATCATTCTAAATATGCTCTCTGTGTGTAGCATAGAAAGTAAGTAAAAAAGATAGGAAAGATTGATCTGAAATGTCTACTATCTCCAACACATAGCCTGGAGTTATTTTTCTTACTGGTTCCCTATTATCAGTTTGCTTTCTTATCACTTTCTTTATCCTCTAAAGAGTAGCATGCCTAAAGATTCTATGTAATTAATAGTTTCAGTTCATGAAAACTATGATTTTATTTATAACTAAGTATTCTCATGATGGTGGGAACCTTAGGTAATATGGGTAGGTGAGGAGAGTTCTGTAATTCCTGTTCAACTGACACTATTTGGTACGTCATTTACCAACTGCAGTTGCTTTATTTCAGATTCCCTTTGACTCACCATGGTAGATCTCCACTTAAAACATTTTAGAATATATCAAGTCACTTACCTTAATCTAGGTGACACCTAACAACAACCTTGAAAGATGTGATTCTTATCTTTACTCTACAGGTGAGGAATGAAGTTCAGAGGAGTTAAGTAAATTGTGCCATGTGGCATCCCGGTAAATGCCTAAGGAGAGATTCAAGAACTTGCCAAGAGCACGCTGAATCCCAGTGAAATATCCAAGTTCTTAAAAAGAGCAAACCGCTTTTCTGTGTGTTCATTGTGCACCCTTATCTCTACGCTTACTACATTTTAATCACCCATTTTGTCTCCCTCCAAAGTCTGTATGCTCCTCCAAACCATAAACTCCTTTTCAAAAACACTCTCCGCAGTTGGCATCAAACCTGATATTCATAAAAGATGATAAATTAGTGCTTGTTGAATATTTGTTGAAGGAGATTTTGTTATTTTTAAATAAGATACGTGAGATCTTATATTTGTTTATTTTATGTTTCATGGGAGTGTAGTAGTTTAGAATGAGAAAGGACAAGAAAATGATGTTTATTGAGACCCTACTATATGTCAGGTCCTGTGAGAGTACTTAACGTGCCAGCTCCTATGAAGGTGCCTTAGTCACCTAAGGTACTAATATTATGTATATATTAGAGACGTGATACTATACATACATAGAGGCCATAATATACATACGTTAGAGACAAAAAAAAAAAAAACAAAGAGACAAAGTGGTTAGATAACTTACTCTTAAGTTACCCAAAGAATTCTAAATTATTTCTCAACATTTCTTATCTTCTTTGAAAATCTCATCCACTTTCGTAATCTCAACCATCCATCACCTGTATGCAAGTGATGGCCAAATTTGCGTCAATCACTCCTCAATACCTCACACTCCCAAATTGCATTTGTAAATATCCTGACTATTCTCAAGAAATAACCATCAAATGACCGTTTGAATAAATACCTATACTGGCAGACACTGTACTACTAGGTGCTGTATATCTGCAGTGAACCAAACAACCTATTTCTGCCTTCAGAGATTCAGGCTAATAGAAGAGTTAGGCAATGCATGTTGTCATGAAATCCATGAACAAGCAACCTTCTATGATAGGACAATCAGAGAAGGAGTCCCTAAAGGGTTAAAAATTAACATAAGATCTGAAAGAAGCCAAGGAATGGATCATGCAAACAGTGAGAATGAAAGTGTTCCAAAGGAAGGAAAGAATACATTTGAGGGCAGGGAAGACTGCTGAAGATTTGCAGAACCGAAAGTCTGGTTGTTTGCGTGAACATAATTGGAAGCTCCTAAAGGGTTTCAAGTAGGGCATTAAAACCGTCCATTTTATGATTTTAAAAAATATTATTCTGACAATTATGTGAGGAAGAAATTAGAACAGAGCAAGAATGGAAGTGGTAAGAATCATTAGGAGACTAGTCCAGGAGTCCAGGCATGTGATTGGGACTAACTGGTGGAAGCACAGATGGAGAAAGGTAGAAGAATTAAAAACCCATCTTATATTTTGATGTAAGCAAAATTTTGAATGCAAGCAAAATAAATTGATGAGTGGAGAAAAGGAGACATACTAGTTTCTAAGTTGAGCAAACGATGAGATGGTGGTTTTCTTTGGATCATTTCTGGGAAAGTTTGGAACAAATATACCTAAGCAATATTAGGTATATTGGTTAACGAGGGGAACTTAAGTCCAGGGAAAAGTCAAGAGGAAAGTTGGGACATGATAGATTTAGAGAGCTGAGTAAAACTTAAAGCAGACTATACACTATTTCCCCAGATGTCTTAACTTTCTTGTCTAAATGTTTAAACTTCGTGTTTTCACTCATTAATTTTACCTAGACTTTGAATTGCATCTCAAGTGCTCATGAAGGAAAAGAATGGTGTGGTCCATTTGCATAATCTCTTCTTACCATAAATATTCAAAAATCGTGTGTGTGCTTCTCTCTTAGTGCTTACCTTATTCTGCTGTTAATCTATAAGATCTTTAAAGGTATAAATGTATAAAGAGTCAATACTTACTCTTCTTGGTATCCACGATAGCAGTAGAGGCCCAGTAAACATTTGTTAAATGTATTATAACTAAGTTAAATTTATGTCTCACAAGAGAAAAAATATTCTAACCCTTTTTCTCTGAATAAGAAACTATGTATTTTGTTAAAAAAAAAAAAAAGAAAAGTACAGAGACAAGGTTCCATGAAGACTAGTGGTACATATTATTTGGAATCTTTCCCAAATGTCTCCAGTGCTGTGGCATTATCTCAATTCCCATATCTGCTTTAACAAAGCCAATCTCTCCTTGGAAATACCCATCCACTAATAGATGGGTCAGCAAATGATCCAAGTTGTGAGCCAAAGTCAGCCCACTATGAGGCCAACTCTGTTTGCACCCATTCTTTATAGCTTTTGCACTACAGTGGCAAAGTAGTTGCAACAGAGACTGTATAACCTGTAAAGCCAAAAATGTTCACTATCTGGACTTTTATAGTTCCAGACTCTCACACTAGTGGAATACTTTGAAAATCTTCAGGTTCTTTCTGGAAAGTTTGTTGAGACTATCTCTAAGCAGTATTAGATAATTGGAATCTTACCATTTAGCACACTTGCATACAAAAAGTGACAGGTAATGGTTGGGATCAGAACAGAACAACATACAGAGGGAATGGGATCCAGAATAAGAAAACTTGCAGGGTAGGAGTTCCCAGCCATCCCATTACTGGGTATATACTCAAAGGATTATAAATCATGCTGCTATAAAGACACATGCACACATATGTTTATTGTGGCACTATTCACAATAGCAAAGACTTGGAACCAACCCAAATGTCCAACAGTGATAGACTGGATTAAGAAAATGTGGCACATATACACCATGGAATACTATGCAGCCATAAAAAATGGTGAGTTCATGTCCTTTGTAGGGACATGGCTGAAGCTGGAAACCATCATTCTCAGCAAACTATCGCAAGGACAAAAACCAAACACCTCATGTTCTCACTCATAGGTGGGAATTGAACAATGAGAACACATGGACACAGGAAGGGGAACATCACACACCAGGGCCTGTTGTGGGGTGGGGGGAGGGGGGAGGAATAGCATTAGGAGATATACCTAATATTAAATGAGAGTTAATGGGTGCAGCACACCAACATGGCACATGAATACATATGTAACTAACCTGCATGTTGTGCACTTGCACCCTAAAACTTAAAGCATAATAAAAATAATAAATAAATAAATAAATAAATAAATAAATAAAAACATAACGCTAAGAAGCCTTACAAAAAAAAAAAAGAATCAATAACATAATTCAAAACAGAGTTGCTCAGATCAATACACCCTAGTGGAGTCAGTAAATTTGTCTTTGGGTTCCTACTTCCCTACTCCACTGTTTTCTTTGAGGCCATCTCCCCAATTCTTTCCCCACCCCATTTTACAGAGCTGTTTTCATATTCTTAAAGGCTCATTTCAAATGCTATCTGCCTGTGAAGCCCTTTTTAACTTATCCACACAACAAAACTAGGTATGATAACCCATACTTGAATTCCTAGAGCATTTTGTTTGTGGAATTTACTGTGTAATGCTTATTCTTCCAACTAGATTATAAACTCCTTTGAAGAGAGGTATTGCCCCTAGCATTGAAGTAGTTTAACTGAAATTAATTCATATAAGAAATGAATCCACCACAACTGCCTGACAAGAATTTAGAATATGTGTATGTTGAGAGACTGAATATACAAATGGACAATGACTGAACCACATATAACAACAGACCCACAGCATCTGCAGCAACCAGCCCAGGAATAGCCTTTAACTTGAAACAGCCTGTTTTCATTTTCACCACAGCCGTCTGTCTTCTACCGAAACCATGTGGCTGGTTTGATTCTGCTATCGAATCTTAGTAGAACTACTAGGCTTAGGATTGACAGGCACAGGTTTCAAAACGGTGTGTCTTAAAGACCAACTAGGAACTTTAGCAGAGCAAGGGAAGTCAAAATTTACCAGTTATTCTACCACAGCAAGGACAGTCCAAGAATAATGGTTTAAACCTGCCCCTGGGCTCTCCCTCATTTCAGCGTATTTACTTCTTTGCCAACCCTACGGATTTAGACTTCCCTTTTGCTCAAGAACACTCATCCTCTCATGCACAGCCTTGCTCAGATTTGTCATATCTGACACTTTGATTTAATGTCTGACTATGGCTCAACTCCGACTTTGTTTCATGCCATGAATGAGATTTTAGTGCTGCTCTAAAGTCCTTCTGTTACTAACTGGGACTCAAACCCGGAGATCAGATATGCCTCCCCAGTCTCAGCATGACCTGTCTTTGTGATCCAGTCTTCACATCCATATTCTGAAGACTGAGACAAGGCAAGGACCAGCAGGCATTGAGTTAACAAAAGCAGAGCAGGCATATACACTCCAGATCAAAGAATCAAAGTTGGAGAGAACAGCAAACAGCAGAATTCAAATGGCCAGGAAAACACAAAAGAAGCTGCCCTGTACCCATAAAAGTAGAATAAGCTGCTGATTCATTTGGGGCCTTTGCTGTCTCAATTTCACATAATTACATCCTCCTGCATCAATCCAATGGCCCATCAGGGAAAAGGTGTTGTAACTGACTAAAATAAGAGAATTGTTCAAGGTCCCTGTAAGAAGCTAAGTGAAATATAAGTCAGGGTTCTATTGTGACAATAGAGAAACAATCTCAAAATTATTTCAGGAGCAACATGTCACATGGGGAAGCCATGACTACTGTCATGTTTGAGGTACGTATACCCTATCAATCATTTTAATGACATTTTACCTCTGCATGGATAGGTAAACCATGATTAGCCTGCTGAGTTCAGTAGCAGAACCAGCCTAGGGGAAGGAAAAATGTCAAAAATTAGAGTTACCTTGATAGAGTCATCCTAAATAACAGGCCAAGAATGCCAGTATTCTCATTTTCCCACATCTTTATGTATTTAGTTTTAGGCTTTATCAAACAATGTATATGTGGGAGATATGGGTAGTTCAGGAGTACATGGGGTACTTAACCTCTTTAACCTTGAACAATTGAAAATCATCAACATAATATCAAAATACAGATACAATATGGAGATATTTTAAAATAGTATTTACTCTGTTGATATGTAGCTTCTAAATCCAGCCAGAGGCTATCATAATAAACAAGTAACACATTCTATCACCTTTAGGAGCCATAAGTCTGAAAGTGTATAGGGAAACCTACGAACAGTAAATAATACAAGTTCATATGATGCCAGTAGTAGAAAGACTGAAAGTCTTAGGAAGAGGACAGTGCAATGTGTGTGTTGATATATAAGCCAGTTTCCTATAATAATTTATCCAAAGTGAATTCATTGATTGACTTCAAGCCATACCAAGGAAATACAGAGTTGTTAAAGAACAAAATTTTCAATTAAGCCAGTTATACTTGGATTATGCTAAACATGCAGAATATGCTTTCTTTGGTGGGTAGCATGTGACTTGAACAGTATGGGAGATGGTCATTACCACACATTGTCCTTACTGCTGCTCTTGACAAAATGTATAAAGTTTTATATTCCCTATTAAGTCATTTGTACCTTCAAGAGGGTTCTACTAAATATATAGACATATGTACAACCTGTTAATTTATAATATTATTTTGAGGCCTGATCCTAAAAAATAAAAGTAGAAATTTAAGAAAACAAAACAAAATAAACCAAAAACTTTATGATAAAAATATATTAATTAGATTTTTAAAATAATGATGAAAATTGGAGCAATAAAATGTTGTTTTCAGAAGTTAGTTTTTAAATTATGTTCACATAATGAACTCTTGTGAATCCATTAAAGTATTTTTGAAGCCCATTTAATCACAGGATAAAGCCCTTCATATAAACTTAAATGGAAAAGGAATATTCAAAAATAATATGCAGGATGATCACAATGTATGAAATATATATGTTTTATATCCTAGTGTGTACAGTAAAAGAGCTGAAAGCAATGACACATAAATGATTATCTTGATGCAGAGAGATTATAGATAATATAATTTTCTTCATTATTTTATGCATTTTCCAATTTTTATAATAAGCGTACATTACTTTCATATTTTAAAAGAATAGTAATTACACTTAAATGAGAATACATATATATATATATATATTCTTTCACCCCAGGAAGGGATTATGCCTCTAGCTGTTATTAATTAACACTGTAGAAAGTAGCTAAGCATAGGGATAGGAGGATGGCGTAAAGAAAGTGAAGTGGATGTATGGAGGATTCAATTCAATTAAAAGAAATAGTCCATCACAAGTTTATAATGTTTTGCCTTTTATAAAGAGCTTTCACATACTTTATTCCATGAAGACTGTCGCAACTTCCTAGTGCACACACACATCACACAGGCAGACACAAAAGATGTTATTAGTCATTTTAAGTGCCTAGAAGGACACATCTACCCTATTGCCCCCAAACTGGGCTGTTATAACCAGGTAAATAGCTTTCAGTGAAAAGTAACATCCATAAAAGACAATCAATGGTGACATATTATTCTTGTTCAATCTGCTGTCTTTGGTTGCTACATGTCTCCTTGGCTCTCTATCAGAGGCCAAGCCTGCCTGCTTGGAATGCCAACCAGTATCCACATGGCTGAAGCTAACTCCTTCCTTGCTTTGCTTTCAAAGTCCCGCCCGTAGCTGAATACATCTCCCTTATCTTGCTTTCCCTTTAACGAAAGAGCAATGTTATTACATGCTTGGGTTCACCAGTGAAGAACCTGGTCCATGCCTACACATAAACAGGTCAGAAAAGTCTAGATCTGGGTGTATAGCTTACTATATCATCGCACTAGCAAAGCACCAGCTTCTGATTTCCTTTTCTTGGCTACATGCTGGAGGCCTGGTCCTGGGCCAATGACAGCTGTGCATCAATTATCACAAAGAGAGCAAGACCTTGGGGAAAGCCTGATGATTTAACGAGTGCTCAGCTGGGACTTGTTCACTTGATGTGTATCTTAATGCTGCATAGCAACTCCCTTTTAGTTCAAAACAATACATCTCCTTTAGTTTATCGGATGATTGGCATAATTATGAAGAAGAACAAAGATCAAATACTGTGTCCAGAAGCAGAGAGACTAGACCACGTGATAAGGCAGCGGCGAGGGAGAATGATGGAAAAGTATCCCTTGCTTCTGAATAGCAATCCTTCTAAAAAACACCTATGAATAAACAAAAATCAGGATAGGTGACATATCTTGTTTTAAAGAGTAAGGAATCACCGTCGAGAGTGGTAAAATAACTTGCCCTAATCTACACACTGGAAGAGATATAACTACTACTTAAATAGGCAGTTTGATACTGAGTTCTAAGCTTCTTTAAGTCACCTCCATTCAGCAAAACTGTTGTACATCATCTATTAAATGTCTACCGTGAACAAGACTGTGTGTGTGTGCACATGCTTGTGTGTGGGGGAGAGTAGAGGCACAGGAATAAAAAAAAGAGCTTTTTTTTGTATCTTATAATGATGTACATAAAACATAATAGACATTACTTACTCTTGTTTGAATGTTTGTGTCCGCCCACAATTCATATATTGAAATCAAATCACCAATCTGTTCTTATCAGGAGGTGGCTGTTGGGAGATAATTAGGTCATGAGGGCAGAGCACTCATACATGGGAATAGCACCCTTATAAAACAGGCCCCAGAAATCTGCCTTGCCCCTTCCATCATGTGAGGATTCAGAGAGAAGTTGCCATTGTGTACCAGGAAACAGGCTCTCACCAGGTATCACATGTGCCAGCAGTTGGATCTTAAACTTCCCAGCCTCCAGAACTGTGAGAAATAAATTACTGTTGTTGATAAGCCCCATAATTAATGGTTTTTTGTTATAGCAGCCCAAGGACACTAAGACATTGTATAACTAAGAGAAAATAAAGTATGCAAACGTATTTTATCATCGTAATGCATGGCAAAAATCTGAACTATAATCAAATATACAATATGCCGTAAGAAATTGGCCTACTCTACAAATGAAATTTAGAACTGCTTTCCCTGGACAGTTTAAATTTGTGGATTACCACTTCAAACCCACTCTTGCCATTATCCCCAGTGCACCCGTCCCACTATCATTTGGTACTGTCTTGAGGCGACCTTGAGTCTGAGTCCTTCATAGCTGCTGTCCTTTAAATGTTAGGTCTACAAGTCTCGTATATTATTGGGTTGATGCAAAGGTAATTGCAATTTTTGCTATGAAAAGTAATGTGAATGCACTTTTAGTGGCAAACATCGCAGATAACTTTGCACCAACTAATAACATGGTCTGCTAGACTAAGGCCACTATAAAGTCATGGTCTCCAAATTCAGTCTCTAGGTAATACCAGGCAAGATCTTTGACTCCTTATTCATCACTTGCTACTCTTTGTGGGACCAGCTAAACCATACAGTCTTCTCCAATCTCCTTCCCACCACCTCCTCAGTCACTCTCACTTGATCTCGATTCTATACATTGACTTCACAAACAAAAAAGTCATCAGACTTTCTCACCTTTCTGCCACCTTAAGGCTGCGTCTCCACCTGGACCCATCAGGTGCTCTCTTCCTTTACTGTCACTTAGAGCTGTCTTCTCTTACATAAAAGTCACCACTCTCCCTCTCTGAGGAATCATATTCCCTCCACCCTCATTTTCTCACTCTATTTTTAACATCAGCTTTATTAAAATTAATCCATAGACCATAAAACAAACCTATTTAAAAGTTGTTAACCTACAATTTGATGGTTTTTAATCTATTCACACAGTTGTACAACCATCACTACAATACATGTTAGAAAATTTTCATTCTTCACCCTCCAAAAACTGTATCTATTAACAGTTACTCTTCATTACCTCAACTGCCTCATCCCCAGCCCCAGCCCTAGGTACCATTAATTTGCTTTCCATCTCTATAGGTCTGTCTGCTTTGGACATTTCATATCAATGGAATCATGTGGTATGTGGAGGCCTCACTCTATTAACTTTCCTCTGCTCCTCTTTTGTTTTTAATATCTCCTCCTCCACTTGCTCTTTCTCATCAGCATTATGCATGTTCAAATCCTGCCCATTTTTAAAACCAAACCAAACAAAACATAATTGTGCATTAGCATATCCCATCCCACTCCAGCTTCTGCACTGTCTGTTTCCTTCCCAGGCAAGCTTTTTAAAAGAATTGTTTTTGGCTCTCCATGTTCTCACTACCCACTCTCTCCTCAAACCATTTCCAACTGCACCCTGTCAAGGTCAGTAATAATCCCCTTCTTGCTAAATTCGATAGATCGTTAACACCTACTCCTCTTTCAACTCTCAGATTAAACATCACTTTCCCTGTGAAGTCTTCTTCAGCCCCTTACATCTAGGCCAGGGTTTCCTCCCTTCAGCACTATTAACATTTAGGAATGAATAACTCTTTGATGTGGAGGAGGCTGTCCTGCAACCTCCACTGGCTAGATGCAAGGAACATCCCTACCCCACCCCGAGCTGTAACAATCAAACATGCCTCCATGTATTGTCAGGCATCCCTGGGAGGACAAAATCACCCCTGATTGAGAACTACTGATCCAGACATGTGTTTTTCTTCGTGTGCTCATGTCATGCTTGATTTCTCTTTTGCAGCATTGATTACATTGAATTGTAGTTGTTTGTGGGTTCCTCCCTAACCCAAACTAGACCAAGATTGATGTATCAGGAGCAATGGTTATCTGGTTTATCCCAATATCCTGGCACAGTGCATGGCACCTAATAATTAAGCAATGTATATTTGTTGAATGAATAAATACAGTGCCTTTTTGTCTTGTTTATTGGTAAGAAATGAGACCCTCCTGAAAACTTATTTTTTTTTCTCCGTAGTGTTTTTGTCTGCGGCTGTTGTGGGTTTTGTTTGCTTTTGCTGTGATTACACCTTGTTATGGAGTTTGTGTAGGATCATTGCTAAAAATCATAACATCCAAATCAAAAGATTACAAGTAGAAAGCAGAGAGTTAGGGAAGTACGAAAAGATTGATCTCGTGTGCCACCCTGTTATTTGTCGTTGTCTTCTTGGTTCAGCTTTTTAGTCACAGCATATTTGTACGAATGCTTTATATTATTGGACTTCAAAACACCTAAGAAGGCTGGGCGCGGTGGCTCACGCCTGTAATCCCAGCACTTTGGGAGGCTGAGGTGGGCAGATCATGAGGTCAGGAGATCAAGACCATCCTGGCTAACACGGTGAAACCCCCTCTCTGCTAAAATAAATAAATAAATAAATAAATAAATAAAATAAGCCAGGCATGGTGGCTGGCTCCTGTAGTCCCAGTTACTCAGGAGGCTGAGGCAGGAGAATCGCTTGAACCCGGGAGGTGGAGATTGCAGTGAACTGAGATCGCGCCACTGCACTCCAGCCTGAGTGACAGTGCACGACTCCATCTCAAAACAAACAAACAAACAAAAAACAAACAAAAAAACACCGAAGAAACTAGCATTTGTTGGCCTCATTTTTAGATTCTGTCCATAGTCTCAGTTTTGTGCCAAGTCCTCTTTGATATTGATTCTGTATTTCCCAGAGCGAAATAGCTCATAGAGTCACTAGAATCACATACTCTTGGAACTGGCTAATTGCACCATATTTTTACAGATTAAACAATTGATCCTCAGGGATATAAGGTGACATACTAAAATTTCAGTAATAATCTCTAGAGAACTAAACTAGAATGCATGTTTCATAATTTTTCCATAAACACTAGATTATATTTTAAAAGGTCTCATTTGTTGACTACCTACTATGTGCTAGGCTCTGTTCCCTAAACCTCACAACAACCTTATACTTTTCTTTATAACTTTACAAATGTAACAACATGAAATCTATCTGGCAGGGCCAGGTCTCCCTGACTCCAAAGCCCTCACCCCTCTATTCCTCTGGACTGCCTCTGCTAGACACTACTATTAAAGATCATTTTCTCAGTTCCACCACATGTAGCCCAATTTGTGATATATAGTAGGTACTTCATATCTAATAAATAACTTAATGTTATTCCAAACGAGCTCTTAGGTTTCTCTTAATGGTGATAAAAGGGGACAATAATCAACAGATAAACACAAACGGCAGCCGTGGGATTGAAAGGGGAAAAACTGGAAAAGAGGGAGGATAGACTCATAAGAGAAATTAAGTAATGTCCTGAATGATGCTGAGATGAAGGCTAATATATCAATATCCTAGCCATGTAACTCATTTTTCAATTGAGTTGGGATAGCTTTAGAATGCAAGATTTGGGTAAAATACATATCAATTAAGTGAAAGATAACCATGGCCCAGGTTACTTGATGAGATCACATTTTATTGGGCTTGAACATCTACTTAGCTACTCCAGGAAATAACTCTAGTAAGACAACCAAGTATGCTGACTACAACATCCCCAATTTAAACTTCATTGTTTTAAAAATAAGCTTTATTGCAATGAAAAAAATGTGTAGCTATTAGCTATTGTGCAACATATATATATATATATATATTTTTTTTTTTTTTTTTTTTTGAGATGAAGTCTCGCTCTGCCGCCCAGGCTGGAGTGCAGTGGCATGATCTCGGCTCGCTGCAAGCTCCACCTCCCGGGTTCATGCCATTCTCCTGCCTCAGCCTCCAGTAGCTGGGACTACAGGCACCCGCCACCACGCCTAGCTAATTTTCTGTATTTTTAGTAGAGACGGGTTTCACTGTGTTAGCCAGGATGGTCTCAATCTCCTGACCTCATGATCCACCCACCTCAGCCTCCCAAAGTGCAGAGATTAGAGGCATTAGCCACCATGCCCGGCCACAACATATATATTCTAAACTCCCCAAATTACCTAAAACTATAACTCCTCACTGTCTATTTTTTTTTTTTTTTTGGTTGAAGAAAACGGAAATCACTGTTTGCATGCATCCAAATGACATGATTATTCTGCCCTCTTAGTGTCTCACACAGTGTGTGTTGCTTCCCTGCTCCCCTGGTATGGCTCCTACTATGCTGGTTGTCAGCTGTGTTAGTGCCACTGTTTCTTGAACTGGTCTTTTTATTTTTTACTTTTTAATTCGACCATAAATAGCAACAGCTTTTTTTCTGTGCTGGAAGAATAAGAGAACTTTGGAAGTTGTTTTTCCAATCTAAGTAGAGGCTATATCTCCTTTACCAGAATATAACTAAAATAACAGTTCTGATGAAATTTTTATTCTCTTGAAAGTTCTTATATTTTACACTTTAACAATCTCTTCATAGCCAGTAATCCACTCTCATCTGGGTTTAATTCTACCTTTGGCTACAGAAGCACCATTATACCCACTCATACGCAAAACATGTAACAACTGATCACACTCAGGTAGTGACTTACCAGGAGACCATTGGCCATAAACAACTGGCACAGCCATACCTGAGCTACCTCTTGACTATCAGCCCTTCTTGAAAGGTGAGCAAGAGCCCTGCTCTAGCCTGATGCCTTTTCTAAGTGATGAGATATCAATTCCCCTAGGAAGTATTCCTTATTTCCAAGTCACTTCCACTATCCCAGAATTTATTGTTGCAATGCTTTTGAATAAGAATGTAATCAATTTAGGTTCTAAACTATAAAGACCTCACACCACTATCTCCTATCACAGATGAAGCTGCACCTTCAGTTTCAGAAAGATGTAACTTCAGGATCTTCTTTGTCTTTACTCAGTGAGACACAGGAGTCATTTTGAGCTAACCAAGGTTACAAATGCATAACGCCAGGGACCAGTCCGATGCATAAAAAAAAAAACAATTACATGCTTCAGTGGGTAGACTGACCCACCAAAAGTAGAGTTCTATCATACCCGGCAAACTCCTATGAGAGGAGCTGAACAGAAAGAGGACATTTCCATCCTTGTTTACAAAGGCAGTTCAGTGGAAAGGCAAGTTGACTTGCCTGCCTATGTTTACTTGTGTTCTGTTTGGATTGCCTTAATTACCTAAGTATCTTGTTTTCAGAGCAATCACCAATAAATTTATCTAAGGTTGATTGTTGCTTCCAGTCATTTTTACATTTAAAAGAACTATTCCAAATCAACTCAAGCATCCATGGGCTTATATAAAAGAGTGGAGATGAAAGTATAATATGTATTAACCTTGAATAACTACTAAGTGCATACAGCATAATAGATACCCCTTTGGGTAAGTTTAAATATTGAGAGATATTATGATACAGTCATTAAGACATGAACTTAGGAATCAGAGATATCTGGTATCAACTCTTGGCTCTGTCAGTCACTAAATTATGACCTCGGGTAACTTACTTGCCTTCTCAAAGCCTCTGCTTCCTACGTTGTTAAATGGAGACTACTAATAGTAGTAGTCTGCTTCAGAAATTTGTTGTGAGGTTCAATAAGACATGGACAAAGTATCTGATGTAAGCACTCTGTATTAATCTCTTCTCTCATTGCCACAGAGAAATACCGGAGACTGGGTAATTTATAAAGAAAATAGGTTTAACTGGATCACAGTTCCACAGGCTGCACAGGAAGCATGGCAGCATCTGCTTCTGTGGAGGCCTCAGGAAACTTCCAATCATGGCAGAATGCAAAGGGGGAGCAAGCACCTCACACGGCTGGAGCGGGAGGAAGAAAGAGAGTGGGGAGGTGCTACCCATTTTTTTTTTTTTTTTTTTTTTTTTGAGACGGAGTCTTGCTGTCACCCAGGCTGGAGTGCAGTGGCGCGATCTTGGCTCACTGCAAACTCTGCCTCCCGGGTTCACGCCATTCTCCTGCCTCAGCCTCCCGAGTAGCTGGGACTACAGGCTGCCACCACCACGCCCGGCTAATTTTTTGTATTTTTAGTAGAGACGGGGTTTCACCGTGGTCTCGATCTCCTGACCTCGTGATCCGCCCTCCTCGGCCTCCCAAAGTTCTGGGATTACAAGCGCGAGCCACCGCGCCCGGCCGGTGCTATCCACTTTTAAACAAGCAGATTTCATGAGAACTCAGTTACTATCATGAGAATAGCACCCAGGGGGAAATGCACACCCATGATCCAGTCGCCTCCCACCAGGCCTCACGTCCAACACTAGGGATTACAATTGAACATGAGTTTTGGGTGGAGAGACAGATCCAAGCATATCACGTTCAAAATGGTAGCTATTCTTATTATCCATGACTATCACAACAACATACCGAGGTTAGGTATTAGACCTATTTTATAGACGAGGAAACAAAGACTCATGGAGGCTAAATAATTCCCAAAGGCTGTTATCTCTGTAGTACCTCGTGGAATAAATAATGTGGCCACCATCATTATGTGCTTTACAAACTGCCTCTAAATGTGGTTCCCAAAGAGGAGCCAAAACATTTTGTATAACTACAATTTATTCCTCTAATCCTCACAAGCATACACAAAGCAACCAGCTTGAAGGACAATATTCATATAGACGCCTAAGTTCTACAAAGTGTATTTTTAAAATTCACATTACTTCATGGATAAAATTCCTATTGTTTTTGTTCTCTTGCCCACTCTTCCTGAACTGCCTGGCTTTTCTTTCAGAATCAACTGACAAGATGTTCTGGAAACAAGATGTTTCTTAGCAACATTTTGTTTATCTAGATAAAAACATAACCTTTACTGCCACATACTAGAGCAGAGAGATCCTCAGCATTTAAATGATATATACTTACTGAAGCTCTTGGTTTTTAATTTCCATATGGTCGTATATGTTTTTCTTTAATTTGGGAGGGAAGTGTCCTTCACTTTAACAATAATTCTTCTTCAGGGTCATAGCTAACTGTACAGCATCTCCTCCTGGGTCTCCACAACTATTTCTCTGTATACATGTAAGAACACAAGCTCATGAGGTTACAAGTGCATACATCTTAAAAGAAACACATGTCACTTTGGGAGGCCGAGGCGGGCGGATCACAAGGTCAGGAGATCGAGACCATCCTGGCTAATATTGTGAAGCCCTGTCTCTACTGGAAATACAAAAAATTAGCCGGGCGTGGTGGCAGGGGCCTGTAGTCCCAGCTGCTCAGAAGGCTGAGGCAGGAGAATGGCGTGAACCCGGGAGGCAGAGCTTGCAGTGAGCCAAGATCATGCCACTGAACTCCAGCCTGGATGACAGGGCGAGACTCTGTCTCAAAAAAAAAAAAGAAGCACGTGTATGATGAGTTTTCTCTGTCTCTGTTGGTTTGCGTCAGTTCCCCATTCTGCTTCTCTGGTATATACATCTTGTCAAAGTAATCATTTATGCAACTTTGATTATTTAGAGGATTTGCTCCTTCCCAAAAGAGAAATCACTGAACTCAGAAAACTGTTTAGAAATATCTGACACAAAGACCAATAAGTCTTGAGAATAAGTAGCCTTCTCTGTATCTCCATTATGGAAATGTTGGCTGGAGATGATCAAATCCCTAAGAGATGACAGTTTCCTGACCCAAAGGAAACTTGCAAGTGAGAATTATGACCTTGGATGACTTACTTGCCTTCTCAAAGCCTCCGTTTCCTACATTATTAAATGGAGACTACTAATAGAGCCTGCTTCACAGAGTTGTTTTGAGGTTCAATGAGACATGTGCAAGATGTCTGATGTAAGCACTCTGTATTAATCCGTTCTCTCACTGCTATAGAGAAATACCTGAGACTGGGTAATTTATAAAGAAAATAGGTTTAACTGGATCACGGTTCCACAGGCTGCACAGGGAGCATGGCAACATCTGCTTCTTTGGAGGCCTCAGGAAACTTATAATTATGGTGGAAGGCAAAGGGGAAGCAAACACCTCATGTGGCTGGAGTAGGAGAAAGAGAGAGAGGAGGAGGGTGCTACACATTTTTTAAAAAAACAGGTCTCACAATAACTCAGTCATCATCATGAGAGCACCTCCCCAAGGGAAATGCACCCCCATGATCCAATCACCACCCACATGCATGCCTCACCTGGGGTAAGGGATAGCCTCAAGCCTCAGAAGAAACTGCAGTGTAACCACATGGATATTTGAGGGGATTCATGGAATTTAAGTTCACAAAAAATTTTCCTAGGCTTCTGTATTAGGGTTCTCCAGAGAAAAGGAACCAACAGAATACACACACACACACACACACACACACACAGACAAAAACATAACCTTTACTGCCACATACTAGAGCAGAGAGATCCTCAGCATTTAAATGATATATACTTATTGAAGCTCTTGGTTTTTAATTTCCATATGGTCGTATATGTTTTTCTTTATTTTGGGAGGGAAGTGTCCTTCACTTTAACAATAATTCTTCTTCAGGGTCATAGCTAACTGTACAGCATCTCCTCCTGGGTCTCCACAACTATTTCTCTGTATATATGTAAGAACACAAGCTTAGAGAGAGAGAGAGAGAGGGAGAGAAAGAGAGAATGTATTTTAAGGAATAAATTATGTAATTATGGAGGCTATCAAGTCCAAAATCTGCAGATGAGGCCAGTAAGCTGGCGACACAGGAAAAAGTTAATGTTTCAGTCTTGAGTCTGAAGGCAATTGGGAGGCAACATTCCTTCTTCAGAGGATCTCAGTCTCTTCTCTTAAGGCCTTTGACTGATTGGATAAGGCCCACCTACATCATAGATGGTAACCTTCTTTACTGAAAATGTTAGGAGTTAATCACATCTAAAAAATACCTTACAACATCTAGGTTGGTGTTTGGCCAAACAACTGGGCACTGTAGCTTAGCCAAGTGAATGCAAACATTAAAGATCACAGCTTCCTAGTCAGCCCTGATCCCCTTCTCTCATGGTCATCTTGGGGCAAACACAACCCCAAACAGAAGACTAAGCACCAATCTGGGATATTCTGGGTGACTAAAATCACCTGAGGCATCAACCACACAGGTTATGCTATGGAACATGTTATCAGATTATAAATGAACTTCTTTGTTTTGCAATTACATTTTTAAAATTTATTTATTTCTATTTTTTATTATTTTATTTTATTTTTCCATTAGTTATTGGGTTATAAGTGGTAGCCGGTTACACGAGTAAGTTCTTTAGTGGTGATTTGTGAGATCCTGGTGGACCCATCACCCGAGCAGTATACACTGCACCATATATGTTGTCTTTCATCACTCACCCCCTCCCACTCTTCCCCACAAGTCCCCAAAGTCCATTGTATCATTCTTACCCTTCGCATCCTCATAGCTTAGCTCCCACATATCAGTGAGAACATACAATGTTTGGTTTTCCATTCCTAAGTTACTTCACTTAGAATAGTAGTCTCCAATCTCATCCAAGTCATGCAATTACATTTTTTTATTTTGAGATAATTATCATTTTACACATGGTTGTAAGAAATAATACAGGGAAATCCTGTGTACTCTTTACTCCATTTCCCCCAATAGTATCATCTTGCAAAACCATAATACAATATAAAAACCAAGATATTGACGTTGATAAAGATACAATACATTTCCATCACCCACAAAGATCACTCATGTTTTCCTCTTACTGCCACACCCACTTCCTTCCTACCCCCAACTCCTACTGAAACCCTAGCAAACACTAATCTGTTCCCTATTTCTGCAATTTTGTTATTTCAGGATGTTATATAAATGGAATTATATGTTACATAACAATTTTAGATTAAAGTTTTTTATGCGGCATACTTCTCTAAAGATATATCTAAATTGTTTGTTATATTGATTGTTTGTTCTTTTATTGATGAGTAATATTCCATGGTATAGTGGTACCACAGCTTATTTAACCATTCACAAGTTGAAGGATACCTGAATTGTTTCCAGTTCTTGCTATAACAAATAAAACTGATATAAACATTTGTGTACGTGTTTTGTGTGAAGATAAATTTTTACTTCTCTGGGATAAATGCCAAGAAGTGTAATTGTTGGGCCATATGGTGGCTGCATATTTAGCTTGACTAAGGAACTGTTTTCCAGAATGACTATACCATTTTACATTCCCTCTAGGAATGTGTGAGAAATCCAGTTTTTCTGCATCCTTGACAGCATTTAATGTTGTTACTAGTCTTTAAGCATTCTGATAGGGGGTGCAGTGATATTTTGTTCTTGTGGTTTTAATTTACACTGCCCTAATGATGAATGATGTTGAAAATCTTTTCTAGTGCAGAATTGATACCTGTATATTTTCTTTCTTGAAATGTCTCCTCAAATCTTTTGCATAATTTTTAATTTGATTGTTTATTTTTTTCCTGTTGAGTTTTGAGAGTTCTTTGTTTATTGTAGATACTAGTCCTTTGTTGGATACATAAATTACATATATTTTATCCCAGTCTGTGCCTTGTCTTTTGTCTTCTTAACAGAGTCATTCTCAAAGCAAACGTTTGTTGTTGTTATGAAGTTTAGGTCAAGGGGTTTTGTTCTGTTCTGGTTTGTTTTGTTTTTCTTACGGATGCTCAGTTGCTCTAGTACTATTAAAAAAACAATCTTACCTCCTCTATTAAATTGCCTTTTCTCCTTTGTCAAAAATCAGTTGGATACATTTTTTTGTGGATCTATTTCTGGGTTCTCTATTCTGTTCCATTGGTCAATGTGTGTGTGTGTCTCTATCAATACCAGTCTTGATTACTGCAGCTACATAATAAGTCTTGAATCAGGTAGGGGCAATTCTTCTCTCTTTATAATCTTTCAAAATCATTGTAGCTACTCTAGTTCCTTTGCATTTCCATACAAATTTTAGAATAATCTTAACTGCATGAATAAATATCTTGCTGAGATTTTGATAGAAATTGCACTAAATCGGTATATCAATTTGGAGAGAATTTATAACTATATTGTGTTGAGCTTTATCTTCCACAAACACAGTTTGTCTTTCCATTTATTGAGATCTTTGATTTCTCTCAGCAGCATATTTTAGATTTTGGAATACAACTATTGTAAAAGTTTTGTTAGGTCTACACCTGAACTTAAAAAAAAAAAAAAAAAAAACAGAATGGAATAAAACCTTATTTATTGAGGAGATACCACTTTTTATTCATTCTTGTCACTATGCGTCTACATATTCAGGGTTTATTAGTTGGACTTCTGTTTTACAACTTTAAAAATCATCTATTTTCTGCTTAGAAACAACTTTCTAACAGAACATGTCAAAAATTACCAATATTTATCTGACTGACAAAATCAAGGAAACCTATAGCTGCAAACTAACTGGGTTTGGCAAGGCTCATCTATTTATTTCTGCTGTTTCTCATAATAGTGTGTCTTCTAGCTGCATTAGTAGGAATCAAAGTCCCATAATATGTAATTTTTTTGAGCTTAACCCTTATATGCAAAGCCAGATCTTAGTATTTTTAAGGTTCCCAATGATGTCACCGTTTGCTAGTGTGGCATTCTAATAGATAGTAGGGGGTTGGATGCAGAGCTTTTGACACTAAAAGTATGCATGATGGTGAAAAAAGAGACTCTGGACATCAGGATTGCTACTGGAATTAATTTGTAGTTCTCAGTGTGAACTATCGACTTGTGATGGCCTTGCAGCAGTAAAAATATTTCCTAGCAACGTGTAGTTAATGTGGTTTGTTTTCAAATGAAAGCCACACATTACCAATCACTTCTTTTTCTCTGATTAATTACAGAATTTTATTCTAGGTTCTGAGTTGCAATGTTCTTCTTGGCACAATCTCCTGAAGTTTCGTGTGAAGGAATAATGCAATTCATTAGACTGAGGATAAATGCTGGTTTGTTGTGCCATCTAAAACAAGCAAGCCTATAAAACCCACTGTAAGATGGTTCCACCATATAAGCCTCAGTTTCCCAGCCTGAGCGAATAAAGGCATATTGAGTAAACCAAATCATTGAATCTGATCCATGAAACTTATCATTGAAGTAGTGTAGAAAGGTAAGAAGACTGAAGTCAGAATTCTTTGATTCATAGATCTCTAGCCAAAGTGATCAACTTCTCCAAGTTTGTCCAGGACTTTTCTGATTTTAAAAATAAAAGTCTCATGTCTCAGGAAACCTTTTAGCCTTAGTTTTAAAATTGAGATTCCCATGTCCCAATACCCACATCAGTCCCAGGAAAATAAGGATGTTTGACTACCCTACCTTCAGCTCTCGGTCTTACTAACTTTGGGATTTTAAGTGAAACATATCACTTATCTGAGTCTACCTCCTCAGATGTAGAAGGTAGAGAGTAATTACTTTCTCCCCTTACAGGGTCATCGAAGGAACAGGTAGCA
Organism: Hylobates moloch; assembly: GCF_009828535.3. Lineage (NCBI taxonomy): Eukaryota > Metazoa > Chordata > Mammalia > Primates > Hylobatidae > Hylobates > Hylobates moloch. The sequence continues at coordinate 743,590 of NW_026652285.1, forward strand.
TAATGTTAATGGAATACTTTGTAAACAGTTGAGCACTATATGGATATACAGTTTTGGTACCATCATAATTCATGGCTGTCTCATGCTAACAATGAATATATTTGTCTTATGCTTTATTCGATTGGACCTCTAGAAAAGAAACAGTCATAAAATTATTTTCAAAATTTTGCCCAATAGCTCATTTCTTTTCAACCAGAACAATATTTTCTGCCATACTCTACAGAACCCATTAGCTAAGCACAAAGTATCATATACCCCCAAATTACTGCTAAATGCTGTTTACCCTCTAATCCCCTAATTCTATTCATCTGACATCACTTTATGGAACTCTGGCAAATAGCACAGTTCGAGCGTACAAGCATAGAGGATGGATTTGAATAATTGCATGTTTATGTTCAAGAATATAATAAAATATTTGCAGATCCGTTTCTCTTTTCCAAGAGTAATACACCATTCTATGTAAAGGCGATGGGTTGGTTGCAAATTGCCTTCAACATTTTAATGACAGTATTTAGGAAAGTAATAACAAGGCTTTGGTTAGAGGTCCTTTGCTAGTTTCTGGAATATAGATAGCTGAGTGTAGCATACCAGCAGATTTTAGCAAATTCATGAGGCTTCAAAGTTGATATCTGAAATGCTGTCAAGTGCCAGATCTTTTGTTTCACTCTGTTAGTAAATGTAACAGATGGTTTGCAAACATGTTTAGGATCTGAAGGCTGACTGATTGTGTCAGTCTGATAGAAATAGAAGGCAGTCATTTACCACATCAGAATGTGAGAAAAGGAAAGCCTCGAAATTAAACCCTTAAAAGAGAGGGACTTTCTCACTGAGTCTGACTAACAAGAGAGAACCTTGAGTTTAAAAGGTATATTACCTCCACCTCACCTTTTACATGTTTCCTTTTATTTTATGCCAGTATGGAATATTAGAATAAGACCCTGTCATGTTCCAAAAAAAACAAATAAAAACCATATCTGTCTCTTTGATGCATAGTGAAATCACTATCATAGATAGATTTCCGTTGCCATAGGGATGATTATGCTCTCACAGAATCCAGCAAGGCAACTTCGTCTCTGGGAATCCAGCTAAATGAGAGACAAAATTCTGTCTCTTTCTTTTCCAGTCTGCAAATAAGAACACTGTTAACCTTGCAGAGAAAGAAAGTTAATAGCTGGGCTCCTCTATCTGTCTGACTTGCACCTCTACCCTTCTCATCTCCGTGTTAAAGCATAATATAGGTCAGCCAAGACGAAAGAAAGTTGTGGCTGTTACAGAAAATGCATGCGATAACATATATAGCTTTATTCTGGGACCAGTTTGAGGCAGAGACAGGGCAAGAAAATTTCTGCAGTTTGAGCTTCTGAAACACAGGCTAAATGGCAGGCTTATTGGGGATTTCCATCTGGGCAGGTGCACAAAAGCTCAAGTCACTCCAAGAAGACTGCTGGTAAATGATTGATATTGGATTTTGACTGGACTTCCCAAAATGAGAAGTGGACTTCAAATTGGAGAATTATGGAATAGCTCTTGAACCAAACTATACTGTTTTTTTCCATCCACGTTTAATTGAGGGCCTTCCCTGTACCAGGCACTGTGTTGGCCACAGAAGATATGATTAAACAAACTGACAGCGTATCAGTTCTGATGGGGCTTACACGCAACAGAGAGAAACAGACACCAGGGGAGGTCTCTGTGAGTTGGTTACCTTTGCGCTAAGCTTTGCTACACCCAATGAGGAGTGCCATTTTATAAATGTGCGTACAGTAATCTCACACTTTCTTTTCACCATTTTTCTCTATCACGAACATTCCCAATAGGAGAAACGAAGATGCACAGTGGCTACAACGTACCTAGTTATCGAATGCTCAGTGAAGCAAGGGAAAAATCTACTGGAAAGGGTCAGCTGCAGTTTCACATTCCAGCTCAATCACTAGTTGAACAATTAACTTACCCGAGCTTGGGTTTCATCAGCAGTGCGTTGCTGACCTGATACCCTATCAACCCCCAATACTACAGTATGTATTTCTTATAAGTAAAGATATTCTCCAACATGACCCCAATACAGCCATCAAAATAGGACATTAGGATTGATATATTTATGTGATCCTCAGACTCCAAGTTTTACCCAATGTCCTAACGGTATCCTTTACAGCAATAGGGTCCTGTTTAGAAGCATCTGTCTCTTTTAGTTATCATATCACTTTAGCAACCTTTCGTTTGGAGGAGTGCCTCCTCTGCCCTTGACATTCTTTAATAGATGAGTCAGTTATTTTGTAGTATGTCTGTCAACCTGGGCTTTTCTGTTTTCTCAAAACTTGATGTGGACACCCTCTTCAAGCTGCTCAGTCTCTGACATAACACACCTGGCTATCTTTCCACATGGACTCTCTCCTCACCCTGCTTGATGAAAAGTTCAAAGGACCGCCTTCTTTACCTGTTTGCACTCTCATCCCCCATGCCATGTTGCCCCCTGAAGGGATGCCCTTCTCACTCTACCGAGGTTCTGACACCTATGACAGGCAGTTCTCCTTATGATACCCAGGGTACCCCCAGTTCTGGGCCACTGCACTCCTCTATATTCAAAATTAATGTCTACCATATTCAGCTCCACCTATTGACTTTAGAATACAGTTATTCAGGGGCTTGGCAAGTGGCTCATGGCTGTACTCCCAGCACTTTGGGAGGCCAAGGCAGGTGGATCACCTGAGGTTAGGAGTTCGAAACCAGCCTGGCCAACATGGTGAAACCCCATCTCTACTAAAAATACAAAATTAGCTGGGTGTGGTGGCACAGGCCTGTAGTACCAGCTACTCAGGAGGCTGTGACAGGAGAACTGCTTGAACCCGGGAGGCGGACACTGCAGTGAGCTGAGATTGCGCCACTGTACTCCAACCTGGGCGACAGAGTAAGACTCTGTCTCAAAAAAAAAAAAAGAATACAATTGTACAATCGTTCAAGAAGGAAGGAAAGGGGAAAAAATATTCAGAAAAGAAGAGAAATAGCGTGATTATCATTTTGAATATTATTCCAGAATGTTTCAAAGTGTAATACAGAGTTCTTCATATTATTTGCAAATAACACCCATTATCCTAGGACATACTGTCCAGAAGCCAGTGAAATCGAAACGACTGCCGCCATGCTTTGCCTCCCCTCATAAGGAAGGCCATATTAAACACTCCTCTGCACGGGGCCAAAGCCATCTACTTGGGGTATGTAAGCCTCTTAGCAGACAATTATTCTGAATTTGCCCCAGCTGAGCTTAAGGTCTCTATTTCTTTTCCCATCCCCACTGCTGACTTCTGTAGATGAACTCAAAATTCTCTTTATCCACAGGTAAACTTATGCTTTTATTTTTAGTGTGTCTCTGGTTGTGTTTATTTACCTAAATAAACATCCATCACATTTCAACATGTATACGATAGAACTCGATGACTGATGCATGTAAACACTTCTGATACGTGTTATGTAGGGCTTGCTGACAATATTGCAGTCTTTTACTTTGCTGGCTATTATTATACATGCAACTAGATCTCACTGGCCCATCACAGAGACAACAAACCTTTATCTCATCACACACACACATACACACACACAAACACACACACATATTCTAAGGACCATAGTAGCTGACTGTGGATTCTGCATAACTCATTTATTCACCCACTTGTACTTTCAACACACATCTTTGAGCATGGTTATTGTGAAGTTCAGGGCTAGGCACTGGGTTTGAATACATGAATTCTGAACAAATCTCCAGGTTAGTGTCTGGTGAGGTTCAGTGGCAAAGCTAAATGTGTAAACAAATAATTACAATCTATTGCTTTGCTGATTGCTTTTTCTCTTGTGACTTGTCTATCCAGTCAAGTCTCCTTAGTTGACAATGAATGGGGCCAAAGAAATATGTACTTGGCCAGGTGCAGTGGCTTGTGCCTGTAATAGTAGCATTTTCGGAGGCTGAGGTGGGTGGATTGCTTGAGCCCAGAAGTTCGAGACCAGCATGGGCGACATGGTGAGACCCCATCGCTACTAAAAATACAAAAACTGAGGTGAGAGGATCACCTGAGCCTGGAGAAATTGAGGCTAAAGTGAGCCATGATCACACCACCACACTCTATTCTAAGCAGCAGAGTGACACCCCATCTCGAAAGAAAAAAAAGAGAAAGAAATCTATATACTCTTTATTTTCTTTTTAATATTCCGTATATAGAAAAGTTCATAAAACATAAATGCCAGTTGAATGAATAATGATAAACACTGATGTTCCCATTACTGAGCTAAAGAAAGAGAATACTGCCCATCTTCAGACTTCCCAGTCCTGATCCCCACAGAAGTAGCTGTTATACTGACATGCTGATGGATCATTTCCTTACTTTCTTCAGAGGTTTATCACCAAAGTATGCACCTCTAAAAAGTTTAGTCCTTTGCCTTTTTCAAGCTTTTGCATTAGTGAAATCATAGTGAATGCATTATTTTTTTCTTGTTTCTTTCTTTCAACATTATTTGTATGATTTATCTATGTTGTTTGTAACTGTATTGTGTTCATTTTAATGACATAAAATATTTTATTGTATGAATATATTTTGATATAGTTATATATTCCCCTCTTGAAGAATCATCGAATTGTTTCAAATCAGGGGCTATTATGAATAGTATAACTACAGACAACATTTTGCTTACATCCTGATGCCCAGGAATATAAATGTATCTATATCTGAGTGTAATTACTAGATATTTGATCAGATATATTCAACAATATCAGATAACATTTGTCTTAAAAAACAATTGCATTAATTTATACTACCAGTGGAAGTATTAAAAAATTCCCATTATTCCACATTCTCATCAACATTGGGATTATCAAGCTTTTAAATTTTTGTGAATTTGATAGATGGTAGGTGTGTAATGACACTTTACTGTGATTTCTGTTTACATTCTCTTGATTATTTAAGAAATTAAACACTAATCCATGCATTCTTTCAAATTTTTACCATTAAGTCTGAAAAGATTGCTTCTTATCTAATGATGAATAAGCAAACATTCAGCATCAGCCTTGTGGAAAAATTACCATAGAAGGAAAATCCCTCATTCTTAACAACCAGAGGAAGAGAATATTCTTTAGTAACATTAGTATTAAAACATTTTCTCTTAAATAAAATGGTTTCATCAAGATTTGGCCTTCATCAAATAGGAATATAAATCTGTATAAAATGCATATTCTAAGACATAAGAGACTACATTTTTAAAGATTGCAAGAAAATGAAACACAAGAGTATAATAAAAAGATGTCTTATAAAGGCATCAAGGAACCGAACTACGATTTGGAAAATTACATTGGTGGTGTTTGTCCATAAGGAAAGAACAGCAGAAAATGTAACATTGCATGTCCCTTTCTTTCCTCTATGCTTTTACAGGCACATGTATCATAAACGTTGACTCATCCTCTACTCCTTTGACTTTTCACAGTGTGTACATTCATGGTAATAAACCCTCTTTTGGTTAGTGCTTTACAGATAATTCCTAACTAAGAACAAACAAACAAAAAACCTCACGAATATTATTTATTCTCCATCAGTCAACTTCCAATTATACTTGTTCCAATTTCTTTACCAGAGCCTCTCTTAGCAACCATCTGTTATGGCTCATTCTATTATGATGCCATTCTCCCTCTGTCCACTGAATCATTAAACTTAGATCTATTTCCATATTTTTTACTTAATATTTTCCAGGAATCTGGTAGCCTTAACCAAGAGCTAAAGTTTCTTGTGCATTCTCTTTAAAAATTATTTTTAATTTTTGTGGGTACATACTAGGTTTATATATTTTTGGGGTACATGAGATATTTTGATACAGACATACTATGCATTATAATCACATCAGGGTAAATGGGGGATTCATCATCTCAAACATTTATTTTTTCTTTGTGTTACAAACAATCCAATTATACTCTTTTAGCTGTTTTTAAATATACAATAAATTATTGTTGACTGGAATCACCTTGTTGTGCTATCAAATATTAGACCTTATTCATTCTATCTGACTATATTTTTATACCCATTAGCCATCCTTATTTCCCCTTTCCCTCCAACCCCTGCCATCTTGTGCATTCTTGATTATGCTTAATGGTTAAACAGACTCTGTATAACAAATAAGGGCTTTCTTTAATCTGTGTTGCAATATTCTTGGAGTGCCCAGGGCTCAGATATAAAACCAATACGAAGTCTATCTCTCACCAGTTATTTGAGACATTTCTGACTTTAGAATAAATGTCAAAGTCTTAATGTTTGCTCCTTAAAAATACCTACTGTCCTGAAGTAGTGTTAGCGGCTTTGTTCTAATTCAGATCAAGTCTATAGTTTTTATGGATATTTTAAGAACACGTACAAGCTTATATACATGTATGTACATCTGTGTGTGTTCATCTCCAGACTTTCAACCTGAGGGGTTTTGAACATATTAATTTGATTTGTATTTCAAGAGGTGAATGAAGCTCTGAAGTATTTTAATTTTCTTCTCTGTCCTTTTATTTTCTATTCAAATATATTCTTAGAAGTGCCTTCTTATTTAAGTCAGCTGATTAGTCCAAAGGGACAGATCGATGCTATATAAACACCAAAGTGTTGCTTAGAGAACTTCATTTCAAAAGCACAGCATTCAAGTTCATTTATGCATGTATTGTTTGTTTATTTGAATGTTGTGAAAGACCAAATCACATGAAATTTTAATCATTTGGACTTTGGCAAGTGCAATTTTGTTCAGTTTACCATAGCTTAGTTTAGTGCTGGTTTCAGTTTGGGAGAAAGCACTCTGTATGGGGGGAAAACAGCCAAGACATTGCTGATGACATTGGCAGTATAGCCATTTTGGCGGGAGATCCTGGTCCCAATGTCCCATTTATTAACTGTGATAGAAGTGACAAGTTATTCATCTTTTATTCCCCTTTTCCCTGTTGGTACAGGGGGAAAAATAGACTGAATGATCCCTGTGGAACTTTGGGAGGATGCTATATATACTTCAATATGTATAGCAACTTATTTGAATAACATTTATATCCATAGTGCCAAAAATGGTCTCAAAACGTTACCTAATCTAGCTGATTTCAGGCAAGAGCTATTCAAAGACTAAGCCCATTATTTTACCCGTAATCTAACATATCTCTGGAGAAAGATACTCAGTAAACATTCTGCAAAATCAGCTCAAATGATAGTTCCTTTTCTTAAAGCTTCTTTATATCTAATTCAAATCTCTTGCATTTGTAATTCATGCACATTTCTTACATGCTATTCATGGCCAAAGGAAAAAAATATTTAAGTTGTTTTTGATGTTGATAAACTAGCTATATACAACATAAATTTTGACATGGAAAAATTTGTTATGAACAGCACATAGGCAAATTACAAGCTGAGGAATAAAACATCTGAAACTCAGAGATAAATGATTTTGTTAACATATAAAGATTGCTCTTAGAAGTCAATTTGAAAAGACCAATAGCCCAATACATAAATGGGCAGATAATCTAAAGAGAAAGTTAAGAGGAAAGAAACTATATATTGTTCTGAAACGTATAGAAAAATGCTCAGTTTCACTCTTCATGCAAATAAAAAGAATACTGAGATACCATTTTTCAGCTTTGAGAATGGCAAAAAATAAAAAAGATAATGTACTAGATTGAGGAGAAGGGAGAAGTAGGCACTTTCTTCCACTGAAGGGTTAAGGAGTGATAAATAGTTGCAGTTCTTGTGAAGGGCAATTTGGCCCTTCACAAGGGGCTTTTAACCCAGAAAATCCATTTCATGGGATCTTATAGATACACCAGTACATGTGTAGGATGATATATCTACAAGGTTATTAATTGTAACACTTTTTATAATAACAAATGATTTAGAATATCTTAAAGGCCTTTCAGTATAAAGGAAGAATGGTTTAAAGAATGAGGAAGTATCTGGATAGTGCTATGGAAAGATGCCTAAGGTATATTTTAATAGAGTATAGCAAGTACACAGCAATGTTTGTAATATGCTACTACAATGAGGGTTTTAAAAAGGTAGACTAGATAGATAGATAGACAAAGACAATTTCTGGAACAATGCATGAGTTGCAGTGATACTACTGTCCCTTGGAAGGGGAATTGTATGAGTCAGGAGACAAAATTTATGCATTTCACTTCAAACGTTCTGCCACGGTCAAGTATTATCTATTCAAGATAAAATAATTTGAATGCAAAAATGTAAATCTCTTATCAGTCCATTTGACTTCCATCTTTTTTTAACTCTTTGTGTATTAGTATTAATTTAACTTGTCTAACAGTAAGAAGTAGAAAAGATATAGAAAATTATTAAGATAAGTACACCGTTATTATTACCCTCTGTATGGAAGTGTGACATACACTTGTGTTTGTAATACAAAGCAGAATTGTGATAAGTGTTTTAATTGTGATAACTGTTTTAATAAAACTCTAATCTAAAAACAGCATTAAGTTTATTGAAGAGAAATTCACAACAGGGAATGAGCACAGGCTCATACTAGAGATGAATATATTTGTCTTGACTTGATAAAGACAGTAAGTTGAGGATGGGTAGAAAAGATAAGGCGTTTTAGAAGGAAGAGAAGGCACACAGCCTTATTTACTCATCCGCATCAACAAATGCAAACAACCTAGCTGTTGGGATGACCTGCACTAGTAATGACATTCAACTGACATTTAGTTAGCTAAGAATTTTGTCTATTTGCGATAAACTGTCTTGCAAATATTCCCCAATGAATTGACAAATGTTGCTATTGGTATTGTCATTATTATTTGTATTAACTGAATTGTCCAGTTATTTATAATTTGTACTTATTACTATACAGTAAAATTTTGGAGTCATGTCCAATAGCTTGGCCACCATGTGTGGCTGGCAGATTACGACTCTGCACAAGAGAACCCTGCCAATAAGTGAATCTAAGACATGCAAATTTGAGGGTTGTGTTGATCTAGAATGGGCATCTTTTTCTAAAATACTTAAAGATACCATATGGTCAAGTAATCTCCCTGTTTTGCAGGGAAGCAAAGTTTTGTAACATGAAATACTTTCACATTAATTGGTCACTTAATTGTCCCTTAGCTCCATTCAAATATTCCACCCTTATTCTAGTGTCTATTCCCACTAATTCATTCCATGTCTCTCTAGAAAGTCCTTTGTTGGTTGCTGTATACTGCGTATACAATATCAAATAGCACCCAAATAAAATATATATGTCAAAATACTGGTTTCATTAAAGAAATGGAAGTAATGAATAACTGTTGGAGTAACTTGCAAAATCTTTAATAAATAAAATTCTGGAAAGTTAGACCAGATAATGGTTCACAAAGAGAAATTCAATGATAGTTTCTGTAAAACAGGCACTTGGAGAAGAAATAAAAGTGAAATAACTAAAGATAAAGAAATGCCTTAGAGAAAAATTAGTAAAAACAATTGTTGCAGTATTCATAATTCTGTTGTATTATATATGAATTTGTTGTAAGAAAATCACATTTTGCTGTGATATATTTTAAACACCAAAATATAAGCATTTTAGCTTAGTCTAATAATTGTAATTAAATCTATTTTCATTAAATATAAATTTACATATATTAATATTTACCTTTTAGGATATCTCTTAGTTGCATTCTCCAAGGTAAAGTTACCATTTAATATTTTTTTCTTATTTTTTTTGCTATGAAATTGTATTTGGTCATTAAAGTTCCAGCTTAAAAGGCCTTTTTAATATTTTTCTTCATCAGTAGATTTTTTTTGTAAAGGTGATTGTTTATGAAATAAAGTAATGCAATAAACTATGCCTACCTATTTGTAAGTTAATATATAAAGCAATAATTTATTTTGGAAAGATAAGATAAATTCTTTTTTTTTTTTTTTTTTTGAGACAAAGTCTCTCTCTGTTGCCCAGGCTGGAGTGCTAGAGTGTAGTGGCGTGATCTTGGCTCACTGCAACCTCTGCCTCATGGGTTCAAGTGATTCTCTTGCCTCAGCCTCCTGAGTAGCTGGGATTACAGGTGCACACCACCACATCTGGCTAATTTTCATATTTTTGGTAGAGATGGGATTTCACCATGTTGATCAGGCTGGTCTCGAACTCCTGACCTCATGATCCACCTGCCTCAGCCTCCCAAAGTGCTGGGATTAAGGCATGAGCCATCGTGCCCAGCTGAGAAAATAAATTCTATAAGTTCTGTTAGATATATTGCTGGCAGCTTTATAAGTTTACATATAGCATAAATGAACGACAATTTGTCAATATTACAAAAATTTTGAATTTTTATCCCAGCAATCCAGTTCTAAGATGTATCCTAAAAAATTTATGCAAGTTGGAAAGCATACATATCATTATTTATAATACACAAATTTGAATGATCATCATGTCTAACAGTGGAGAATTACTTAAACTATGGTATATCCATACAATGGACTATCATGTAGTGGTATCTGATACTGACAAATGTTGATGCAGATGTACATTTATAGATAAAAAAGATGTTCAGGAATTCATTTTTAAATAAAATAAAAATTATATATACAAATATCCTATGAACTCATTTCAGTTTAGATAACCAAACCTTCCATCTGACTGAGCTGGAGCTCAACAGAGCTAACTTCATTAACCTATCATTCATTTTAACTATATAGAAGGACCTGCCCACAAAACTTTCCATTTTATATAAAACTATAATATATATTTTCAAAAAGCTAGAAAAAGTTTTGAATGTTCACAACACAAATAAATGATAAATGCACATAAACAGAACTAAAGACAAAAACCACATGATTATCTCAATAGAGGCAGAAAAGGCTTTCAATAAAATTCAATACCCCTTCATGTTAGAAACTCTCAATAAACTAGGCGTTGAAGGAACCTACCTCAAAATAATAAGAGAAATGCAAATCAAAACCACAATAACATACCATCTATGACAAGCACATGGCCAACATTATACTAAATGGGCAAAAGCTGGAAGCATTCCTCATGAAAACCAGCACAAGACAAGCATGCCCTCTCACCACTGCTATTAAACATAGTATTGGAAGTTTTAGCTAGAGCAATCAGACAAGAGAAAGAAAGGGCATTCAAACAGGAAAAGAGAAAGTCAGACTCTCTGTTTGCAGATGACATGATGCTATATCTAAAAAACCCTATAGTCTCAGCCCAAAAGCTCCTCCAGCTGATAAACAACTTCAGCAATGTTGCAGGATACAAAATCAACGTACAAAAAACACTAGCATTCCTATACAACAACAATGGCCAAACTGAGAGCCAAATCAGAAACAATCCCACTCATGATTGCCAAAAAAGAATGAAACACCTAGGAATACAGCTAACCAGGGAAGTGAAAGGTCTCTACAATGAGAATTATAAAACACTACCCAAAGAAATCAGAGATGACACAAACAAATGGAAAGACATCCCATGTTTATGGAAGAATCAATGTCATTAAAATGGCTATACTGCCCAAAGCAATTTACAGATTCATAGCTATTCCTATCAAACTACTAAAGACATTCTTCACAGAACTAGAACAAAACCATTTTAAATTTATAGGGAACCAAAAAAAGAGCCTGAAGAGCCAAGGCAATCCTAAGCAAAAAGAACAAAACTGGAGGCATCACATTACCCGAGTTCAAACTGTACTACAAACCTACAGTAACCAAAGCAGCATGGTACTGGTTTAAAAAAAACAGGCACATAGACCAATGGAACAGAACCGTCTGATCTTCAACAAACCTAACAAAAACAAGCAATGGGGAAAATACTCCCCATTCAATAAATGGTGCTGGGATAACTGGCTAGCCATATTCAGAAGACTGAAGCTCAACCCCTTTCTTACACCATACACAAAAATCAACTGAAGATGAATTAAAGACTTAAATGTAATACCTCAAACTCTAAAAACCCTGGAAGTCAGCCTAGGCAATACCATCTTGGACACAGGAACAGTCAAATATTTCACTATAAAGACACCAAAAGCAATTGCAACAAAAGCAAAAATTGACAAATGGGATCTAATCAAACTTCAGACCCTTTGCACGCAAAATAAACCATCAACAGAGTAAAAAGAATACCTACAGAATGGGAGAAAATATTCACAAACTATGCATCCCACAAAGGTCTAATATCCAGCATCTATAAGGAATTTAATAAAATTTACAAGAGAAAAACAACCCCATTAAAAAGTGGGCAAAAGACATGAACAGACACTTCTCAAAAGAAGACATACATGTGGCCAACAACCACATGAAAAAAAAACAAACCTCAATATCACTTATCGTTAGAGAAATGCAAATCAAAACCACAGTGAGATACCTTCTCATACCAGTCAGAATGGCTATTATAAAAAAGTCAAAAAATAACAGATGGCGGCTGGGCGCAGTGGCTCACACCTGTAATCCCAGCAGTTTGGGAGGCCAAGGCTGGGGGATCACAAGGTCAGCAGATCCAGACTATCCTGGCTAATGTGGTGAAACCCTGTCTCTACTAAAAATACAAAAAAATTAGCCGGACGTAGGGGTGCCTGTAGTCCCAGCTACTCGGGAGGCTGAGGCAGGAGAATGGCATGAACCCAGGAGGTGGAGCTTGCAGTGAGCCGAGATTGCACCACTGCACTCCAGCCTGGGTGACAGAGTGAGACTCCGTCTCAAAAAAAAAAAAAAAAAAAAAAAGGAAAAAAAAAAAAAAAACAGATGCTGGTGAGGTTGTGAACTAAAAAGAATGCTGATACGCTGTTGGAGGCAGTGTAAATGAGTTCAATCATTGTGGAATGCACTATGGCAATTCCTCAAATACCTAAAATCAGAACTAGCACTCACCCCAGCAATCCCATTACTAGGTACATACCCAGAGGAATATAAATCATTCTACCATAAAGACACATGCTAGTGAATGTTCATTGCAGCACTAGTCACAATAGCAAAGACATGGGACCAACCTAATGTCCATCAATGGCAGACTAGATAAAGAAAATGTGGTACATATACACCATGGAATACTATGAAGCCATAAGAAAAACAAGATCATGTCTTTTGTGGGAACATGGATGGAGCTGGAGGCTATTATCCTTTGCAAACTAACTCAGGAACAGAAAACCAAATACCACATGTTCTCACTTATAAATGGGAGCTAAATGATAAGAACTTATGTGTACAAAGAGGGAAACAACAGGCACTGGGCTCTACTTGGAGGGTGGGAGGAGGGAGAGGAGCAGAAAAGATAACTATTGGGTACTGAGCTTAATACCTGGGTGCTGAAATAATATGTACAACAAACCCCCGTGACACGTGTTTACCTATGTAACAAACCTTCATATGTATCCCCAAACCTAAAATAAAAGTTAATAAAAAAGAAAAACAACAAAAGTTAAGCATGATCATGGCTGAATTTTTTAAAATGATAAATGTTCGAGGTGAGAAATATTGTAAGTGCCCTGATTTGATCATTATATGTTGTATACACATATGAAAATATCACTCTGTGTCCCTCAAATACATAAAATTATTATGTATCAACTAAAAACAAAAGGAAAAAAATGCTGACCATTTGTTCTTGAGGTTTCTGCCTTCCTCTTTAGCCTCAGTTTTTGTTGATTTATCTCCTTATTTTTTTTCTCAGCTCTGAACTGCTTATGTTTTCCTAAACAGGGTTTGCCATTTAGCTCCTTCTTAAATTTGATTATGTCCCTTCAATGCACTCTCAAAACCTCCACTGTCTGAAAAACATACAAAATTTTGTTCAGCAAGCACCTCCTTCAAGACAGTTTTAAAGATTCCCAAATATATCATTCTTCCCCACCTCCAAAGAAGATTATACTCCCAGAAAAATATGTAAAAATAAATAGTATAAAATTATTAATTTTACTTTCCTTTATAAAGCCTCAGAAGTTAAATCTGTAAATCATATTGAGATAAAACCAAGCTCAATATCAGAATCTTCCTCCTTCAAAATGTAAAGGATTCATCTCACATTCATTTGCTTTAATTGAACTCTTTCCATTTGCATTTTCTGCAGACGTGTTTTTAATGTCTACTTTTTAGATAGATTTTTGACAAGCTAAATGGCCTCATCAACTTTCTCTGGCTTTACAGTGGCAAACTGCAATGAGGAAAAACAACTGACTAGGAAAAGAGGTAAATAAGTATATGGCAAGCTCTTTGAAAGATTCATTTGTTCACTGGAAAATCACAACTCTCTTTAGTGGAGGGAATCGTGTTTTCTCTCCTCCACATGCCAAATAAATTTTTAGGAAGTCTCAAGTGCAAATATTAATTCCCAAGATTACACTGATTTTTTTCTCTCTTCATTCCACTCCTCCAATTCCTTTCTTTATTCTGCCAGCAACGTTCTTTTCTCCAATTCTATGTCTGACTATTAAAACCCTAATCACTGTATATGATTCTATTGCAATGTACCTTCTCTGTGAAGTTCTTCAGGATCAGCCCTACTGGTATAATTCTCTCATTTATCTGAATTCCCACATTACTTTCTTAGGGTCAAGCATATAGTGTTTATCCTTATTTATACTAGAGGTATTATTCTAGCTATCGTCTGTTTCTTAGTAACCTGTAAGCTCCAGGAAGCACAGACCATATCTTTTACATGTTTATTCCCCAAAATGTCTAAAACACGGATTTGCATAAAGTGTATTCAGTAAACAGAATGAAGGAATTTGAAAGAGAAAACATTATGAGGAAAGATTAATAAACACTGAATTAATGATTAGGAAAAGGAGTCAAGTAGAACACAGATAATACACGGCTGACTATCTGGAGTCTTATAACCCTTTTCATAGCCTGAAGCCTTGGACATTGACTTCTTTCCCTTAAAAAAGTCACAAATCTAGAAAAACAGACATATAAGAGTAGTTAGTGGCAGTTACTGACATTTACCACAGAATAAACCAGGGCATCACAGCATTATCACCTGTACAGGTATCAGAGCAGCTGATAGTCATGGGCAGCATCCACTTCACCACAGCCAGCACCACCCGAGCATTTACAGAGTGGTAGACACTGCTGAATCAATCTCAGGTAATCCTCACAATTATGGTCAGAGTGAGATACCCTTAATCTTCTTCTTCTCCAAATGAGAATGCTTAGGCCTCAAAGAGGTTAAATAATTTATTCTAGGTTACACAACTAATGATGAAATAAGAAGTCCAATCGAGATGGACCTGACCTCAGAAATACTATAATGGGGCCAGCTCACACCTGTAATTCTAGCCTTTCGGGAGGCCAAAGTGGGAGAATTGCTTGAGCTCAGGAGTTTGAGACCAGCCTGGGCAACAAAGTGAGACCTTGTCCCTACAAAAAAATTAAAAAAAAAATAACTGGTTGTGGTGTTGCACATCTATAGTGCCAGCTACATGGGAGGCTGAGGCAGGAGGATCACTTGCCCCTAGGAGGTCAAGGCTGCAGTGAGCTATGTTCACATCACTGCATTCTAGCCGGGTGACAGATCAAAATCTGTTTCACAAAACAAACGAAAAGTCAAACAAACAAAAAATCAAACAAACAAAAAAGAAATACTGTAATGCCTCAGCACACCCGAAATTTAGAGGGATAAAATATAAATATTTGTTTTGTAATTTAAAATATATACATTTGTAAATTTAAAATATAATTCATATGAAAATCTCACTCTAAAAATATTATACAAGAAATAAATATCCTAAAGCTCAAGTGACTTCAAAATATAATTACCTTTTGATTCCTGCACTTCCTTCCCCAAACCCCACATTCTACTGGCTTTTTTCCTCTCTGCAATGACGAGTTGGAAACTAGGGTGTAACTATTAGCATATTAATATCTGCCAACTAGACATTTCTATTTCTACCATTGCAGCCTACAATTGCATTGGATTGTTAGAGATGATCACACAGTTACTTTTACAAGGTTTGTAATTGTAACATTTAGAGATGCTTTTGGCTGCAAATAACAGAAAACCCAATACCGGGGCTTAAATAAATAGGAACACAAGCATCAACAACGTGGAGTTTGGAAGTAAGCAGTTCCGTCTGCTGTTTCAGTGGATTGATGACTTTCTAGCTGGTATCTCTGTAATAATCTTGGCCAATTTTTCTTACATGTTGCCTCAGGACACCAAGATAACTACCCTAGTTGCCATGTGAAAACTAGGGATGTAGAAGAAGAAGAAGTACTTTGCCAGTTATATCTCTCTTTCTTTTTGATTTAAAAAGCAAATCTTTCCAGATTTCTGTTCTTTTCTCATTGGTCAGGTCTGAGATGTGTGGCTAACCCACACTGAAAGAGAGGAAACAAGGGAGAAGGGATTCTACATGGTTTTGGGGTAGCAAGGAAACAGTACATGATACATTAGCATAAGGTGGAGAGCTGCTTGATAGGAATATTGAGATGCTTCCTCTCTCAAATCAATACCACGTCCTCAGGGCTATCTTTATGACCTCTCAGATCTCTGTATCATCTAACAGCATTCCAGAAAACTTTTCATAGCCCTCATCACAGTTCATAATTTACACTTTCTGAACAAAGACATCTTAAATCTCTGGGATATTTCTTGGATAGTGTTTTGGGGCAGACCCTAAGAACTGGTCATGGTTTAAGAGTGTAGGCTTTTTACAGCTTTCTATGTGTGTTCAATATGCCCTAAAATATTGTTTTCTCTATACAGCTTAGATGTTGCAATTGGAAGATGTTTCATTTGATATTTAAACATTCAAACAGGATGCTAATTTGTTCAGAAAATAAGTTAGCCATGCACATTTTTTTAGAATTATCTCTAAAAGTGAATTATAATTTCCTTCTTATTAGTCAGTTTCCACTTAAAGAATGAACTATACTCCTGAGTGCAATTGCAAATTCCAGTAAGTGTGATCTCTGCTAACATATTAATTTAGGAAAGCTTCCCCTTAAATTGTTTTCCTGTGGCATCAGGTGAATTGATCACAAGAGACTTAATAACTTTGGATTAAGTCTACATCCTTTATAAATGTGTGATCACTTCGCATCAGACATTCCATTAAAGAGCTGATATTTGTAAGGCAAATCATTGGATTCTTCCAAAGCAGTTGCTGAATGGTCACACAAACTAATTAGTGTTTATTATAACCTACATATCTTCCAAGGGAAGCTTTAAGCAGGTAAGACAGCATATTTTAACTAAAAGCAATATGTAACAACTTAGGAGACAGAAAATAAATTTAAAACCTTACATATTCTTTTAAAGCTGCCCATTAGTTTCTCAAACCAATTAACAATAATTCCTTGAAAGATCATGCATGGCCACTCTGATAAAGACAAATGTGCCATGATCAATATATTTTAATTAAATAGACAACATTCATCAATGTGGAGATGCCCGTTTACAGGACCAGGCTGACTGCATCAGTTCGAAAATTGTAATTGTTTTAGGTTTTTTCCTCTTGGGATGCATGAGTATGTTAGTCCTGTTAAAGAATAACTTTCTATTTTCAAATTTCAATGAGAAAAATAACTCTGCCTAGGCAAAGAGGTGTGTAAACCTGTAGCAAGTAAAGATTCATTTGCTCAGAGGACACAGTACAGACTCACAACCTATGGATGAAACAAAGTCAAGCTTTAAAGCTACTTTGTACACTCCTAAGATCTAGTGGGGAAGAAAAGAATACAGGATAAAGAGATACTATTTTCTCCATTTATGAAGTATGATACCTGTCATACAATCTTTTTTTCCAACACCCTGTCAGGTCCCAGAGAAAATGGGTCCTTCCACTGATTGGTGGATGAGGGAAGATTAAGATTTGGTCTTCAGGCTGACCCAGGTGAAAGAGAAGCAGTGTCATGCATTGGGAGCGTGATCTCTGCTCAGCCTGCTCCAAAGAATTTCAAGTTCCTATTTTCAAGGTACCACTTGTTATACTCCTGAGTCACACCACCCAGGCACAAATAACCTGCTAACCTGTTCTGCTTTATAACATAACCTGTTTATTTTCCTCTCTCTTAATTATTTACTTATTTTATTTTTATTATTTTTAGAAAGTAATTTCTAAGACAGGAAGGACTATATCTCTCTGGCTTACCACAGTAACTCCAGAACCCAGAACATGGTTTGGTATACAACAGACTCTCAATCATTGAATTTCACAATTCATTTTGTGAAATGAGTAAATGAAGGGGAGGTGCCTAAAACACGCAATAACCAATACATTCAATCAATGTTAGTATTTTCACCACAAACCCCAAATGAAATTACCAGAATCAAAAATACAAAGCAATTTTATTCTTAGCATTTTCCAGTCTGCTTAAAAAATACTATTGTGGGCTTAATTCTCTCTCCTCTCCTGAATATTTTAACTAAGGAGCTTCCATCTACACTGCCTGAAAGAACATGCAGTTGAGCCAAAGCACATCAAAAAAAACAAAACCAGGCCACTGAAGATCAAGGGAGGCAAGCCTGGCATATTTTTAAACATAATAAAAAGGATATGAACTCCTAGGAGTGTAGTCCAAGCTATTTGACAATTCCTTGTGGTATTTGATTTCTTCCAGATTAGTAGACCATGATCCAGAAAGTTGATTCAAACATGTTGGAATACATAAAGCATAAGTGACACTGCTGGGATCCAAACTAAAGAGAGACTAATAAGAATTTCTCACTGCCCCCTCACCTCCCTGTTTCAGATATATTATACCAGATGTGGAAACAGTTCTTTTTCATACCTGAGCCAACCTGACCAGTCTAAAAAAGTGCTGCTTTCTCGGGTTTTAAGTTTTGGAAATCCCACTGGAAATAGCAAACACCATATGTTAAGAATCACTCCATTACACAACTAGAGGGTATTCTTTTCATATAACTTTAGAAGCCCTGTTGTCTATTGCCAAAAGAAATTGAGAAGTTGCTTTGACATTCTTTACTTCAATTTTCGTTAATTTACAGAACTGTGAGGGGAAAGTAATGTGTTTAGTACTCTAAATTTGACGGTAATTCGGCTCAAAAATACCTTTCATGTTTCTTTACCTTAGTTATAGCTTTTAAAAAATCATGAGAGTAAGAGGCATTAATCATAATATTTTACCCAGCTAAACAGAAAACACCTGGAAGGCAAAAATTAACCTTGCCAGGAATACCTAATTGTCCTACTAGCACAGTAAATGATACTGACCATATGATTACCTTCCCAGCTACTCAAATATCAGGAATGAGAAAGTTTCACAGGGAAAGCCAAGTCTAGGAGTACTACTAACTAAGTTTGTGATATTGGGAAAATAACTTCTGATCTCTAGGCTTCTATTTCCTTATGCGTAACATAGATGAGCGGAAGCCCAGCTGGTGTGGTTCAAGTATCCTCCCTTAAAGCACTTTTATTATGTGTTTTAAGTATGAAGAACTTGGGTGAGTCAATGTAGTGGGTTGAATGGAAGTTCCCAATAAATATACCTGTATGTTTTAAAAACTGTAAATATTACCTTATTTAGCAAAAATTTCATTGCAGATTCAGTTAAGGACCTTGAGTTGAGATCATCCTGGATTACGCAAGTGACCCTTAAATTCAATAAGTGTCCTTATAGGAGACAGAAGAGAAGAAAGTACAGAGGAGAACATCCTGTGATGACAACGGCAGAGACTGGAGTGACGCAGGCACAAGCCAAGGTATGCCTGAAGTCACTAGAGGCTGAGAAGTGGCAAGAATGGATCCCCCCCTCCATAGTCCTGCCAATACATTGATTTCAGACTTCTGGACCCCAGGATTATAAGAGAATAAATTTCTGTGGTTTTAACCACCAAGTTGATGGTAATGTGTTACTGTGACCACCGGAAATGAATAGTTAAGTTCCCACAGGTATCAAAAGAGACTTTCATAAAGATACTTTTGCAAGAGGGTTCGGGTAAGATTGGAGGATCCAAATAGGCACTCTGAGAAGAACAAGAGCAAGCAGGAAGCTTTGCCACCTTTAACCACAAAGAAACAAAGGAAGAAACAGCCTTGTCTTTATGGGAACGAAATGAGAGCCGGAGCTGTGAAGGAGGAGTTCAGAGGAAGCTGTAGGGGCGCACTAGGGCTGCAGGAAGACACAGCCCAACAGGATGGGAGCTAGGGGAGAAAGGCAGAGAATGCAATAACCTCTTCTCTATTTGGTCTCTCCCATCCATTCTCCAACCTTCCCTGCCCTAGACAGCTGAGTCCTGTGGGATATTACCCTCGTGTTCCTTGCTTTCTGCCTCTGGTTGGATTTGGACAATGAGAAAAACCACCCAGAGGCTGGAGGACAAGGAGGAGTAAGACCAAATAGAGAATAACCTGCAGAGGTAACAAAAAAGATTTAGTTTTTAAAAATGAATCTATTGGGCAAAAAAGAAAGGCATAAAATCTCTGGAGACTTTTTCCAGGAACTATTTTAGTTCTAACATTCTATGATTGTCTGAAATATTGTATGGAAATGTATTCCTCTCTTCTAAACTTCATTTTTCTCCACCTTGAAAGAAACCATCTCTACAAAGTTTAACAAATCTTTAATAAATTCAATAAATCTCTTCAATCAGCCCAATAGAAGCTGGAAATTTAAAATAAACATACAATTTAAAAGAAACATAAAAGCTGGAAATTTCTGGACTACTACATTACAAACTTCTGAATTTCCTTCTTGCTTGGGGTACTAAAAAGTTGGTATATCTTTCAAACTCTACTTTTCAAGGGCTTGGTGAGACGCTTCATTTGCAAAATTTTTTAGCACTCACAGTGAACTCTGTGACCCAGGGATATTCTCAGTTGTGTCCTTTGTTTTCCAGATTTACTGTGCAACCTGCTCCTTAGAATCTTAGAGTTGGGGAACAAAAGAAATTGAAGTAACTTTCACTTTTATTCATCCATCTCCCCACAGAGCAACATTTTCATCAATATCTTACAGCAGTATTTCATCTTCTATGTTGCAACATCTACTGACCAGGAACAGAACCATGGTTAATTTATCTGTTCTCTGACTTCATGCTTAATAATGAATGTTGCAAATAAATAATGCTCAATGCCAGCAGAAATGTATGTTTTACATTTTTCTTGATTTTAAAAATGTTTTATTGTACAAACATATTATACATTCCAGACCATTACACATACTTCTCTATCCACTCATACCCACGTTTTTACTGTGATAGAGATGCTAAAGTTAGTAAGAACTTTCTTAATACAATTGTGATCGGAGAGAGCAAAATAGATCCCCTTGTCAACTGAGACTCTACTTAACACTAAGGATAAAGAAACCAAGTAACCTGAGGGTCAAGGGTTCGGGGGTCATCTGGCACGGCAAATTTCTGAATTCTTATTTCTCTAAACTCTCTAACGATAGGAGTGATCAGACCTCTCCTAATTTTGATTTGCAACCCAGACCACTACAACTCTGAATGGACAGAGGACTGGCCTTACAAACATTCTTTTGTGATAAACTACTGCAGATCTGAGGTCAGTTTCAGTCAGCTTATAGAGGCTGTGCTCAAACTCTTTGTGTCCTGTAGTTTACCTTTTGATGTTAAGGGGCAAATTCTACCTTATTTTAATGCTACACCCCCTCCCCAAAGTGAATATGGTATGACACATGTGTGATTACCCATTGCACATGTGCTTGGCTTCCCTCATAAATCTGTACAGCTTTTCCTTTAAACATGCTAAACATGTATGACTTTATTGTGTAATACAGTCCCTGTGAGGCATAAAATCCAGCCTGTCGCTCCCCTTTCCAAAGAGAGAGCACCTCCTGCACACATTATAGACTTTCTCTTCCTGGCTTACAAACCAATATTGCCAATAAAGCTCTCCTTATTTAGCCACCCTAGTGGTCTTTTGGATGATGCCATGAATTCAGATATTCTGATTAGTAAGGGAAAATCTTTCTAGGAAGAAATGAGTGCCAAATAGGAATTTACGCTACCATCTCGACTTTCTCTTTCCTTTGAGATTATTTTCTATTTTGCTCTCTGCTGCCATTGTACATTGGCCCCAGGGTTTATTTCAATCCTTTTAACACTTTGATTGAACCCAAACCAAATCTCTTTCTTGATGCCTCTTAGTCTAGCTAATACATGCTGGAGCCTTCCAAAAGATTTTCTAAACGCAAAGGGATAACATAAGTAAAATAAATACAATGGCTCCAAGAATTCTCAACCACTTGGCTTACAAATTATAAGATTCTGCCCTTGTTTTAGGTAGCAAGTTTCTAGGACAGAGAGTCTTACTAGGTTTTCTCGTGTTTAGCTGTTGCCCAACTTCACCAGTGGCTTCTAACTCATCTCTAGGAAGAGGTGATATAAGGCATATAAGGAATGCTGAAATGAATTTAAAAACAGAATTACAGTGGATCTGTCCACAGGGCAATCTGTCCACATTCTGGCCTTTAGTCAAGAACCAACAACAGGGGTAGAGGTTTTTTTCTACCTATCTAAGAGTTTTCATTCTGAATGTCCAGTATGAAATTCAAATATCATTGTGAAATAAATACTAGGAACAATGTCGCCTTTGAATCGTTTCCTGTCTGCCAGCTACAGAGGTGCCACCTTGTTCCCAATAAAGGACCTACAGTACAGCAATATCTGATGCAGCTTCAGCATAAGCATTTTACTTATGCCATAGAATAGTTGCCCATTCTTTACAAAGGTCTCTGCATACAAAAGAATGGATGCCTCTACCTCTATGTGCAAAAGGCCAATCTAGGAATTTTTCCTGAAAGGAAGTTGAGGACTCCCATCCTAGCATTTTTACTTTCCCTCAATAATTCTTTGAAAATTGTCTCTTTCCATTTTTGAAAGAAGTGAGTTTTTATCCATTCTCTGCTCCTGCCTTTGTGACTGCAACAGAGGAGCTGCAAGAATTTTAGATAATGCCAGGTCAAATGATAGACTTACATTTTATAAAAACCAAGGACATAAAAAGGAGGGCCAAGCAGAAAGTCATCTGAATCTACCTTCTGGCACTCTGTTATCACTGCTGTCAAAGTCATTGAGCCCTGAAAAAGCATAAATACGACTCTGATTACAAAAGACGTAGAAAGGCAAGAAAGGGCTCTTTGGTAAAGCAGACTCTTAAAATCCCTGACAGCAAATTTTGAAATTCCTGACAGCAGCCCCACCATGATATTCTAAGTATTTCTTTGGGTTATCTGGTATCTTTTGACTTCTACAGATATAAAAATACAGGGGATGGTGGGGTCATGGGGGATTAGATCCACTGCTGGCAGAAGCTTTTTGCAGAGGCACTGGTGAAAAGCAAAGAAATGTGGGACCAGGGTAGGGTATATAATAAAAAAAAAGATGAAACATGAATTTTTCCTTGAATTTCATTAAGTTGTTTCATAGGTATTCTCCACTATGAACATAGTTTTAAGGGTATAATCATGACTCTCATACATATAAAATGAACTAGTATCAAACATTTCAACTAATTTATTAATGAATGAGTACATTAGTCAAGTGTTGGAAGGTTCAAAGGAGTTTTCAGAGTACCACATACACATAGGCATATAAGGAATGCTGAAATGAATTTACAAACAGAATTACAGTGGATCTTCCACAGGGCAATAATCAATTGCATTTCACTAGACACAACTAATTGCATTTCTATGTACCAGAATTATCTGCATTACTTTCAGTTTTCTACCATTTATAGAGTTGCAAATTATCTCAAATGCAATAAAATGTGGCTATAATCTAGAAGGATGAACAAGACACTTGGTAATTATTTTTTTCCATCTCTTTCTCTTTTTTTTTCTTTTTCTTTTTTTTTTTTTTTTTGGCCCATTTTGAAGATTCTAACCATTTTTTCCAGGCAAATTACTTTCAATGACCTTGAGAAAAGTTAGTTAAACCTCAAATGATCAATGTCGTGATTTCTTTTACAAGTGGTCATTCAGATAATGTAGAAGGCAATGCTGCGTAAATTCTAATAGGCTTTATGATTGTAAGCTCTTGGTTTTAGTGCAGAGTATTTATTATTCCATCATACTCAGCAAAGCTTCATTCTGGAAGAACTATTGCCATCAAATTTTCACTTCTCCCATATCTGAAAACACACCATCCACTCCCTCAAGAAAATAATATTAAGGTGTTTAAATACAACTTCAAGATTAAACTACTTTAGTATGTTTAGTACGTTGTCAAAAGGTTCCTCCAAACATCTATCATTTAATGAGAAGAGCTTTTAAAAAGGAAAGAAGAGTGAATGAGTGAGGGTTGAGGGACACAACTAAAAAAAATAAGAAAAAGCCAAAAGGTTATTTTGGGACTCAAGGCTTTTATTAATAAATTAATGAAGTCTTTAGCCTCCAAAATGTTCAAAGCTCCAGAAAGAAATTCATTTTAAAGCCCTTCTGGTCTAGATAACAGCTTGAAAATACCACTTTAATATTTTTTGTATTGTGTGTTTTTATCATAGGTAGTCGATGTTATACTTAATGCAGTGTGACATTTCAAATGATTAAGGGCCTGGTGGGGGCATTCACAATGCAAGACCTTTTTTGCATTTACACTAATGAGTTTATAATGAGGGTTTTATTATATTAATTATGAATACTGGGAGTCAGAAAAAAGCAGAAGAAATTCGAGAAACTTTACTCTTTAAGAAAATGATTGTTACCAGATTTGTTGACATAGGTGGTTATTTGCACAAAGGGAAACAAAAGCCATTATGACTATTAATTACTACAAGCTTGCTGTGCTTTACCGTAATCACTAAATTAATTTATCCATGATTCCTGGGTTTTAAGTGTTTCCTTTTTTCTCCCCACAGCATGAAATTAAATTTTTATATAGCTACAGCTTCAGCATTTGAGTTGGTTGGCATGCAAGGCCAAGCTGATTTGCTAGACACTTCTATAACCACCCAACTCCCCAATTCAGTCTAATAGCAAAATTCAGTTCAGAACTAGTCTCTCTGTTGCTATCTTGCAGGGTGTATAGATGGCGTATAGTTTTAATATGGCAAATTGCTTACTGGAAGCAAAAATTACTAGACCCCCTCCCTTTAGAGGTGAGGAGGCAGCCTAAAATATCTACTGCTGCTGTGAACCTGCAACTACTCACTGATGGCAATTAGAGAAGTTCTGTATAAACTATTCTGTCCCTGATGGGCATAATAATTTCATTGTGCTTATGCAGAATGCTTTTTCTACAGACGTGTACATCTGAAGCTGCCAAAAAAAACCCCATCATTTGGAAAAAGAAACTTTTCTACATACCCTCAAACCAACCAAGTACAGGGAGAATTGCTAATCTGGCAGTCAAGATAGTAGGAGACAATTGAATCAATACTTGTGAATAATTATGAATTGTGTTGCTCCTTAAAAGCAATAGAGACTAGGAAATGGTGTAATTTGCCATGCCTGTTTGTTACTCCAGCAATATACAGCCTGTAATAAGATTTCACACTTTAATTCATCCGAGAACCTGGCGGTGTTTTACAAGCAGTAATTACTGAGAATCTCACCATGCTTAACTAAGACAAGCAAAGGCTACAGCACAGATCCTATTTTTAAGATTGGTAAATATGATAGAGAAAATTCACCATTTTGAAAAGCACTGGGAGAGAATTAGGGCAAACGAGCTGACTGACATCACGGGCTTTTCTTTTTAGGCTATTGCAACCACAAAACAGTATGACATTCATAGTAGAAATAACGTATTATGTCTTTCTAAAAATCTATTTATTTTAAAAAATTTATCGAGTGCTTCTCTGGTCCAGATATCGCATGAGGCACAAGGACTAAAATGGTTTATTTGGGATGACAGGTATGCAAAGAGGCTATTACAATGCCTTGCCCTAAGTGCTGTGATGAAGAAACATATCAAGGCCAATGAAAGCAGAAAGCAGAGTGCATACATTTATGCAGAAAAGTTGCAATTGTAGCTGGAAGCATTAGTGCAGGAACGAAGAATGGGTTTGCAAGCAAAACAAAACAAAACAAGACAAAACCTCTTATTTGCAAAGTCGTGAAGACATGTTTCAAAGCCAGCAAATGATTCAATATGGTTGTGCTTTAGATGAGGATGAATACAGTATAGTTGGGCTGTAATATGCCCAACGAAGAAATAATAAAGAGACCAGTATAGGGTAAAAGAAGAAAATCTTATTAAGAATATAAACCCCTTGCTCATTGAAGCAAAACATGAATTAAGAACACTTGATACCTTAAAATTACATTAGTCATGTGCTTTCATAAAATCCATATTGTAACAGTAATTCTCAATATCTGATTAATTAATATAGCAGCTGCTTTGCTTTTTAGCTTCTTCCAATCTTGTTAGAAAATCATGAATTGGAGTCTTTTGTTCCAATCTTCTTCCTCCAAAGGGATTAGAAGCTAGTTTCCATTGTAAATTGACTTTCTTGCTTTATTGAATTTAAATAGTTCTAGCTTTAATATAAATATAATATATATCCTGTCATTTTTCATTGACAATTTTGTAAAAGTTGGGCTTTTAAATAAAATGTAAATGTTTCATTTATTCTTTCATTAAAGCTGAAATATATAACGATAAAAATGTATTTATCCACCTCTATCTCCATATAAAAGACCCAAAATCAGTTTAAACTTCCAAACCTTAGAAAGCTGTTGACAAAAAGGATGAAGAAGTGTTTTGCCAAGCAAAACGACATTAGCGTCACTGTTAATTTGCTTTAAATTTCCATAGAAAGGAGATTCTCATTTCACGCTAGCGTTTCTTGTTGGCTTAAAACCAACCAGTGAATATTACATTTTATGAGCTCAGACATGAAGTGTATGACTAAATATTAATCTCTCAGATCACTATACTTATAGCCAGAATCACACAGCTAGTGGACTAATGCAGTAAAATAACTTATTCCTCAGATAAAATACTTAAGCATGGGCTTGAAAAACAATGTCACTAGTCCCACCTGAAATGATCCCAGACTCTGTGAACTTAATTGTTCTGGTGAGATCAGAGACCTAATGAATAAAGAGAAAATTACTATAATAAGATATTTTCACATTTGATTTATTTTGTATTGCCTAGAAAGAGTGAAATCTGTTTGAAACCAACAGAAAGACTCTGTAGAAAGGATTCATAAGTGAGAGCTTGAGATGCAGATCATTCATTCCTCTGTTCAAACAAATATGTATTGATCTATTATAAGCAAAGTATGGTGTGATATACTAACACAAATAACTATTAGAGGATTCCTTACAATTTGCCACGTATTTGGGAAAGATAAGCATAATTAAGAACAATTCAATGAGGTAAGCATTATGAAATGTATTCGAAGAACACTGAAGAGGGGATGGCTAACTTTGTCTATAAGGATGAAGAAAGCTTTACATTTGCATTAGATTAAATAACTGTATTCAAGCTAACTTCACTGTGATAGAATTATGTAGCTACACTTTGACATACTTTTTGATGGTTCGAATATAACCATTATCCCTTAACATTGGCCTTGGCCATGTCACTTGCTTTAGAAGAGCAGATGTCAGCGGACATAAGACTAGCAGAAACTTAAAACTTGTTTGTGAATTTGGAGTTGCCCTTGCATTCCAGATGAATATACGCTGAAAAGTGCTGTCATTTCAGCAGGGGCTCCAAGTAAAACTGGCAGTCTAGAAGCAAGCCTAGCTGGCTACAGTATGAAGCAGAGCCACTAACTTAAGCTCAGTCTGGAGTACTCAAACTACGGTCAGACTGCAAGTCTCTGAACATTAGAATAAATGCTAGTCCTTGCAAACCACTGAGTTCTTTTTTTTTTTTTAATGTAAGGCTAATACAATATTTAAGCTGGGTTTCAAAACACAAATAAGAATTTCTAAGGAAGAAGAAAGGTATTCCAGATAGATTTAGCAGCATGTAAAAAAAAAAAAAAAAGAATGAAAGTAATAAATTGCATGATATGTTTATAAAGTATCAAGTAATTAGATGTTGCCAATACACAGGGTATGTGTAGCGAGCAGCTTAACATTAAACTGAAAATGTTGGTTGAGATTACATTGTTAAAAAATTTGATAGGTGGGAATTGAACAATGAGAACTCATGGACACAGGAAGGGGAACATCACACTGCGGGGACTGTTGTGGGGTGGGGGGAGGGGGGAGGGACAGCATTAGGAGATAGACCTAATGCTAAATGACGAGTTAATGGGTGCAGCAAACCAACATAGCACATGGATACATATGTAACAAACCTGCACATTGTGCACACGTACCCTAAAACCTAAAGTATAATAATAATAATAAAAAAGAATTTGGAATGTGTTCCCTAAGTAATGAGTAGAAATTTTTGTGGAGTGAAATATCACAATTACTCCGTGGGTTCACCTGTCCATTATAAAAGTTAAGGGGCCCTCTTACGTGTTTCCCAAAGCAGAGACCGAAGGTTGAGTATTTAACTGATTTACCCCTTCTCTAGCTACACAGTGGAATGGTTTTCTTGATTAAACACTTGCTGTTTGGGCCAAAAACCTTCACACAGCAAGTTCTGAATGACTTTTATCTTTTTTTTTTTTTTTTTTGTGAGGTGGAGTTTCCCTCTCGTTGCCCAGGCTGGAGTGCAGTAGCAGGATCTCAGATCACCGCAACCTCAGCCTCCAGGGTTCAAGTGATTCTCCTGCCTCAGCCTCCCAAGTAGCTGGGATTACAGGCATGTGGCACCACACTCGGCTAATTTTTGTATTTTTAGTAGAGATGGGGTTTCTCCATGTTGGTCAGGCTTGTCTCAAACTGCCACCTCAGGTGATCCGCCCCCTCAGGTGATCCGCCCGCCTCAGCCTCCCAAAATGCTGGGATTACAGACGTAAGCCACGGCGCCTGGCCAACTTTTATCTTTCAGTTTGGCATTAGGGGCCGTAAGTCATAGGAAAAGAAAGGAAGCAGCAGTCTGATACTCCTCTGACTTTTTCAAGTCCCAACTGTTCAAGGAATCATCAGGAAGGACCATTTGGCTTTTAACAGCATTTGCACTGGGATTGACCTTAATTCAGTGCCATTCAGTTTCCCCCCAAAACTTCTGCCCTCCCAGCAAACACAGCAAAACTCAGAGAAATCTTTGCCAACCACAAGATACACAGCATCTAAGAGACCCTTCTGCAGTATCTTAAGGTGGCAGGAGATGTGGCTATTGTGAAAGCAAATGTGCTGGAGATTTATGGGGACTATGATTGTGGTTCAGGGGGCCGGCACGAGCAAACATAAATCTTGGTAAAAGGGTCAGTCAAGCCATATAAAGATGCCACTAGGAAAACCACAACTGTCAAGGGCTGTACTTATTAGCATCATGAAATCAAGGAATGCTATAAATCTTATTTACATATGGATACATCCATCTTGTCCTAAACCATCTTCCAATGTAGCAATATCGCTATATCACCAATCAAAAGACAGTAGGCAATAGTTACTAGAGAGAGATAGGCTAGTGATTAAAACAGAAATACTGTAATAATTTCTACCATTGATGTAGCGTTCTCTGTCTTACAAAGTGGTTTCATGCTCACCCTCTTAAGTCACTACAAACTTGTAAATTAGGCAATGCAGGCATTTTCTAACTTTTCCTATGGATGAAAAAAACCAAGGCTCAGGATAGTTAAGACAAACTTGTCTAAGGTCTCAGAGCTTGTCAATAGCTAAAGCAGGACTTAAGACAGATTTTTGGCTCTTGAGCCAAGCCTTTTCATATGAATTGAAAGAATCTCTGAACAATCACGTGTTGTATGAACTCTCAGAGTCAGACTTGTAATTAGCTAAGATGTAGGACTTTCCATCTTGTGCTGGGGCATTTTCCTACACAACACTATCGTCCTATGAGCAATCCAATGAAATCAAGAGACGGCTTCTAGCAGAATGGAAGCCAAGTGATCACTTAGTGAAACATAGCAAACTTTATGTTGAGAGAATGCCTCAGAGTTTACAGAACACTTTCATAACCAAAATTTAAATTATTGATTTTAACTCTGTCATTTACTCCCAAGGGCAGAATTTGTGTCGAAATTGTTTAAATAGTACGTCATAGGATTTGACACATAAATTCTTGTATATCAGTTAACAAGCTCTAATTTTATGATTATTCAATTAAGGAAATATATGCTCCCAGCAGCGAAGGACTCACCAAAAATCATGCATTCAATTAATTGAGATTCAAAACCTGTTACCCTAATTCCCAGGTCAGACATTACACAATTATAACTATTCATATTATGCTGCCTCAATGCTGGAGAAGTATCACTTTATCTTAGTCCCCGGCGTAACCAATAGCCAACACATGTACACATGCAAAACACACACACACACACACACACACACACAACTTTAGGTATCTGTATCATCTAGATGTTAACCATTATCCTGTTCCATATAGCTTAAACACTGTCGTCTTGGCCAGCTATTCCTACTCTCTGGAAAGTCCAATGCATTCCCCAACATTTCTGTAAATTGCCAGGGGCTGTTTTCATGGCTTGATTGTCTGCACTCTCTTGGACTATCAATTTTACTCACTTATCACTCCAGCAACCATTCTCTTATCTGCCCTGCACCAACCCAGATGGAAGGCTAAGCTCTTTTTCCTTTAATTTTTCAAAAATAATTATGCAAAACACTATGAGTAACAAACTTACGGAAGGCCTTGTGTGATTGGAAGGCTTTATATCTCAGAAAAGCACATTACTTAAAATATTAGCAATGTCTATTAAGAAAAGCTCTTTAATCACCCCCACACTAGGGGATTGCTCATTAAGCCACTTAATTGGTCATATTTCTTTGGGGCCCCACTCTTTCTCTCCTCATAGCTCAATTTTTATTAAAAAAAAGTCTGCTGAATAATTTTTTCTTCCCATCCATTATTTTATCTACCTTTGTACATCCAAAGATTCTTTAATGTACTCTCATTAACATAAAAGTTGGAATAATAGACAT
Source organism: Hylobates moloch (assembly GCF_009828535.3). Lineage (NCBI taxonomy): Eukaryota > Metazoa > Chordata > Mammalia > Primates > Hylobatidae > Hylobates > Hylobates moloch. The sequence continues at coordinate 774,462 of NW_026652285.1, forward strand.
TGTAGACTATGGAAGGTGGGAGAGTGGAAGTGGGGCAAGCCTTGAAAATTTACCTCTTGGGTACAATGTTCATTATTTGGTGGTGGGTACAATAAAATTCCAGACTTCACCACTACACAGTGTATGCATGTTAAGAAATCCACACTTGTATTCCTTAAATCTATAAAAAGAAAAAAAGAAAAAAGAAAAAAAAGAAAAAGTATTTTTTAATGTACTCTGCCAAAATAAATGTCATATAATCCAGGTTCCCTCTTTGGTAGGACAGAGCAGCTGCCGAAACCTTTGAAATTCATCTATCTTTCCTTCCTCCCACATAAATCACTCTTAGTGTGAGGTTGCAATGATGAGATGCAACTCTCATCCTAGATCCATCCCCACGTCAGAAAATAGAAGTGACTACACTCAATTCAGGTTTTCAAATAATACTTTTTATAATCTTGTTCTAGGAATAAGTGAAAATTTTCCTTTGAAAATAGCAGTTGGCTATCAATATTGCCTGACACTCTGTCAGCATAAGATACCAATCCTGAGTCTCTACAAAGCCAGTTGCTGGCTGAATAAACCATGTTTAAACAGAAGAGCTAGTGTGTAATGCAATCAATCAAGATTCTCATAAGACAAGTAAATTTTCCATTATTTAATTAGTGAAAAGTTTCATCTTTTTATGTTTCCAAACACACACAAAAAGGTATGTCCTAGTTCTTGGATATCCATTTCCTAATTACCTAGTCATAGGTAAAACTCACCACTGTTCTCTGTTTTGTACCCCAGCTACAGCAGGTAAAGGTACGTAGAAAAAAAATGCTCCTTAAATTTTCTATATCTAGTTTTTAACTATATATATATATGGTTTTTGTAGTAGATATATGAAAGAGAAGCTCCTATAGCTGTCTCCATCCCCAGGAGTTGTTTGGAAGCTGGTAATAATGTTAAAATTCAATGTCATAGTTAAGCACATGCCACTACTGTCAGAGTTCTTAGGTTCAGATCCTCACTCCACCATCTATTATCTCTTTGATCCATGAGGAATGCTTAAATGTCATCTTGCTTAACCTACTAGTGGCATTTAGCACTATTTATCACTTCTTTTCCTTGAAACACTAATATGGTTTGGCTGTATCCTCACCCAAATTTCATCTTGAATTCCAACATGTTCTGGGAGGTACCCAGTATGAGGTAACTGAATCATGGGGGCAGGTTTTTCCCATGCTGTTCTCATGATAGTAAATAAGTTTCATGAGATCTGATGGTTTTACAGGGGGGAGTTTCCCTGCACAAGCTCTCTTTTTGCCTGCTACCATCCATGTAAGATGTGACTTGCTCCTCCTTGCCTTCCACCATGATGGTGAGGCCTCCCCAGCCATGTGGAATTGTGAGTCCAATTAAACCTCTTTCTTTTGTAAATTGCCCAGTCTTGCGTATATCTTTATCAGCAGCATGAAAACAGACTAACAAGGTAATTCGGTTCCAGTAGAGTGGGTCATTGATGAAAACATACCTGAAAATGTGGAAATGACTTTGGAACTGGGTAACAGGCAGAGGTTGGAACAGTTTGGAAGGCTCAGAAGAAGACAGGAAAATGTGAGAAAGTTTGGAACTTCCTAGAGACTTGTTGAATGACTTCACCCAAAATGCTGATAGCAATATGAGCAACAAAATCCAGGCTGAGGTGGTCTCAGATGGAAATGAAGAACTTGTTGAGAAATGGAGGAAGGGTGACTCTTGTTATGCTTTAGCAAAGAGAGTGGTGGCATTTTGCTGCTGCCCTAGAGATGTGCAGAACTTTGAACTTGAGAGAGATGATTTAGGGTATCTGGCAGAAGAAATTTCTAAGCAGCAAAGCATTCAAGAGGTGACTTGGGTGCTGTTAAAGTCGTTTAGTTTTATAAGGGAAGCAGAGAATAAAAGTTTGGAAAATTTGCAGCCTGATAATGCAATAGAAAAGAAAATCCTATTTTCTGAGGAGAAATTCAAGCCAGCTGCAGAAATTTGTATGAGTAAAGAGAAGCTGAATGCCAACCCCCAAGACAATAGGGAAAATGTCTCCAGGACATGTCAGAGGTCTTCATGGCAATCCCTCCCATCACAGGCCCAGAGGTTTAGAAGGAAAAAATGGTTTTGTGGGCCAGGCCCAGGGTCCCTCTGCTGTATGCAGTTTAGGGACTTGGTGTCCTGCGTCCCAGCCACTCCAGCTGTGACTAAAGGGGCCAATGTAGAGCTTGAGACGTGGCTTCAGAGGGCACAAGCCCCAAGCCTTGGCAGCTTTCAAGTGGTGTTGAGCCTACAGGTGCACAGAAGTCAAGAATTAAGGTTTGGGAACCTCTGTCTAGATTTCAGAAGATATATGGAAATGCCTGGATGCCCAGGAAGAAATTTGCTGCAGAGGTGGGTTCCTCATGGAGAACCTCTGCTACGGCAGTGCAGAAGGGAAATGTGGGGTGAAGGCCCCCACATGGAGTCCCTACTGGAGCACCGCCTAGCGGAGCTGTGAGAAGGGTAGATCCACTGACAGTTTGCACTGTACATCTCGAAATGCCACAGACACTCAATGCCAGCCAGCGAAAGCAGCCAGGAGGGAGGCTTTACCCTACAAAGCCACAGGGGCGGAGCTGCCCAAAACCATGGGAACCCACCTATTGCATCGGTGTGACCTGGATGTGAGACATGGAGTCAAAGGAGATCATTTTAGAGCTTTAAGATTTGACTGCCATGCTGGATTTTGGACTCATGTGGAACCTGTAGCCCCTTTGTTTTGGTCAATCTCTCCCATTTGGAATGGTTGTATTTACCCAATACCTGTAACCCCATTGTATCTAGGAAGTAACTAACTTGGTTTTGATTTTGCAGGTTCATAGGTGGAAGAGACTTGTCTTGTCTCAGATAGGATGTTGGATTGTGAACTTTTGTGTAATGCTGAAGTGAGTTAAGACTTTGGGGGACTATTGGGAAGGCATGACTGGTTTTGAAATGTGAGGACATGAGACTTGGGAGGGGCCAGGGGTGGAATGATATGGTTTGGCTGTGTCCCCACCCAAATCTCATCTTGAATTCCTATGCATTGTGAGAGGGACCTGGTGGGAGGTAATTGAATCATGGGGGTAGGTCTTTCCTGTGCTGTTCTCATGATCGTGAATAAGTCTCATGAGATCTGATGGTATTATATGGGGGAGTTTTGCTGCAGAAGCTCTCTTTTTGCCTGCCGCTATCCATGTAAGATGTGACTTGCTCCTCCCTGTCTTCTGCCATGATTGTGAGGCCTCCCCAGCCACGTAGAACTATGAGTCCAATTAAACCTCTTTCTTTTGAAAATTGTACAGTCTCAGGTATATCTTTATCAGCAGCATGAAAATGGACTAATACAAACACTTTCTTCAATTGTTCTTTCTTTATATGCCTTTCAGTATACCACCGTCTTCTACTTTTCTTCTTACTGATATCTCCTTTTATTCTTCTTTATGGATGTTTCCTAATCTCTTTGACTTTATAGTATTACGATGTCACAGAGATCAGTTCTTGGCTCTCTTTTCTTTTCTATCTACTCTCACTTCCCTTGTGATCTCAACCTGTTTTTATTACTAATGTGGCATGAATTTTCCTCCTGAACTCCAGATTTATATGACCAACTAAATGTCTTCACTTGGATATCTAAGCAGCATCTCAAATATAACGAAGTTCAAAACTGAGTTCATAATCAACACCTCCTCCTTAACCAGTTCTTTTTACAATGCACCCCATCTCAGGTGATGGCAAATAGATCTTTCTGCCATCTTCTTCTCTCGTGCCTACGTTCAATCAATCAGAAATTCCTAACCTATCATGAAATATATCCAATATCTGACCACTTCTTAGAGATCACTACTACTTTCAAGTCACCAGAATTCCTTTCCGAAATTATGGCTGTAAGTTGTTCCCTTGACTGGCCACCTTATAGTAAATTATCAATTACAACAGCAAGAATCATCCTATGTCTAAAATACAGACAGATATGGGCCCGTGGTTTGTCTGTTGGTTCTTAGCCCTATACTTGTTCTATATTCTCCACTCTGTTGCTAGGCTGAAAGCAAGAAAACTACATTTCCAAACCCCTCTTGCTAATTGTACTCTTATCGGGTTTTTCCAATAAAAGGCTTAATAAAATAAAAGGCATTGGTGATATTTTAGCATTTTGGAGAAAAAAAGAACGTATGTTCTCTGCTCTGTCCTCTATAGCAGCAGCAGGAATAGACTTGAGGGAACTGTAGGCTCCAACATCATTGGTGATTCCAGAATTAGCAACAGAGGTAACTTCTGCTCAGTGGTGGTTGCAATGCTTCTTATAAAATCTACAGCAGTGACTCCAGATGCACTAGCAGTTCTGCAGCAAAGACAGGCCTATGGGCTACAAAAGGAACTGTGGCAGCATTCTGATTTCTGGAGAAAGCCCCTTCTGCCTTTCTCTCTCTCAACTTTAGTTCTTTATATTATTAGTGTGCAAAAGTAATTGCAGTTTATGCCATTAAAGTAATGTTAAAACTCGCAATTACTTTCACATCAACCTAATAATTACTCTATGTTTCCATTTTCAAGACTGGACATAAGTTGATACAATATATATCAAGTAAATTTATGTAAATGTTGTAAATTTTAATTGGCACAGAAAAAAATCATTATTCTGTTTGTGGGGATATCATGAGAGAAGGCCTCACTTTGGGTCTAAAATGTTGAGTTTATAGGAGATTGGAGTGAGACTGAAGAACCAAAAAGGTATCCTAGGCAGACAAAATAGCAAGTAAAAAGTTAGGTAGATTTTTAAAAATCATGGTATTTGGGGAAGAAGGATGGTTCCAGACATGAAAATGTATATATTTATATACAGAGAACTCACTCTACCTTAGCTCTTTAATTATATTCAGATTCTTCTTGCTTTCTTACTAAACATGTTCTTCTTAACCCCTTTTAACTCCACAGGATTGCACAGTCTAAGTAGCCAATGGCAAAATTGGGAATAAAAAAGATTGTGTAAACAAGTTTCATACATCCTGCACATAGCTGAAAAATTAGCAGCTATGTAATCCACGGGGATGTATTGAAACATAATTAATCAATGTTTGTAAATTGCTCTGAGACTCTCAGTGAATACATGTGAAAAGTTGTGTCATCATTTTTCTTATCTGATGTGGTTTGTGAGAGAATAAGTTGGAGAGTGGCAGAGAATAGGCAGCTTCCCAAGTTAAGTTTGAGAAGGACAACTTTATATGAAGAAAATAGTAAACTTCTATTAAATTTTATTAAGATATTTTTGTTACAACAAGCAATAATAGTTATAAATAATTAAACAATAAACAAGTCTAAGCATGTGTGCTTTGAAGCCTTTAATGCATGCCTCAGGCATGTGATAAATCATAATGATAGAATCAAATTGACTTTAATCAAGAAGCCTGCATTAATGACATAGTAATTCATACTCAGTTGTCTACTTATTGTTATAATATCACCAATATTTTCACAGATTCAAAGATCCACTTTTTCCTTCTGCACAGACATACACACCCACAAGAAAAATCCCAAATGCTGATTAAGAACAGATGTCCTTTTCCCAATGCCAGTATTTAATGATAATTGTAAAATCTTGAAGGTCTTTTAGTTTTAAATGTCACATTTTAGAATACAAAGCAAGATGTGAACATAGCAATTCCCTTCACTTCCCATCTTGTTAGATTGTTCCTGTGATACAGTTAAGCAGACCATGAAATGGACTCTTTCAAAACTAAATATCAGTAGATTAAAATCTATAGCTATTTTCACACATTTATTCTTCCCATCTCATAAATAGGACACCCCCAAAATAGTTCATTCTAAAAATCACAGATTAGGGCCTTAAATAGAGATAACCTGACTTTATTAAAATTTCCAAATGTTTCTCTTTGCCTGCAGCCTTGTCATCAGAAATCATCTTAGTTCTCTGCAGTTGTCAAAACCCCACAAATCTTCATGGCAACTGGCAAGTAACAAACAAAAAGTTTAGGTCTGCTTAACATTTATGTTATAGTGACATATCATAAAGAAAACAAATTAAATCCTAGAATCTTGCCTCTTTGAGGCCCAGGGATACTAAGTTGTGCAACTCTGTAATACACCAATCATACTATATTCTATTTGAATATTGCCCCAGACCCAACTGCCCAGGTGTCCCCAGGGCAAACTAATACAATTAGGACCATTTCACCCAGGATTCTAGCACTGAAGGGCAGTTCATTAATTTCATGATTTTATTCTTTTTTGGCTGTCTTTGAAGTCTTGAAGGATGTCCGTATTTCTTATGATTTTGTTTTTGTTTTTTGTTTTACTTTGTGTATAGCATAGAATGGCAACCCTTGGATTATGTGCATATATATAATATAATATATATAATCTATATTATATATATTAAACATGCATACATTAAACATATATATATATATAATTTTCCCAGTGTATAGCATAGGATGGCAACCCTTGGATTATGTGCTTATATATATAATATATGAAGTATATATTTTATAATACATACTACATTATATTATAATCATAATTATATATATATTTTTTCCTTTAAAGCCCTCTTCTTCTCCCATGCCAAGAAAACTGCTGCACACTCTATGAATTACCAATTGAATCATAGTTTTATGTCTTTTCATGCTACATCTTGCTTTAAATCTTCAATGGTACTCAAAGCCCTAATAATTAAGTCCAGACTGATTAGCTCAGCATTCAGCCTGATATCAGTTTATTTTTCCGACATCTCTTGCTGACACACATCACCTTCCAGGCACAGTTAAGCTCTGAGCACAATCGGCCACTCCACATTTCTCACAAATGTCATACACTTTGATGCTTTTGTGCTTTCATTTACAATATTCTCAGTACTTAGAATAGTATTCCGAAATTTTTCTTTTGAAAAAATTATATTAATTATTCTATATTAGCTTTTTTTCCAGTGACACATTGACTTGCCCCGTCAGATGTATTTTATGCACCTAATAAATATTTCTAAGATGCCTCCCAACCATCAAGCGTTGAAAGTTGGAGACACGGCACAGAGCCAAGATGGCCGAATAGGAACAGCTCCAGTCTCCAGCTCCCAGCCCGAGCGACACAGAAGACTGGTGATTTCTGCATTTCTGCTTGAGGTACCGGTTTCATCTCACTAGGGAGTGCCAAACAGTGGGTGCAGGACAGTCGGTGAAGCGCACTGTGCGCGAGCCGAAGCAGGGCAAGGCACTGCCTCACTCGGGAAGCGCAAGGGGTCAGGGAGTTCCCTTTCCTAGTCAAAGAAAGGGGTAACAGACGGCACCTGGAAAATCGGGTCAGTCCCACCCTCATACTGCGCTTTCCCAATGGGCCTGGAAAACGGCACACTAGGAGATTGTATCCCGCACCTGGCTCGGAGGGTCCTATGCCCACGGAGTCTCGCTGATTGCTAGCACAGCAGTCTGAGATCAAGCTGCAAGGCGGCAGCGAGGCTGGGGGAGGGGCGCCCGCCATTGCCCAGGCTTGCTTAGGTAAACAAAGCAGCCAGGAAGCTCGAACTGGGTGGAGCCCACCACAGCTCAAGGAGGCCTGTCTGCCTCTGTAGGCTCCACCTCTGGGGGCAGGGCACAGACAAACAAAAAGTCAGCAGGAATCTCCAGAGACTTAAACCTCCCTGTCTGACTGACAGCTTTGAAGAGAGTAGTGGTTCTCCCAGCACGCAGCTGGAGATCTGAGAACGGACAGACTGCCTCCTAAAGTGGGTCCCTCACCCCTGAGCAGCCTAACTGGGAGGCACCCCCCCAGAAGGGAAAGACTGACACCTCACTGGGCCAGGTACTCCTCTGAGACAAAACTTCCAGAGGAACTATCAGACAGCTGAATTTGTGGTCTCACGAAAATCCGCTGTTCTGCAGCCACCGCTGCTGACACCCAGCCAAACAGGGTCTGGAGTGGACCTCTAGTAAACTCCAACAGACCTGCAGCTGAGGGTCCTGTCTGGTAGAAGGAAAACTAACAAACAGAAAGGACATCCACACCAAAAACCCATCTGTATATCACCATCATCAAAGCCCAAAAGTAGATAAAACCGCAAAGATGGGGAAAAAACAGAGCAGAAAAACTGGAAACTCTAAAAAGCAGAGCACCTCTCCTCCTCCAAAGGAACGCAGTTCCTCACCAGCAATGGAACAAAGCTGGATGGAGGATGACTTTGACGAGTTGAGAGAAGAAGGCTTCAGATGATCAAACTACTCTGAGCTACGGGAGGAAATTCAAAACAATAGCAAAGAAGTTAAAAACTTTGAAAAAAAATTAGAAGAATGGATAACTAGAATAACCAATGGAGAGAAGGGCTTAAAGGAGATGGAGGAGCTGAAAGCCAAGTTTCGAGAACTACGTGAAGATTGCAGAAGCCTCAGTAGCAGATGCGATCAACTGGAAGAAAGGGTATCGCAGATGGAAGATGAAATGAATGAAATGAAGCGAGAAGGGAAGTCTAGAGAAAAAAGAATAAAAAGAAATGAACAAAGCCTCCAAGAAATTTGGGACTACGTGAAATGACCAAACCTACATCTGATTGGTGTACCTGAAAATGACGGGGAGAATGGAACCAAGTTGGAAAACACTCTGCAAGATATTATCCAGGAGAACTTCCCCAATCTAGCAAGGCAGGCCAACATTCAGATTCAGGAAATACAGAGAATGCCACAAAGATACTCCTCGAGAAGAGCAACTCCAAGACACATAATTGTCAGATTCACCAAAGTTGAAATGAAGGAAAAAATGTTAAGGGCAGCCAGAGAGAAAGGTCGGGTTACCCACAAAGGGAAGCCCATCAGGCTAACAGCTGATCTCTCGGCAGAAACTCTACAAGCCAGAAGAGAGTGGGGGCCGATATTCAACGTTCTTAAAGAAAAGAATTTTCAACCCAGAATTTCCTATCCAGCCAAACTAAGCTTCATAAGTGAAGGAGAAATAAAATACTTTACAGACAAGCAAACGCTGAGTGATTTTGTCACCACCAGGCCTGCCCTAAAAGAGCTCCTGAAGGAAGCACTAAACATGGAAAGGAACAACCGGTACCAGCCACTGCAAAAACATGCCAAATTGTAAAGACCATCGAGGCTAGGAAGAAACTGCATCAACTAATGAGCAAAATAACCAACTAACATCATAATGACAGGATCAGATTCACACATAACAATATTAACGTTAAATGTAAATGGGCTAAATGCTCCAATCAAAAGACACAGACTGGCAAACTGGATAAGGAGTCAGGACCCATCAGTGTGCTGTATTCAGGAAACCCATCTCATGTGCAGAGACACATATAGACTCAAAATAAAGGGATGGAGGAAGATCTATCAAGCAAATGGAAAACAAAAAAAGGCAGGGGTTGCAATCCTAGTCTCTGACAAAATAGACTTTAAACCAACAAAGATCAAAAGAGACAAAGAAGGCCATTACATAATGGTAAAGGGATCAATTCAACAAGAAGAGCTAACTATCCTAAATATATATGCACCCAACACAGGAGCACCCAGATTCATAAAGCAAGTCCTGAGTGACCTACAAAGGGACTTAAACTCCCACACAATAATAATGGGAGATTTTAACACCCCACTGTCAACATTAGACAGATCATCTAGAGAGAAAGTTAACAAGGATATCCAGGAATTGAACTCAGCTCTAAACAAAGTGGACCTAATAGACATCTACAGAACTCTCCACCCCAAATCAACAGAATATACATTTTTTTCAGCACCACACCACACCTATTCCAAAATTGACCACATAGTTGGAAGTAAAGCTCTCCTCAGCAAATGTAAAAGAACAGAAATTATAACAAACTGTCTCTCAGACCACAGTGCAATCAAACTAGAACTCAGGATTAAGAAACTCACTCAAAACCGCTCAACTACGTGGAAACTGAACAACCTGCTCCTGAATGACTATTGGGTACATAATGAAATGAAGGCAGAAATAAAGATGTTCTTTGAAACCAACGAGAACAAAGACACAAC
>NW_026652285.1:789474-849339 GCF_009828535.3 Hylobates moloch
ATTCCTCAGGGATCTAGAACTAGAAATACCATTTGACCCAGCCATCCCATTACTGGGTATATACCCAAAGGAGTATAAATCATGCTGCTATAAAGACACATGCACACGTATGTTTATTGCGGCACTATTCACAATAGCAAAGACTTGGAACCAACCCAAATGTCCAACAACAATAGACTGGATTAAGAAAATGTGGCACATATACACCATGGAATACTATGCAGCCATAAAAAATGATTAGTTCGTGTCCTTTGTAGGGACATGGATGAAACTGGAAAACATCATTCTCAGTAAACTATCGCAAGGACAAAAAACCAAACACCGCATGTTCTCACTCATAGGTGGGAATTGAAGAATGAGAACTCATGGACACAGGAAGGGGAACATCACATTCCGGGTACTGTTGTGGGGTGGCGGGTGGGGGGGGCGGGGACAGCATTAGGAGATATACCTAATGCTAAATGACGAGCTAATGGGTGCAGGAAATCAACATGGCACATGGATACATATGTAACAAACCTGCACATTGTGCACATGTACCCTAAAACCTAAAGTATAATTAAAAAAAAAAAAAAATTAAAGACAGAGCCAATTACCCTAAAAAAAAAAAAAAAAAAGAAAGTTGGAGACACAACAGTAAAAAGAATAGACCCTCTCACCTCAAGAAGATGACTACCTTGACTAAATAGGTAATTATAACGAGTGCTGTGATAGAGAAACATCTTTGGTGCTACAATATAAATAAGTCTCTGCTAGGGATATCCAAGCAGAGGCCTGAAGGGTAAGAGGGAGTTAACTGGATAAATTGTAGGGAATCTCATTTCCATTAAAAGGTCAAGCTTTCTCCAAACTATAATAGAGTACCTTGAAATTTATAAAGTTTTATAGACATCATCTCCTTTAATTTTTACAGCAATGAATTAGGTATTATTTTTTCCATTTGCAGATGAGAAAATTCAGGTTCAGCCTCTGAGAGTGAGGTTCAAATAACTTTATATTCCCATTTTGTCTTGTGGTGATGTTGGATCATATTACCTGGTGATTCAGTCAAAGTTCAATCAGTGGATGGAAATTACACAGTAATTTCAACAGGAAAAGTTTAACATAAAGAATTAGTAACTATAACAGGAAAGTAACTATAAAAATATGGAGAGAACTCTTAAGAATACCCTGTGGCTGAGGAAGAGTACCCCAGAGAGGACAAGAAGAAAGGGGACCCCCACAATAAGGCAGGAATTTGAACTTTGTTGAAGATGTGTTTGTGGTGCATTGGACAGTGTAGAAGTTCAAAAGTTTCCACAAGCCAGACTTCGTCCACAGTCACTGTAAAACCAGGAAGCAACCATGGAGTGAGAACAAATTCAGTATGGCAGGCAGGCATGAAGAGAAAGGGTGTGTGGAGCGTGCTCACAGGAGGTGGTCTATGGCTTGGTATGGGTTGGGAGAGGGCCAAAGGAAACAATTCTCCGAGTATCAGACAGGTTGAATGGAAACCAGGGTGTTGAGAACCTGCTTGACAGCAGGGTGGCATGTGTCTTGGAGTAACCATGTCTCAGAGACATCCATGTAAAAATAAATAAGGGAGAATACATCTGCCTGGTTCCTTCCCACTGTCTGTTTTCCATTGATCAATGCTCTTATCACAAGGAATCTCCCACACTACTGGGTTTTGTCATCTGGAAGCTTTGGAAGTCATCTGAGATGCCAAACCTCATACTCTGTAGAGTGGGCTTCATTTAAATGTGAAAATAGCAGGAAAAGCCAGAAACCCCAGGCTGAAGCCGCTCACCATAGCTGTGCAGTAGAGACACAAAAAAGGGCCTGGTTAGCAACTCTGGTCAAGTGACTTGTCAGTCCCTGGTGGTGTCCACAGGTCTGGATGGTGCATACAGTTGAGGGAACCTGAGTACATGAATAGGTATCTAATGCACACCCTTTGACCCTCTTTCCTCCATATTCCATGGCTGATTAATCCCCAACACATGAGTGGGTTACTACCAAATCTCAATTATGGAAGCCATTTTTTTCTTTAAGTTACATTTATATATTTTTACTTTCATAGATTCTGTGCTTTGCAATTGAACATGCAGCATAATATTAATATTATATATAGTATAATATAATATTATATATTTTCTATAACATTTTCTATAATATTACATATTATAGAAAACTATACATACATATATATTTATTCTAGGGCATAGGAAGTCTCATTCTGGATCAGAAGAACTGACAATAAGCCAGAATTTGAACCTAGGTCCTTTTGTCCTTTCTATTATCTTTGGTGATAAAATTGAATAATTGTGTTGTAGACAGACTGGCTTCATCCTGTTGCCCTATTGGGCAGTTTTTTTCAACCTACTCATTCCTATTAGACTTGTATTCATTTCCTCCCAGATTATAGGAATTATAAGGACTCCATGAAATAGATTAATTACTGTCTTACTGTCTGCTGTGGCTCAAATGTATGCATTCCTTCAAAATTTTATGTTGGAACCTACCACCTCAAGGTGATGGTATTAAGAGGTGGGGTCCTTGGGAGATGATTAGGCCATGACTAGGCTCTGCCTTCATTGATAATATTTGTGCTCTTATAAAAGGGCTTGAGGAAGATCGTTCATTCCTTGTTCTCCCCTTTCATCCTCTTGCCTTCTGCCATGTGAGGACACTGTGAGTAGATGCCATTAGGATGAGACAGGCTCTCATCAGATACCGAATCTGCTAGCACCATGATCTTGTTTGGACTTCCCAACCTCCAGAACTATAAGAAATAAGTTTCTATTACTTATAAACTAGCCAGTTTGTAGTATTTTGCTATAGCAGCAGGAGTGAACTCAAATACTGCTTTTCAAAGGCATTATGAGAACAGGGAGGGTAATGAACAACCCCCAAACCTAGTTTGAGTAGTATGGCTGTAGATACATGGTATTTTAACGCTCTGAAGACAGACGAGTGTTGTGTTTAAAGCCACGGGCACCAAGTCAGATACAAATTCTGTATATATATGCCGTGTGCCCTTGGCCAAATCATTTAACACCCCTGAACTGTATCTGGGAATGAAAAAAATAATGCTTATTTTTAAGGATTGTCGTGGGAGTTAAGTCACACATATTTGAAAAAACCTGGCCCAACTGAGACACAATTTTTTTCAACTACTCAGTGTTAAGTGATTAAGTCCTCTTTGTCTTTCTCTCTTTTTGCCCAAGTCTCAGTCAACACAATTGAAATGATGTTACAAAAACCAAGATTCACTGTAACAGTTTCTCTCTAGCCTTTATTTGATTGTATTTATAGGTCCATGAATGTATGTATAAATGTGCTTGTCTGAGTCACTGTCTATATTTGTATAAAAGTATCATCTCTCATTATCTGAAGAATCATGAATATAATTTAACTGATACACCTGAAACATGTAAAGTCTTTTTTTTAAGCTAGAATGTAGCTTCACATGGTAGCAAGGCAATTCACATCTTGGCAAGCTTTCATGTGAAAATGTTTTGCTTTACCATATGGCTCCAGATATGGTCAGTTACATCCTGTTAACTTTTTTCTAGACACAGGCTGGTTGGATCCTCCTCTCATTAAAACACAGCAGAGCCCATTAAAGCTCAAATGACAGGCTATTTATTCATTCACAAAATAAGCATTTGCTCAACCTGAAATATGTGTGTGACACCATAGATGTGGAAACTAGTGAATAAATTTGAGTTATGAACACATTTTGGGTTCTCATTTTTAAGTTTTTAAGACTCTTACCTCATGAGATTATTGACTTTTGGAAAAATTATACTATTTCTTAACAGTGGAAAAACTAGACCAAAGAAAGGAAAAGTTTAGTATTTATAAAGCACTGTATTTAGAGAACGGGTGACACAGTACTTAGACATAGGCTGTAGTGCACACAAAGGACAGCGAAGGGCAAATAGTAGATCTGGGAGCAAGGGAAGCATAATTGACAGAGATTCTGTAAATCAGCCCTTATACATTTAATCTACCCTCTTCTTGATTCCATGCATGCTTCTGCATCCCAATCATTATAACATTCCACATTCTATGTGGAACAACTAGAGCCTGCAACAAGAGACAAGAGGAGCGTTTGTCACATTTGCCTTTCCAGGTTTTATTTTTTCCTTTCTTTTTTTTCTTGACATTCCATTCCATGATTGAAAACAGCTTCAACTAAATTATAACCTCAAGCTGTTCCAGATTTATCACTCCTCACCATGATAATATTTTAAGTCTTTGAGTTCTCCCATCATCTGGAACATTTACATCAAAAATTTGAAGTTGCACAGATTTATATATAAGACAAAATAAATAGGCACTTTTTATCCTTCAGGTTTTTTATCAGACTTATAAGCTCCAACCCAATAGGAAATACTGTCAGGCCTCCTCTTTGAGACAAATAAAAATGGAGTACTTGGAGGAAGTTATTCCAGGTCACAAAAAGATTTTAGATAGAAGCCAGAGGGGACAGTGACTATTAAGGCTTCAGTAAAAGTAACTATTTATGTAATTTCTAACTTAGGATTCAGAAAGCAAAAAGATAGAGATTTAACAAGCATGTACCCTTCAATGCCATTTAATCCAATTCTGTTTGACCCTTAGGCTTCTTTTGAATTAAGACTAGTCATCTACAGTGTTAATATTCTTGCCTTCACCAGTCTTCAAGCACAATATCTGAGGCAGATATTGTCATCATTATTTACAAATAAGGAAACTGATGCTGAAGGAGAACAGACACAGAAAGCAAGTGGCAGAACCAAGTTCAATTCCTGGTCTACCTTATTCCAAGTTCCATGTTCTTTCTACCTCACACTACGTTAGGCTGACAGATGAAGACTTTTACAGGCAAGACTTATTCATTTTCCACTTCATGTATTTACTGAGTACAAATGATACATAAACCTCTCTTATACCGGATCCATGAGTAATTATTTCTGCATTTCTTAAAAATTGAAGGAATAGAGCTGACAAGTAGGCTTAAACTTTGAGATCCTTGATACGATGAGAAAGTTGATTATCTGACATTTAATAGGGTCTGGAAAATTTGCCAGTAGCATTGCACTGTGTAATGAAAGAGGAGACTGCTTAAGAGAAGTATAATTTCCCTGTCATCACTGAGAAAGAGATTCAATGAAGCAGTTCTGAAAATCCACAGTGGCAGAATAATTATGCCAAAGCACAGACATCACCTTAGGAGGGATGGAATAAAATGATCAGGGTCAGTGTGATACTAGAAAATAATGAAAGTTTTTGACCAATGGGCCATGGTATCTCATGGTATCTGTGATTTGTAATATCTTGATAACAAGTTCAAAAGCAAATGCTTCTATAACCTTCAGCTGCCAATCCTTACTCATATTACTTAAACTGGTAGAGAGATTTAATACTTACACAGAAAACACACACACACACACACACACACACACACACACCACACACACACACACACAAATATTTCCTTTCCTGGAGTCCTTTATTTCTATTCAAAACTGGAATCAAGACATCCAATCAGTATTCACTACAGGGCCTTGGGTAAAATTGTGAAGTGAGCAAAGTTCATCATCAGCAATCTTTAGTCAAAATCCTCTTTCCACACTTGTTATCCTCTTAGGGGCAGCTCTACTTACACCCTTTGCTATCCAGTGAGCTAGTTTCTGCCTCCTGCTACCCTTTCAAATTGCCAAGACTAATTCTCAGGAGATTTGGATCTCATTTATGGTAATCTATGGTTGATTGATTGTATTAGTTGTCTATTGCTATGTAATAAATTATCACAAATTCGCTGGCTTAAAACAATACACTCTTATTGTCTCACAGTTTCTGGACACCAGGCTTAGCTGGATTCTCTGCTTAGGGCCTCCCAAGGCTGCCAAAAATGTGTTGGCTGGGCTACATTCTTATTTGGGGAAGAATCTGCTTCCAAGATCATTCAGTTAGTAGAATGTATTTTCTTACAGCCATAGGATTAAGAGTTTATAGGTGTTTTTGTTTTTGTTTTTTGGTGTTTTTCTTTTTTTTTGTTTTTTGCTGGCTTTTGACCAGAGGCTGCTGCTGGCTCCTGGATGCCATCCACAGTTGCTTGTCACATAGACTTTTTCAACATGGCTCGTCTCATCGAGCCAGAAAGAAGGATCTCTACATTGAGCCTGCTAGCAAGATGGATTCTTATATTAGGTAATGTGGCCATAGGAGTGGCATCCGCCTCACTTTTGCGACACTCTATTGATCAGAAGTAAGTCATGGGTTCAATTTACACTCAAGGGAAGAGAATTCCACAAATTCGTGTGTGTGTGTGTGTGTGTGTGTGTGTGTGTGTGTGTGTGTGTGTATGCCCCAAATAGTCACTTTGGTCAATAAACAGCAAGAACGTTTGAGGAAGAGAGAAAAGTAGTAGGCTTGTCTAATTTCCACGAATTCTGCTGAAGAATAAGCATGATCCAAAGGCTAGAAGCTTTATTCTACACCCATGTTTTGTTGTTATGTATTCACACTAATAAACAATGGAATCTTGGGCAAATTATATAACTTCAGTTGAGTGATCTGTAAAATGAATAATAAACATACCTAATTGTCAGTTTTGCTATCTAGATTAAATAATCCCAGAGGTAAAAAAGAAACTGGCTTTAGAGTTGCTCCTTCCTCTTTACCCTGGGCCACTTCCTCCTGCAAATAAAATGTTAACTGTGCACTTAATTTACCAGTAGAGTCTCAAGCAACAAAGACAAAAGGGGGAAATTATGTATCTTCAGCAATAATATTTGAAAGAAAATAGTCTTTCTTTTATGACTCTTTCATAAGTCAGGGAGAGCAGCTCTCAAACAATTTTTTTAATTTAAAAAATGTAAATATATTATTTTTGTAAAAATTCAAGCAACATAGATAAAAATTCCCTGTAATCACCATCCCAAGTCCTAATTATAATCTGAGTGATACTTTTATTGATTTTTAAAAATATATTATTTCAGAACTTTGCTAGGCAATTATAACTAATTTTGTAGATCATTTTGTCTTACATGTGTTTAGATAGATACTCTTATACTCTATATAATGTTCTTTTACTTGTTTTATTATTCATCATATTTTCTGGAATTATATTCAGGTTAGTACATATAGGGTAATATTATTTTCTAAGCTGTCCTATAATATTTTCATCCCCACATTGCTTCCTGTGGACATTCAAATTAAAAAGTACCTATTCTGTTTTTTATTTTTAACCATAGTAAACAATATTGAAATGAACTTCCTTGAAGATATCTTAATATGCAAATGTAAGCATTTTTTCTAGAGTTAAAACAAAGAAAAGAATTGATGCAACATAAACTAAACATTTTTATTTTAATATAGGCTGCCAAAATGACCATATCAATCTATACTCTCCTCAGAAGTGAAAAAGTTGGGATTAAATAAAGTTATGTGGATAAAGTCCATAGTGCAGTCCTTGGCATGTATTAAAGTGTTCAATAAATGTTAGATCTTATTACTGGAATAAGATAAAAATGAACAATTTTCTGATAGTTTGGTTTCATGGGAGGATAGAATTTGAAAGAACAGGGCAGTTTGATAAGATTCACTAAATGCATAAGTGACAATGTGAAACTCAAATAAGAATGTAATGAGGACAAACTCCATATGTCACAATTTTGCCTAACACCAATTCAGAGTGTACTTAGAGCTCAAATATATTGAAATTATTAATCTGGCACAGGGATATAACCATCATTTGTACTCAAATCAGTAAAGCCAAGTATTCAAGCCCCAAATGTCCCTCTTTAGAAAGTTTTATGTGAACTAAAATATTTTCATAAATTTTACCCATGTTAGATTCTAACAGACCTTAAATTTCATTTGTGTTAACAAACATGACCACATGAATTGAATGCAATTTAAAATAGAATGACTTATCAGTCCTAGTGCATTGCCCAGGAATAATAAATGACTCAAGTAAAATAAACCCTAAGTAATAAATGACCAATGATCGAGTTTCTCTTTTAAAACACTCAAGGTATTTGACTCTCTAAATTAGCTTAAGAGGAGTTTAATTGGAGTTCTATTAATAGAGCTGGTAGACACAGGAATAGGTGCTGAAAAACAAACTCTTAGCTAATGTTTTAAGGAACCACTGAGTCAATAGTGCTAAACACTTCACAGGATTTCATTGTAAAATATGCTTGTGCATTTCACATTATCTCATTCATTTTGGTTTTGTCATATTAATTGATTGTTATGTAAAAACAACATTTGCAAATAGAAAACATTTAGAACCAAAAGGATGATAGTAAAAATTCAATCTTGTTTCTCCCAGTGAGTCCCCCTCAAACTCTCTCTGTAGAGGTATCTAGTACTGCCAATTTTTCTGTGTCCTTCCAGAAATATTATGTTTATACAACCATATATGTGTTTGTAGATATATTTTTCAACAAATGTAGGAGAATTAGACAAACCAATTTGCATTTTCCATAAATCACTGCTACTATGAACTACTTAGTACATGTAATTGTGCTCAAATGTGTCAGTATCTTTGAAGATCAGTTAGCTCATTAGAAGTAGCATTCATTGCTTGGGTTAAAGGCTCTATGTCTTCAATTTTGGTAAATATTGCAAATTGTAATGAAGGATGAGAATTTACATGCACATTTCACTAAAGTTTGTTTCCCAAACTGTCTCCAAATATAATCTGTCAAGTAACTTTTTGTCAATCTGATAGATAAAAAATGGATGGCATGTATTTATTTCATAATGACATTGACTTTATTTTTTCTAACCATTTATTCTGTGTGTACTGTGTACTACTAGTTTGTGTTCTTTGTCAATTTTTCTATTAGATTGATATTCTTTTTCTCATTGATTGTATGAGTTTTTCATCTGTTAAAGAAAGTAGCTTTTTTGTTTATTTGTTTTTGGTTTTGCTATTGTCAGCAAGGATTTTTACTTCAATTGATTATTAGTCTTTCAAATTTCTTTATCTTATTTTCCTATTGCCAAAAAACTTATATATCAATATTTATTTTTTCATCTTTTGAGGTTTATTTCTTGCTGAGAAAAATTCTCCAAATTCCAGAAGTTTAAAATAATTTATCCTCTTTCTAGAAAATCATCCATTTCACGCAGGTTTTCAATTAATTTGGATATATTGAGCAAAATTACATTTTACAATCTGTACTTAAATTCTCCTTCCTATTTCTTATTTTGTGCCTCTGTATTTTCTCCACTCCCTCCAATATTTTCTCTTGATTAAATAATTCAACATGTATTAATTATATTTTTCAAAAGAACTAGTTCAGATATTTATCTATTAATCTATTGTATTGTCTTTTTTCTCTTTTACTAGTTTCAGGTTTTATCTCCACTTGCTTCTGTTTCCCTTCTACTTTTTCTGAATATTAATCTGTTTTATAACTATCAGTTTTTATCTTTATCTTTTCCTTTCCTTATAATTATTTTGTTGTATTTGTCCTCCTAGGTTCCTAAGAATAAATGCTTCATTAATTTTAGTCTTTTGCTTTTCAAATGATACAGACTTTTTTGTATTTCTAAGTAATGATTTCTTTTCCCTTTAGTTAAGACAACAGAAATTAATTTCTAAATATATTTAATATAGGTTTTCATTTGAAAAATATATGGAAATAAGTTGGCCAAGCAAAGTAGACATATCCATGTAAAAACAAAGAAAGCTCATAATTTTAAAAAAGGAGATTTAGAAAACTATTCTGTTCCACTGATCCTATGACAACATACCATATTCAGCAACAGAATAATTAGCAGGAAAATTAAAGCTGAAATATTCTCTGGCCTTTAGTTATAGGCATTTTAAAAATGACCTTATGGCTGGGCATGGTGGCTCACGCCTGTAATCTTAGCACTTTGGGAGGCCAAGGGGGGTGGATCACGAGGTCAGGAGATCGAGACTCATCCTGGCTAACATGGTGAAACCCCGTCTCTACTAAAAATACAAAAAATTAGCTGGGCGTGGTGGCGGGCCCCTGTAGTCCCAGCTACTCGGGAGGCTGAGGCAGGAGAATGGCGTGAACCTGGGAGGCGGAGCTTGCAGTGAGCCGAGATCGCGCCACTGCACTCCAGCCTGGGCAAAAGAGCAAGACTCCGTCTCAAAAAAAAAAAAAAAAAAAAAAAAGACCTTATAAGAATGTTTAGACAATTTTAATTGTAACATAGCAAAATAACATTTATAATTCAAACTGATCATAGCTACTAGTTTTCAAAAGTAGAACTGAAAACCAGAATTTAGAAAAATTTAATCAGTTTGTACCAACTAAAGAGTAAGACTTTCAGCCAATAAAGAGTCTTGGCTATATAAAATTGGTTCTAGAAATGCACAATGAATTGAGAGCTAAATTTCTTTGGAAAAGAGGTTGAAGAGGACCCTGACTAGAAGGAATGCAAAACCTAGAAAAACAAAAATTATATGAAGGACATCGAGAGACAGAGCAGAGAGAAGCACACTAATAGAAATTTGGAATATATAATAAACAGATATCTTATGAAAGATTCTTGCTTTTGAGAAGTTTGTAGACTTTTATGGAAATACATGTCTAACAATAAGGTTTAGATTATCTGTTTTGCTTTAATGTAAAACCAAAACTCCTTAAGGATGTTTCCTATGCACGCAAATATCAGGTGCATGTGGTTTGTGGGCGTGGGGATCGAGGGATAACCAAGAGAAAGTGATTTCTATATCTGGGTTAGTGGGTAGTTGAGGAAGAGCATCATTTGGGGAGTAAAATGCAAATAAACTGAAAGCCAGAACTAAAGTTCTTATGAGAAATCCACAGGAACTAGAAAATATTTAGGCAAGAATATTTGAGCTCATACAAGATATGAGCTAGAGGGGTTAAGCCAAATGTATAATAGTACCAAACTAAAAACAGGCCTGACACCACTAAATTCAGAGGATCTAATTTCAAATTGGCATAAAGACTTGGAGTATTATGATAAAATTTTAAGCAGAAGTCTCCAAACCTCTATAATTTTTATCTGTGTTATATTCAGATATCTTTGATAGAAAGTTTAGACTCATAGAGAAGTATATGATGTAACATGTAATCTTAGATATCCTAAATTTTATGAGTTGATATTCTAAATTCTGAAGTTAAACAGAAAAATATTTTACAAAATATATACCTTATTATAAAAATAATATATTACTATGAACTTGCTCTGAAAAAAATAGAGTGCTGAAATTAAAGAAGAACATTGGGAGAATCCAGGAGCTATATAAAATGGAAACATTAGCAATTTATTAATCAGTGACAAATGAATTTTTAAAATATAATACTTGAATTAGCACTGCCAATTCCAGAAGTCTCACTATGCACACTTACCTCTGGCTTGTGCAACATTTCATTGAAATGATAGAACAAACTCTAAAAATAGGTATAAATTTAGAGCAGCTCTGATGTCAAAGAAAAATTACACAGGATGGAGTTAAATGGGCAAGATTTTATTTAAGACTATTGCAATAGGAGAGATAGACTGAATTCAACTGTGCTTAAAGAAAAAATATGAGTTTTTGAATACTGTGCTAAGTTAGTAGAAAGGGTACTCCAAGACATCCAAGATGTTGGTGAGTGTGATTAGGACATCAGTATTTGCTAACTAATTATTGAAATTAAGCTCCTAGCTTCTCACAGAGATTGGGATATAGAAGCACTATTTCTTTCCTTCCATGATTATGTTTCTAGGAAGTGGCTCTCAGGGCCTTGAGCAAGATATTCCTGGGTTTTAAGAGTAACTAGAGGCTCAAGGAAAATTTATATCTTAACTAAGCAGAGAAAAAAAATGCAATTTTAAGTTTTCTAAAGTAGATGCTCTAAGAAAAGGGAGATCAGGGATCTAGAGTCAGGAAGAAGCCTGTCTAAAGTTTAGTAAAGCTGAGGGGAATTAACACCATCTTGGTCACTAGAAAACCAGAAATGGTTTCACTAAGAGACCAAGAGTTAAAGAAATTCTAGATAACAAAAGGAAATATATTGACTTCACCAGAAAACTCAACAGACAGTGCAGCCTGAGAATCTCTATAGGAAAGAGAGAGAAACTAAAGAAGAAAGTTTTTCCTGAAAAAGCCATGGCCTAACCTCAAATCAAAGCCAGTCGGATTGAAAAAATTCAGTGAGCCGTCGGGCAGGTACCATGTAATTAATTAAAGACCACAGGAACAGCTGCAGGAGGCTCCTCTCTGAGAAGCTGCCCTCAGGTTACATCTCAAAGAGTCTTCTCTATTTAATGGCAGAAAACACCCAGCATGAGCTTTGATTCTAGAGAGAAAAAGAGGAGTTTCTCAAATAACTTTTCGACTGCACTCAGGAGACAGATGCTGTGTGGACCTGCCAGGCTCCATCTTTGTCCAGCCCTTCTCTGCATGATCATACCAGCAGAATCTTAAAATCCGTATTTGTATTCTCTACCAGCACAATATAGATTTTTCTCTTGTTGGGTACGTGCAATACCGACCAAACTAGTCTTAGTTATAAATGTGAAAAACTATGCCATAACATGACTAAGCAGTCATGTTAAACAACCAGAACTGACCACTGAACAAAACAGCTATTGCAAGAATCAGAAGACGTGCTCAAATTAATTATAAATAGCATCCTCTGAGAAATTAGAATGATTTCACATTTATTAAAAATTAACTGATCACTATTTAAAAACCAATCAGAATCTTTTGCCATTAAAATGAACATAATGGGGAGGGGGTGTATGGTAGGGAACCTTTAAGATGTCTCCCAATGATTCCCCCCTCCTGGTATTTATGCCTTTATGTAATTTCTTAACTTTGAGTATTGTTTGGATTTAGCAATTCTAATAAATGAATATAGCAAACATGACAGATAACACTTGCAAAGCTAGGTTACAAAGAGACTGCAGTTTCCAGCGTGTGGTGCTTCTTTTGCTGTGTTACTTGCTTACTATGAGGGAAGCCAGCTGCCATGTTGTGAGCTGCCCTACGAAGAAGCACACATCGCAAAAAGCTGATGGAGTCCTCCAGCCAATAGCTAGTGAAAGACTGAGGATCTCTCTCCAACAGCCCATGAAAAACTGAACCTTGCTAACAGTCACATGAGTGAGCTTGAAAGTAGGTACTCCTTCAATTGAGCCTTTAAATGAGACTTCAGCCCTGGCCACATCTTGACTGCAGTCTTGCGGGATAATTTAAGGCAGAGGAAGCAAGTTAAGCCATGCCTGTATTCCAGAAACACAGAAACTATGAGATAATTGTTTTCTTTTTTAAGATATCAGGTCTTGGAGCAATTTGTTCTGAAGCAGCAGATAAGTCATATGGGTAGATGGAAAAAAAGAGAGCAGGCAGGTGGAAACTTGACTCAAGGTCAAATGGTAGAACGACTGTAGCTGAAAATTAAGTTAATGAACCAGAAGATTAAGACAGATAATTTCCTCAAAACACAGGCAAAAGAAAAAAATCAGAAAAAACTACATATATACATATATAAATAGATATACATTAATTATATACATATGCATTAGTTATATATTAGTGTCTATATACGTATACATACATATATGTATATATGTATATATGTATGTATACGTATATAATATATACATATGTACATTATATATGATATATAATGTACATATGTACATGTATATATAATATATATACATATAATATATATTATATGTACATATGTATATATATTATATTATATGTACATATGTATATATTACATGTACATATGTATATATATTATATATACATGTACATATGTACATTATATATCATATATAATGTACATATGTATATATTATATATCATATATACATATGCATATGTATAGATACATAATATATACAATATATAATATGCATATGTATAGATACATAATATATACAATATATAATATACATATGTATATGTATATATATTACATATATTATATACACACATACATATATACACATATGTGTATGTACATATGTGTATATATGTGTATATACAGATATAATCTATATATTAATACATAGGCATATAAATATGCATATATGTATATGTAATTTTGTATATATGTATGTGTATATATGTATATATGTGTTAGAAAATTACATATAGATATTATATTTAAAGTTAAGAGATGTGAAGAATAGATGTAAGAAGTCAATGAATATTTATTTCCCACCAAATAAATAACTGGAAAAATAATTTTTAAAATTACTAATCTGAACAGTTTTGAGTCTTTATGTGAAAAGGGCCAATAAGTACTAAAATTATAATTTAAAAAAAAAACACCTAGAGACATTGTGATGAAATTTGTTAATACCCAGGAACAAATGGAAAATTCCATAAACTAACAAACAGAGTAAGAAAATAATAAAAATTTCCAGTATTACAGAAAACATTAAATCATGCCTATAAAGGGCTTATGGAAAATAGTTTAGACTCATCTAAATTATGTTCAAATATGAATGCAAAAGAAATACATTTTCAGAAATTCAAGGAATCAGGCAGCTGAAAACTAACTCCTTCCCCTTGATTAATTATTAAAGTATGCTCTCCAGCAAAACAAAAACTGAATCGAAGAAAAGAGAATGAAGAAGAACATATAAATAGTAAAATACATAATTAACTCCAAACTATATGGATAACTCATTTATGAAGTTCATAAAATGGAAGCAACTTCAGTTTTAAATAGCAGATTGACTGAACATGTTTTATCACTCATTTCTCCATTTCTCCGGAGACCTCACTAGAATTATGATAAATAAATACAAAGGCATCAGTGGACAAGATATGGGGAAAAGGATATCTACATTTTTGTAGATTTGAAGATTTTAACCAAATTTTTAATGACGAAAAGCAAGTGGAGAAACAGGAACTGATTTACAATGGCAGAGGAAGCCATGGACTACAGAGACATGGTCCCAACCTTTTTGGCACCAAGGGCCAGTTGCATGGAAGACAATTTTTCCATGGGCTGGAGTGATGGAGGCAGATGGTTTCAGGATGATTCAAGCATATTACATTTATTGTGTACTTTATTTCTATTATTGCACTATAATATATAATGAAATAATTATACAACTCACCATAATGTAGAATCAGTGGGAGCCCTGAACTCCTTTTCCCTGCCACCCTGCAACTAGACAGTCCCATCTAGGGGTAATGAGAAACAGTGACAGATCATCAGGCATTAGATTCTCATAAGGAGCACATAACCTAGATCCCTTGCATGTGCAGTTCACAAGAGGGCTTGTGCTCCTATGAGAATGTAATGCCCCCACTGATCTGACAGGAGGCCCAGCTCAGGTGGTAATGTGAGTGATGGGCAGTGGCTGTAAATACAAATGAAGCTTTGCTCGCTTGCCACTTACCAGCCAGTCACCTCCTGCTGTGCAGTCCAGTTCATAACAGGCCATGGATAGGGGGTTGGGGATCCCCGCTGCAGGGCATGCTGTACAGAATATGGAAAGAAAAGAATTTAGCATAGTAGCCTGGCAAAATCTTCTATCTTAGAATTCAGAAATTTGATATAGGAGAAGGCCAAAATCAGCTGACAGGCTGAAATCAGTAGGATTCACTTAGAAGTCAGTATACAGCACAGGCTAACCCTCCTCACCTCAGCCAGCTACCACCCTGGCTCTCTTTTTAGGTATAAAATCAAAGTGTTTCTTCAGGAGAAATTGAACAAAGACTCAAGGCTGTAAGAAAATCTGAAAACCAGAGATTTAAGTTAAAGTCTTAGATCTTAATTCCGTAAGATACACAGAATGCCAGCAATTGGGCATTTATACCCCAAGATGCTGATCAATTATTGCTTTTCTCTCTCCCCAGTTGAATAATCCCCAGGGTGCGGGGGAACTTAGCATATTGGCACTTGAAGATTCTGCAGGAATATGGGAAATTTCCAGCCTCAACATCCTACAGCTGAAGCCACAAGTAGTGGCTGAAGCCATTCACAGTCATAAGCATGGAGCTTAGCTTTAAAATTAGCTTTTAAAATGTGTGTTCTTAGATACGCGTTTTTCTGTTTTTTTTTTGTAAAAAGTTACCAGTCTAGAAAGAGATACAAAATTTCTCATCTTAATAAAAGATAACTATCGGAATTCTACAACAAACATCAAAACATTTTGTAACATTTTCAACCAAACCACTATAAAAAAATATTAGCAGGGAAAAGATTTATCTCACATTTGTAAGTGATATGATTTTTTATATGAATTTCCAGATAGCTAAACAGTGATTAAAAGTAGAAAGAATGTAATAAGGTGATTGAGTAAAAAAAAGTAAAATAACTGATTTTATATTTATTTTATTCATTTTATATTGCAATAATCAAGTAGAAAATAAATCTTAAAAAATTACCACCACTTGCTGGTACATCAACTGTTAAAGACAACAAAGACAGAACTCTAGGAATAAATAAAAAAATGTGCTAGAGGTATTTGAGAATTTATTAATTTTACAGAGCTTAAAAGAATTGTGTAAATAAGGAGACATTTTACAATGCTGAGAATCTGAAGTTTCAGTACCTTAAAGAAGACATGAGGTACAGAAGGACAAAATTCTGTCTGCTTTCTTCAACCATCATACCCCACTGTCTACTTCAGTGCCTTGTGGCATTAGTTTTTATATAGATTACATGTTGAAATGATTAATATTTTAATCATATTTAGTTAAATAAGATATTGTTAAAATTAATTTTACCTGTTTCTTTTTTCAGTTGACTTTTAGAAAATTTTAAATTCTGTATGTAGCTTTCATATATGTAATTCAATTCTGACATATGGACGTCAATCAAAAATGATAGGCTTAGTGAATTAATGAAAAATGAATGATGATTTCTCCAAAATCTATGAATGTAAATAATGCAATTTCAAAGAAAAGTCCAATGTGGTTTTTAAGAAACTCTTTAAGCTGACTTAAATTTCATCTAAAACATTAAATGTGCAAGAATTGTCAATTATACAACAAAGAGACATTTGTCCTACCAGACAGGACAAATACTCTGACACCACAGTTATTACTACTACAGTCCATGTAAGGTATACTAGTTGATAAATAAATAAAGAAAAATATAGAATCCTGAAAAAGATCTATCACATTTATTCACATAAGGATGTGATGAATTTGGCATTTGGTGTAGAAAGCAAAATTATTCCATAAATGTGGATGTGATAGTTATCTATTGGAGAAAATAGAGTTAAAGCCATATTTTAAAATATTAAAAATTAAATTATAGATGAATTATCTAGCCAAAGTCACTCAAATGACCATAAAATATCCTGGAAAAAAATCAGAATAGGTTTGGACTGTTATTCATTTATTCAACCACATTTATTGACTATTGACTATGTAAAAAATAAAAGGAAAGGATAGAAATCTTTGCCCTTAGAGGCTTGCATTATACCAAAGGAAAAGACTTTAAACTCTAAATATAGCACGTTAATTAACATTATGTTAAAAGGTGACAGAATCAAGGGAGAAAAAACGGAATAGAAGTTTCAGGATAGGGATGGAAGTGGGGTGGGGAGAAAGGCGAATGGGTGAAATTTTACATAGAGCTGTCAATCCTCAGTGAGAAGGCACACTTAAACACAGGAGGGAAGGAGATGCTGCTCTCCAGGGGAAGAGTAATTCAGACACAGGAAAGAGCCAGTTTCATGGCCTTAAGTAGAAGTGACTAAGGGAGTAGTATAGATGTGCCAGGTATAAGCCATGGGAAATTAGAAGCCATTATATGTATTTGTTTTTTATGCTCAGCCAGCCAGATCTAACACCATTGAGCTTTTTCAGGAGAGGAATTACAGATGTGACATGTTTTAAAACAATTACTCTGGCTGCTGTATTAAGAGGCACCTATGGCACTCTAAATGAGAATGGGTTTCTAGGCAAGAAGTTACAGTGAAGATGACCAGAAGCTATCAGTTTCTCATTATTTTTTAAATGTCATGCTAACAGAAATTTGCGGTGGATTTGAGTATGAGAGAAGAGAGTTAAGATTGACTTCAAGGGTTTGGGCCTGAGAACCTGGAAGGACAGTTACCATCAGCCAAAAAGACAAGTCAGTGGATAGAGGAGGATTTTCAGGAAAGATCAACAGTAGTTAAAGATGATTATTAGACATCCAAGTAAATATGCCAAATAAAGAGTTGTATTTAAAACTTTTGAAGTCAGAAGAGAGGCCTGGGCTGGGTTGGGCTGGGTTGGGCTGGGTTGGAACATGAGAATGGAATTTAAAGACATGAAACTGGTAGACTCAAGGAAGAGAGTGTAGATAAAGAAGAGAAGAAGGTTAGAGAGAGAGCCTTGATTTACCTCAACATTAATACATCTAAGAGGATGAGAAAATGAGAAAGACTCACAAAAGAAAGCCAAGAAGGAGTAATCAGTAAGGAGGAAAGAAAACAGAGGTGACGTCTCAGAAGCCAAGAGAAGCTAATGGTTTAAGAAGGAAAATGTAATCAACTGTAATAAAAGATGTTTAGCAAGACCAAATATAATAAATACTAAGAATACTGGATTTAGCATAAGGAAGTTCTTCATGACCTTTAAAGCATTTTGGTTTAGTAGGTGAGCTAAACGTCTCCAAGTAGTTTACCAGCTAATGTGTAGCAAGGGGAGATGAACTGGAAATTGGGAGCAGAGAGGTCTCTTTTGAGGAGTTTGGCTGCAATGTCAATCTCTGAAAAGGGCAGTGTGCATAGTCGGGGAGGTGTAACTTATAAAGGTGTTTTTTATTTGTTTGATTTAGATGCAAGAAATAACAGCATGTTTGTAGGCTGGAGTGAATGATCCAGTACAAGGGGGAAAATTAATGATGCAGGGGAGACAAAGTGGAAAATTGCGGAGTAGAAATTCCTTAAGAATTTATTAAGTAGTTAAGAGGAAATGAAATTCATTGCCCAACTCAGAGAATTAGCTTTGGATAAGTGTGTGAATAGTTAATCCATACTAAAAAGTAAAAAGGATGGATATGTGGGCATAGATGCCAATAAGTAGGTAGATGATGGTAGAAGTCTATGGAAGTTATTTTCTTTTTTTTTTTTTTTTACTCACCTCAGTAAAAAAGATAATCACCTGATGATAAGGCTGGTGGAGCTTATGTTAGAGGTTTGAGAAGGAAGAACAAAGTGTGAATGGACTTATAAGAAACTAGGAAGTGAATGAACGAGGGAGATATTCTATAATTTGTGTAGCAACTTTAAGAGCTTATCTGGCACTTGTAGTCATAAATTTTAAATGAGACCTGTCAATATGATTTCATATTTCTATGCAACCATAATTATTTGCATTGGTACAGATGCAAAGCTGGCAAAAGGTTGGATTTACCAGAGTTGTGATTTTGTCAAGTAAGTTTCCAAATTGAAAGAAGAACAATGGAATAAAGAATATATTTAAGGGAATAAATAAAATGGTTATGGAATTGAATTTGGATAAAGAGGAAAAAAAGGATATCCAGTGGTACATTGAAGAACAGAGAAGAAGTAGTAAGACAAATGGATGGGAGGTCTCATTTGAGTGGTGGAATTGTTGAAATTGTGGTCATAGAGGAGTGAGCTGAAAAGTGAGGTTGTGAACAAAATTGAAATTATGGGTAATAACAAGTCCAGGATGTGGCCGTAAAGTAGTGATTTAAGTTGAGCAGTTGACAAGATGATCATAAAATAAGAGATCAAGTAACCGACAGGTATCAGAATTGCAAATATCATGTATGTATATATTGAAGACAATAAAAAATAAGATAGGCAAACTGCTCAGAAGGAACTAAAATGTGGAGAAATGCGGGTAGATAGGGTAGGTAAATTACACCACTAATTATAGATAATGGATAATACAGTCTAAAGGGCTTGAGATTTTAAGCTAAAATTTTAAGGAAGAGGAAGGAAGAAGGCTCTGGAAATATGAAGGATGTGCTTAATGGTAAAAGATATAGAGATAGAAATAACCACCACTTAAGGGAAGCTGGGGAATGCAATACCCCAAGAGAGATCCAGGTTCAGGTTACACAAGAAAGAGAAAATAAATCATGACAGAGTTTGAAGACATAGAGGATTTCACTGGTGATGAACAGTGAATTACATTGGTCCCAATGAAAAAGGATTTAGGAGTTGAGAGTGGAGGATAGAAGAAAAGGAAATTTTCAGACTATATACAGGTTAGAATTTTAAAAATGAGAAGTGCCTGAGGTTGTGAGAAATGATATAAAATGACAATAAGGGAGGAAAGGGCAAAATGAGATGATTTTGGTTTTCTCAAGGAAGATTGTGTTAAAGAGGTTAAATCTGCAGGAGATGGCAAATGATGGTTCTGGAGCTCTCTGACCTTATCAATGCTGCGTTCAGTGTCTAAGAGAATGAGATGTCAATCTCAGTGCCTGTATGGGATGAACAAAATTTACCTGGAGCTTGGCATTCTCCATTACCAAGATGATGAAACTGAATTCCCCTGGGAAAAGACAGTAATTTTTTTATCCCAATCCATGGAAGGTGCAGGTGGCAGGGGGCTGAGATCTGTTTTTGGGGCTTGCTCCTAATCAAGTAGGGGATGAGTTTCATTAAATTCGAATGACCAGGACCCCTGCTTGAGCTCTTTTGAAGGAGTTGATTTCTAATGGCTCTGAATGCTTGCCTTGTATTAGAGAGTCTGAAAACGGAGGAACTTAGAATTTGATCAAATAATCTAAGTGCGGCTGTTTAAGCACTCTCAAGCTGAATACTGGAGTAGTGATGCAAATGCTCAGGGTCACAGGGAATTCATCCACCAAATTAAGAACGTGGCAATGAAACGGGAGAGTTCCCTGGCCCCCCTCGCAGGACATGCAACAGGGAAGTGGCTCTCTGTTTGGCCACTGCAAGCCCAAACCCTTTACAGGAGGGGGAACACGCAGATGGGCAGATGCAGGAACCAGGGCTAGCACTTTGGGGGCACCAGCCCCACAGCAGCGTCTAGGAGTGGTTGTCTGCAACCCCAGTGTTACCAAGCTCTTTCAGCTTTGCTGTCTAGAGATGGCTTGTGTGTTAATCAACTCAACGGACTCTCTGCCTTATCACAAGGGCAGAGGGCCAGTGTCATAGCCTTACGTATCCCGAGCTTTTGCCCAGTATCCCATAAGAATTGGATCACACGTGGGCTCGAAGGATGAGTGCAAGGTTTTACTGAGTTGTGGAGGTGGCTCTCAGTGAGATCGATGGGGAGCCAGAGGAGGGAATGGAGTGGGAAGGTTGTCTTCGCCTGGAATCGGGCTGCCCAGTGGCCTCTTTTCCAGCCGTCCCCAGCTGAACTCCCCTCAGCCTCCAGAAGTCCCTCCTCTTCTCTCTTTTCCACTGCATTGTTCTACCATGGCTGGTCTGCCAGTCTCTTCTGGAGCTTAGGGTTTGGGGTTTATATGGAGGCAGGATAGGGTATGCAGCAGGCCAAAAGACAACTTTTTGGGTGTCAAAACAGAAATGCCTGTTCTCATTTAGGGCCATCGGTATCCAGGGTTGAGGGTGGGGCCTTTGACGGGGAACCACCCCTTTCAGTACAGTATTTCCCTGTCTCCTGTTCATATCAGCAATGAGTGTTCAGGGTAGTCAGTCTTCATAGAGGGCTAGTAAGAGTGACAGTTTCTCATAGTGGTTTCTTGAGCAAACTTTTTGAGTTTGGCTGCATGTGGCCTCCCTTGGTTTCTACTTAAGAGTCATTCACCAAACTTCTAATAGGAATACTTCCCACACCTCTTCTCATAAATCTTTTTTTTTTTTTTTTTTTTTCGAGTTGGAGTCTCGCTCTGTCACCCAGGCTGGAGTGCAACGACGCGATCTTGCCTCACCACAACCTCTGCCTCCCTAGTTCAAACAATTCTCCTGCCTCAGCCTCCTGAGTAGCCGGGACTACAGGTGCATGCTACCACGCCCGCCTAAGTTTTTTTTTTTTTTTTTAATTTTAGTAGAGATGGGGTTTCACTGTGTTGCCCAAGCTGGTCGCAAACTCTTGAGCTCAGACAATCTGCCTGTCTCAGCCTCTCAAAGTGCTGGAATTACAGGCATGAGCCACCATGCCTGGCCCTCTTTGTTGTTGTTGTTTTTTTGAAGACGGAGTTTTGCTCCTTGCCCACACTGGAGTGCAATGGCACAATCTCGGCTCACTGCAAACTCCGTCTCCCGGGTTCAAGCAATTCTCCTGCCTCAGCCTCCCAAGTAGCTGGGATTACAGGTGCCCACCACCACATTCAACTAATTTTGTATTTTTAGTGGAGACAGGGTTTCACTATGCTGGCCAGGCTGGTCTCAAACTCCTGACCTCAGGTGATCTGCCCATCTCAGCCTCCCAAAGTGAAATCCTCTTATTTTTAAATAAATCAAATAAGCTTCTGATATTTGCAGCCTTCTATTTTTTAAATAAACCAAAGTAAGCTTCTGATATTTTCAGCAAATAGTATCCCTGGATATGAACAAGATCTAGCTAGTTTTCAAGCTTGTGCACTTTTAGAAACTGACTCTAGTCCTTTCCTCAAGGAAAGGCAGTGTGTGCTATGGTTTGAATATGCCCCCCAAATTTCACATGTTGGAAACAACCCTTAATATGGCATTATTGAAAGGTAAGGCTATTAAAAGGTAACTGGGTCATAGGGCAGAGCCCTTATAAATGGACTAATCCATTTATGAATGAATGGATTGATGGGTTAATGGATTAATGGGTTATCATGTGAGTGGAACTGGTGGCTTTATAAAAAGAAGAGATACCTGAACAAGTACATTAGCACACTCAGTCCTCTCATGTGACATCCTGCACCTCCTCAGGACTCTTCAGAGAGTCCCCACCAGAAAGAAAATTCTCACTAGATATGGGTTCTCAACTTGAAATCTCTTGGCCTTCATAAATGTAAGAAATAAATTTCTTTTATCTGTAAATTACCCAGTTTCAGGTACTCTGTTACATGCAGCAGAAAAATGAACTAATGCAGTATGCATTTTTAGTTTTAGAATTCTTGATGCTTTCCCATCGCTGTGTTCCTGAACAGAGTTCACCGATAGTCTGACATTCTCCTGTACCCTTAGCACAGATTACGCCAATCATGTTCAGCAGCTATTTCTTAAAGCAATAATGCTTGGATGAAATTGTGCCTGTAAACAAACAGCATTTAGTGAAAGCTTCACATATTATGAGTATTTATTCAATTGCTAGAAAACAGGCCTACTGGTTCTTACACCTGATAAGTAGGACAGAGTTATTCTTTCCCCCACCCCCACCCATTAACTTTCTTAAATTATATTTTCTTAAAGAAAATAAATTTTAGCCTTCATTCTCATTGTTTTCATTGCCACCCATTGAGTTGATATAAAACAAGAAGAAGACATGAAAAATCTTTGCAAAAAGTAGAATTTTTCAAAATAAGTAAATTACTTGGACTGATATTTTGATTCACATGTGACATTTCTGACTTTAAGTTAAAACATCAAATTATTCGCCAAACACGAATCTTGAGGTTTTTCAATTGGTTAGTACAATCTGTTACCCCAAATTAAATTTCCAAAGGAGTGTGTCTTTGGATATTATATACTTCATAGCTGACAGGGACACTATCTAATTAGCTATTTATATGCAAAGCAGGGGAAGGGATAATTAGAGACATGGATTATGCAAAAGCAATCACACTGACAG
The DNA here is from genome assembly GCF_009828535.3 of Hylobates moloch. NCBI lineage: Eukaryota > Metazoa > Chordata > Mammalia > Primates > Hylobatidae > Hylobates > Hylobates moloch. Next base: position 813,101 of record NW_026652285.1, read on the forward strand.
AGGGCAAAAGAAACTGTGAACATATTGAATCAAATTTGTATTTATATTTCTACAGTTTATCACATTTTGTTTGTATTATATTACATTTATGCATAATTTAACATGTTATAAATGAAGTAATATCCTAATCCATTGATTGATAAACTAAATATACATCTTAGAAAATATACTATCTATTGGACTACAAATATAAGAAGCTTCAGTGGATAAAAGGCAATAAAGACCTACATTTAGAAAATGCCTTCCTTAGAGCCAAGCCCCAGTACTTTTTTCTCCAGAGACACAGGAAAGAAAGATAAACATATTTAACTTTCTATCACTAATAGCGTAGTCAAGGTGCTTATCAAAAAAGAAAAATCCTGGCTTATAAAACCTGTGCTAGTTATCTACTACTGCATAACACACCACCCCAAATTTTTCGAGTAAAAAGGTAAATATTTTATTATGCTCACACTTTTGTTGATCAGAAAGTAGAGAGTGACACAGAGAGGGTATCTTGTCTCTACTCCACTGTGACTGGGACCTCAGCTGGGATAACTTAAATGAGTGGAAGTTGATTGGGCAATTTAACTATGGTCATGTATCTGGGGTTTCAGTTCTGGCTGCCGACCAGTTTCTTTGGTTTTTTTCCATGTTGCACCTGCTTAAGATAAAATGTCTAAGATGGCTTCTTCACTGACAGCCTTGCATGTAGGCTAGGATGGTTGGAATAGCTGGAGTTGAATGGCCATCTCTCTTCTTTTTTCCATGCAGCCTCCCCCATGGCTAGCCTGAGCTTCCTTACAGCATGATAATCTTAAGGCAATCCTTGCATACTGGCTTACTTTTCCAGAGCGAGCATTTTCATGAGAAGGATGGGGAAGTGGACAGTCTAGTAAGGCTTGGACAAGGAAACCACCACAAGTATAATTCTACCATATTTTCTGGTGAAAATATGCCAAGATTCAAGGAAAGAGGACATAGATTTCCATCTTTCAATGCAGGGCGTGTCAAAGAATTTGCAACCATTTTTGATATGCTAAAGAACCTCATTTCCGCCATGATGATTTACCAGAACCTGGAAGATTTTAGTAGGACTCTGTGATATGACTTCATATAGGCTTTCATTTATACAACAGTTCACCCCTCCCAAAGAGTCAGAAATGCACCTCCAACCAATTGAATGTTTTGGTAGAGATTATTTTTAAAAATCTTTTCCAAAGTTAGTGAGTTGAAATTTATGTGTGAGCTCACAGTTTGGCACAGTGAACTGAACTCTGAGTATTTATCTCATATGTTGTATTTATCTGCTATCCTACCAAAATCCAATTAAAATGATGGTGAAGAAGGTAAAAAAGGAATACATTCATAAAAGTGCAGAGAGGGAAGAAGGGTCATTAGAGGAGAAGATTAAGATGATGCACTTATCTGTACTCTAAGTATGGAAGGTGAAGCATTGAAATATGGAAGTTATATAGCATCATATTGATAGGAAAACTGAACAGAAATAGAATCAGTGCAGTGTATGCTAAAGGAATGCTTAGGTGGGACCTGCAGAACCACACTCATATAAGAAAATTAAAGAAAGTAAAAGCAGGAAGGGGAGCAGAGACTGAATGGTCATGATGCCTCTTTATTCCTGCATATACAATTGTACTGTTTGTTCCCAGATGGAACTAAAGAACCATTCTTTAAAGAGTTGAGTGACCTGCCTAGTCACATAATGAATTTTGTGCAGAATGGATTAACCTTGCCCAAAGATAAGTTCGGCCCTTTGCCCTCAGCTCCTGGGAGGAAATCTTTTATTCCTTGGAATATCTTGCCTGATAAGAGCATCTTTGTTTATCTGGGGGCTTTCGGCCACACCAGATAATCTATACTAATAATATCATGTATAATGGCAGTCAGAGAAGATTATATTATTGATAAATAAAAAAATAAAGGGATTAATAAATATTTTAGTTATATATAAAACTTTTTGAATAACTAAATAGAAAAAAATTAAAAGTAATTACCTTTTTGGAGTGGGATGAAATCATGGAGTGTAGAAATGTGTTGTCCTACTCTATTTTTTAAAATATTATTTCCATTAACACAGATTGTTGGAATTTTTGTTTTGTTTGTTTGGTTTTTTCTGAGATGGGGTCTAACTCCATCGTGCAGGCTGGAGTGCAGTGGTGGGATCTCGACTCACTGAAACCTTCACCTCTCAGACTCAAGTGATTCTCCTGCCTCAGCCTCCCAAGTAGCTGGGATTACAGTAGCATGCCACCACGCCTGGCTAATTTTTTAAAAAATTATTTTTAGTAGAGACGGGGTTTCACCATGTTGGCCAGGCTGGTCTCGAACCCCTGACCTGAGGTGATCTGCCCACCTCGGCCCCTCAAACTGTTGGAATTACAGGCGTGACCCACTACTCCTGGCCAGGTTCTTGGATATTTAGTAGAGTACATGGCCTTCCAAAATAGACTACACTTTCCTGTTTCCTTTGCATTGCAATGTGGTTATGTTACTAGGTTTTGGTCAATGGAGTATGCCCAAAAATGTGTGGCAACTTTCAGAAACCATCATTAAAAGACAGTGGTGGGTACTTTTTGCCCCTTTGCCCCCTTTTTACTACATGAACTTTTTCCTTGCTGCCTGAAACATAGATACTGTCTTGGAACAGAAGTGTGAAAGATACGCACTAGAGAAAGCGGATTCAGGAAGCAGCCAGGGTCTTTGAGAACGTAGTGGGAAAAAACTGGCATATTGGCCCTAATCTGCATAGCTCCAAACTTCAACGTGAGAGAGAAATAAGCTCTTGACTTTGGTATAAATCAAGTTATTTTGAGTTTTCTGCATATGCATCTAAAATTTATTCTAATCCATATATATTTTATTAAAAAACAAATGTACATTCTGCCATCTATTTTACTTTCTTTTTATTTTCTCAATCTTCACACTCTCTCTTCCCTTTTTCTTTTAAATATTTATATTTTTAACATCAGTCTCTTGATAATGAGATCGTGGATGAAGGGCAATGCTTGCTTTGGTTAAATAGTTTCATCATGTGGACATATCCTTGGAATAAAGGGAGGTAAATATTCTGGCTTTAGCACACCATCAGTGTACCTAAGCACTAATATTTTGGCACCTTTGAAAAGAACAGGGCTGCAAGATGTTATTAGCGTCAGTACATTCCTTAAGTTATTAGTGAAATGAAAATGGAGTTTCAGACAACCAGCCAACATTAATGAAGCATTCCTTTTAGTCTCACAACTGTGCATAAGAATTTCTATTTCTTCCCAGGTTCACATAATTATTATTATTTTTACTTCCTTGGTATCATTATATAAAGGCATAATGTAAATGCAAAGTGTTTTTACAGACAGAGTCAAATGGGATGCTGAGAGAATCTGACAATACCCTGGAGGAAATGACCAGATGCTTGTCATGTACATTTCTAATGCTATTGCTTAGATTGAAGCAAATGTTGGGGGGAGGGGAACCCAAAAAACAAAAACTACATATTCTTCACTTCACATTAACAAAGACAACAAAACACCTTAATCTCTGGCTTCCTCTGCTCCCATGGTGAAATTATTCTATCCGACTCCATTTCTGCAATTCCCAGTACAAATAGAACGCCTGTGCCCCTAAGCCAAGTGGGTAACCGTTGACGTGCTGATTAAGCATGACTGATTAACTGTACAGTAAGTCATTTAAATCGCTGGTGCACAGATGGGCAACATATATTTAATTGTTTAATAACTCACACTCTAAAGGGAACTTGCTAATGCACCTACAATTAAGAAACAACAATACTGTTTCAGGGAAACATGAATTGACTTACCTTTTATGTACTGAGGTCATTATTTAGATAAACTTGTAAATTTCCATTTAGCTCTCATCAATTATCACAGGCATGATCATCTGATGCAGCAGGACCCTCTGTCGTGTTGAGGCTCAGAAGAAGAATTAAACTAGCAATAGTACATTTTAAAATGTGCCTCTCGTTATTTTGTTTGGAACCTTTTAAACTTGTTTTATATTTTTATTTATTTGCCAGTCAGATAGTCTCAAAGAGAGCTATTATATATTGTATGATGACCAAAAGTGCTTTAGGAAATAGAAGATGCTCTCCAGGAACAACTGAAGGTGTAGTTATTATAATATGTATAATCTGTCAGCTCTAAGCTTCTAATCAAATACAACTTGAGTAAGAACTTCAGTAAGGACACTTCCCTTCTATCTTTCCCATCTGACGAAGAACAGCTATGATTTAACACCCATCTCAAATATCACTGAAATTTAAAACTAACATATTTCTTCAGCACATATCAGATACTGCATGCTAGTGGCTAACTAGCTGCTACTTATGGAAAACAAAAATACAAAGAAATAAACGTAGTTATGTGATGCATAAGAATGTTTTGGTTAATGACTGCAAATATGATCGAAGTCCCTTAAGATTATAATACTGTATTTTTACTGTAAATCTATGTTTAGATACACAAATATGTATTACTGTGTTACAGTTGCCTATAGCATTTAGTACAATAACGTGTTGTATGGGTTTGTAGCCTTGGAGCCATAGCTATATCAGATAGCCTAAATGTGTAGAAGACTGTACCATCTAGGATTATGTAAGTGCACTCTATGATATCTGTACAACAAATAAATCACCTAACGATGCATTCCTTAGAATGTATCCCTGTCATTAAGTGGCATGTGTCCATATTATAGGTGGTGTAAGGAAGTGGTTGTCAGCACAGGTTTTGGAGCCAGAATGCCTAAATTCAAATCTTTCCTCTAGCATTTATTATCTGTGCAATGCTGGCAAGTATTTAAACTCTTTCTTTAAAATAGGAATAACAATGATGATAGAATTTACCTGCTACGGGCTAAATTGTGTACCCTTAAAAAACATATGTTGAAGTCCTAACCCCTAGTAACTTACAATGTGACCTTCCTTGAAAATAGGGTCTTTATGAAAATAATCAAGTTTAAATAAAGTCATTAGGGCGGGCCCTAATCCAACACAACTGGTTCTTACAAAAGGGAAATTTGGATACACAGACAGGCACACTCAGAAGGAAGAAAATGTAAAGACTTGCAAGAAAAACACCATGGGAACACAGAGGCAGAGACTGAACTGACGCAAGCTAGGGAACACCAAGGACTGCCAGCCCCCATAGAAGACAGGAGCAGGTAAAGGAGGATTCAGCCCAGAATCTCAGAATGTCACACAGCAGCATGGCCCTGGAACAACTTGATTTCAGAATTCTAGATCCCAAAACTGAAACAATATATCTATTGTTTTAAGACACCCAGTTTGTGGTACTTTGTCAGAGCAGCCAGAAGAATGAATGTGATATCTCTACAGATGTGGTGAGACAGTTGAGTAAATTAACATATGTAAAGTGCTTAGAACAATGCCTGCCATATGGTCAGCACAATAATTTCTGTTAAAGATTTTAATAGAGGAAGAATACAAGGTATCTTGGGAGCACAGAAGAAAGACTCTTTACTCCACAAATTTGCAGCTTAAATCATCAAACATCTGCTATCTCAAAGTTTGTATGTGTCAGGAATCTCGGCATGGCTTAGCTGTATACCTCTGGCTCAAGATCTCTGAAGAGATTGTAGTCATGCTGTTAGCAGGGGCTGTGGTCTTATCTGAAGACCCAATCAGTGTGGAGTGGGGAGGGGATCTGTTTCTACGCTTACTGATGTGGTTATGGGCAAGTATTAGCCCTTCACCACTTGGGCCTTTCCACAGGGCCACCTCATGACATGGTAGCTGACTCTCTCCAGACAGAGCGATTCAAGAGAGATCAAAAGAGACTGCCCAAGGTGAAGGCCACAGGGTGTAATCTGCTCTCAGAAGTTACAGCCCTTCATTTTTGTTGTTTTCTGTTTATTAGAAACCAGTCAATAAGCCTTGCTCCCATTCAAGGGAAGATAATTACACGAGGGTATGACTACCAGGAGGTATGGATCATTGGGTATCATCTCAGCAGCTACCTTCTACATGCAGGAAGTGGAAGTAAGGGGGATTTTCACATGGTATCTCCAGTGCTTTGCATATAAGAGGTGCTCACTAACTGTTCAAAATAAATGCATAAAGTTAGGTATTAATTTATTTTCTACCTTTCTGAAAGTAGTTTGGTTAAGGGGAAGACATTAAAGCTTATTCCATGTAATAACAAGTCAACTTCTTGTATTTATATTTAGAAACTTAAATTAGATGCAATAATTTGGGGACGTTTTACCAAAGAAAGAGAAGCAATACAGAGAATGAATTCTGCCCCCTTTGTAATAAGTTTTAAGTTGTTCAAGTAAGACAATATACAAAGTAATATTAGTATAATTGAGTTTTCAAATTTTTATTTGTATTAATTTTACAAGTAATACAGAACTGTTCTTATTCTGTTTTTATTTAATAAAGCATACAAATAAAATGAAATTCTTCTCTGAATACCACTACCAACTCTAGTCTCCAAGAGAGACAGAGAAAAAAAATTTATATTTTGTGGGGTATGAGTGTATATGTGCATACATATGTATTTATATAAATGTTATCCTATACATGCAGTTCTTCAACTTATCATTTTAATTTAATCTATTTTGGAACTTCTTTTGTGGCCTGAATGGGTTTATCTTAATAACTACCTTACTAGGTCACTTTTAGGATTGCCTGTAGTAATGCATATAAAATGTTGAGAATAGAGCATGGGCATTTAGTAAACATTTAATAAATATATATTAGCTATTTTTATTGTTATGAAAAGGAAGACAAAATTTTAAAGGAGTTACACCAAGAAGTTTCTTTGTGATGATGAAACAATTCAGTATTCTAATTGTAGTGGTTGTGGCTGTTAATTTTATGTATCAATTTGGCTGGGCCATGGTATCCAGATATTTGATTAAATATTATTCTGGATGTTTCTGTGACGGTGTTTTGGATGAGATTAACATTTAACGTGGTGAACTTTGAGGAAAGCAAAGTATCCATTATAATGCAGATGGACCTCATCCAATCATTTGGAGACCTGAATAGAGCAAAAGAATGACCTCTGGCATGCAAAAGTACATTCTGACAGTAGACGGTCTTTGGACTTAAACAGCAACATTAGCTCTTTTGGGGGTTTTATAATCACATGAGCCAATTCCTTACAAATAAATCTCCCTCTCTCATTCTCTCATATCTGTCTGTCTGTCTGTCTATCTATCTATCTATCTATCTATCTATCTATCTATCTGTTGTTTTTGTTGTTGTTTTCACATATCCTATTGATTCTGTTTCTCTGGATTACTCTGGCTACTACAATGGCGGTTACACAAATTTTATCTATACATGTGACAAAATTTTATAAAACTATACACCAAAAAAGAAGAAAATGTGTGAGTAAATGTAAAAACTGGTAAAATCAGAATAAAGTCCTTAGTTTAGTTAATAATATCGCAGCAATTTCTTGGTTTTGAAAATGTGCTATGGTTATGTAAAATGTTATCATTGGGAAGGGTACATGGAAACTTCCTATACTATTTTTGGTTTCTTGTGAGTCTATCATAATTTCATTAAAAAAAAGCTTAATAAAATATAAATCTGATTATATCATGGTCACAGAGATGTGTAAATACCACCTATTAGAAGGGAGATGGGGGCATACCCAGTAGAAAATATGAGGAAGTTTGGGGGATCAAAGAGCAGAGCTGACCTGCGCCTTACCTCCCAGGGAGAACCTGAGCGGGTGGAAAGCCTCTTAGAAGTTGATATTTCACAAGAGGCACAGAATAAAGATGTTCACTGAGTTTCTAGGTGGATTGATCTGATCAGCTCCAGAGTTTCCAGTTGTTCTCTGTGCACCCAAAAGTAGTACAGGACTAACTAGAAATAGGAAATAGCTGGGTGTAGAGACCTGGAAGTACTGTATGAAGGAGACACCACAGTGATCAATGTGTCTCATTACTAAAGGACAAGTAAGAACAAGAGACTTTCTGCATAGGCTAGCATGGATGATAATGGTATAGGACTAGTGTCAATATTCACACATTGGCTCTCCCTGACTCCCACAAGATGTTGAACACAATTTCTAAGAGAGGAACAAAAGCCCTGACATGACTGAGATTACTCTAAATCAAGTGAGATTCAGTTTCCAGAACTCAGTCACATGGTGTCTTGAACAAGAAACAGGAAAAATTAAAGAAGTCCCATATCGGCCAGGAGCAGTGGCTCATGCCTGTAATCCCTGCCCTTTGGGAGGCTGAGGCAGATGGATCACCTGAGGTCAGGAGTTCAGGACCACCCTGGCCAACATGATGAAACCCCGTCTCTACTAAAAATACAAAAAATTAGCCAGGCGTGGTGCACACCTGTAATCCCAGCTACTCAGGAGGCTGAGGCAGGAGAATCGCTTGAATCCGGGAGCCGGATGTTGCAGTGAGCCAAGATCACACCACAGCACTCCAGCCTGGGCAACAAAAGCAAAATTTCCATCTCAAAAAAAAAAAAAAGAAGTCCCATACCTTGCACACCTGGGTTTGTGATGTCTTACTTGTAGCACTGAATGAATGGACCACAGTGTCTTTTATCATCTCTCCTTTGATTTTCTCTGTAAAACCCAGAGTTAAAAAATGAGTAGACGAAGAAATCTGGGAGTAAGAATATTTTAGGTTGGGATTCAAATATGGAGGATTATCAGGGGAACCCACCCCCAATTTTTTAACATACGTTCTTTCTATTTTCCCTAAGTGCTGGCAAGTCTGAGAAATAAAGAAAAAGAGTACAAAAAGAGGAATTGTACAGCTGGGCCTCCGGGGATGACATCACATACCGGTAGGTCCGTGATGTCCAACCTGAGCCGCAAAACCAGCAGGTTTTTATTAAGGACTTTAAAAGGGGAGGGAGTATATGAACAGGGAGTAGGTCACAAAGATCACATGCTTTAAAAGGCAATAGAGATCACAAGGCAAAGGGCAAAGCAAAGATCACAAGGCAAAGAGAAAAATTAGAATTACTGATGAGGGTCTATGTTTGGCTGTGCACATATTGTCTTGATAAACATCTTAAGCAACAGAAAACAAGGTTCAAGAGCAGAGAACCGGTCTGACATCAAATTCACCAGCGTGGGATTTTTCCCCACCCTAGTGAGCCTGAGGGTACTGCAGGAGACCAGGGCATATTTCAGTCCTTATCTCAACCGCATAAGACAGATACTCCCAGAGCAGCCATTTATAGACCTCCCCCGAGGAATACATTCCTTCCCCAGGGTATTAATTATTAATATTCCTTGCTGGGAAAAGAATTCAGCAATATCTCTCCTACTTGCACGTCCATTTATAGGCTCTCCGCAAGAAGAAAAATATGGCTATATTCTGCCTGACCCCACAGGCGGTCAGACCTTTGGTTGTCTTCCTTTGTTCCCTAAAATCTCTGTTTTTCTGTTCATTTTCAAGGTGCACTGATTTCATATTGTTCAAACACACATTTTACAATCAATTTGTACAATAGTGGTCCTGAGGTGACGTACATTCTCAGCTTACTAAGATAACAGGATTAAGAGATTAAAGCAAAGACAGGCATAAGAAATTATAAGAGTATTAATTTTGGGAAGAGATGAATGTCCATGAAATCTTCACAATTTATGTTCAGAGATTGCAGTCAAGACAGGCATAAGAAATTATAAAAGTATTAATTTTGGGAACTATTAAATGTCCATGAAATCTTCACAATTTATGTTCCTCTGCTTCGGCTCCAGCTGGTCCCTCCATTCGGGGTCCCTGACTTCCCGCAACAGAGGATGAGTCCATTTTCTTCTATTATCCTTACTTTAAATTCTAGGCAAAACTGACTATCATTAAGAGATTTATTTCAAATAAAAATTTGTAAAGAAACTGCTTTCTTCAAATCTTCAGGCCTAAAGATGAGGCTCTGAATGTATTTCACAGATGCCTGGTAAGTTGAGTCTATTTTTAAGGCCTTAGTCTCCTTTTCTTCATTAAAAAACAAACAAAAAGCGAAGAAGAAATAAAAAATATAAGTAGGTTGTTTGAAGAAAAGACAATCATGCATTTCAGAAGAAGTACAGTTTTATGAAGCTGCGCTAGACAGAGTAAGATCAGGTGAGAAAGTCTTTTTCTGAAAGGTTTTTCTTTGTTTCTTAATTCTTTATAAGGAAAAGTGCCATTAGAGTCTCTCTGGTACTTTTTTTTTTTTTCCTGAAGCACAATGCAGACATTTTGGGGAAAAATAGTTACCCACCTCTGTGATGCCACAACTTGAATGGTGTAATTCTGCTGGCATTATGGAGGGCTCAAGCTTAAGATAAAAATATCCTTATAATTAAGAAAAACTACAGGTTATGGGACACAATGCACATTTCTCACCTAGACTCCCACTTTAGCTACAAAAAGGCAGCCACCAGCAGGTAGGGTGAAAAAGCCTTTATCAACTGGCTTGCTTGATCCTTTCTAATAAAGCCATTAGTCTCTAGAAAAGGTGTAGAGGGTTAAAAGCTTTGCTTTCAATCACCATAGCCTAATCTCAGATTGCCTCTATTTAAATCTGCCTTTGTAATTGAAATTATGGCTTTAAAATTGTAGTGAGGATTCATTCAAAAGTACTTCAAAAAGCCAAAAATGCCCTGGTGACCTAGTCAGCATGATATGGGCCAGAACTCTAAGTCTGAGAGTGAAGGGAAGAAGGGCTAAAATCAGAGTTCAGTGATGGGTAAGAAGTAGATGGCACACTTTTTCCAGATAGCTTCAGATGAAGGTCCAAAAAGATATGAGATTGAGCTTTGTGGTGATATTATCCAATCATTTACTTGGTACAATCTTTGATTCAATTTTTTGTTGTGGATCAGTGTTTGTGTATAAGAATAGAATAATGGCCTGATGAAATAAAATTAACTCCTGGATGATAGTAGCAGTCTAATCACATTTCACACAGAAGTCTGCATTACTTATTTTTCTGTTTAGCTATACTACTTTTGTCACTGCTTTACTTATTAAGATAATTTATGATAAATAATAAAATTTGCTGAATAATTAAGACTCATTAAGATCATTCCTGAATCTCATTCTGTACTATCAAATAAGTACTTCAGCTTTGTGTATTGTCTCACTATAATTGACCCAATGTAATGATACGGCTCTGATGAGTGGAAGAACACCAAGTTCTTAGTCCGGAGTCGAATTGGAAAAACCGACATGACACGTGGAGTAGTTTTAAGGAGCAGGGAGTTTAACAGGCAAGAAAGAAGGGAGGAGAAAGAAAGAAGAAGCTCCCCAAAGACAGAGGGAGGTGGGCTCCAAAGCAGAGACAGGACCCCACATTTAGGTAATATCAGCCAGCTATATTCAATTTGATTTGCATAGGGCTCAGGGTATTGGTTTGACCAGTCATGTCATTCATGTAGCCCACGAAAAATCTGGCCTTCCCACCCTAGCCTTTTAATATGCAAATGCAGGACGCCATGATGTTCCACACACGTGGGGATATGTGGGCATGGCCATGCTGCCAGGCACATGTTGGGGCAAGGGCAAGGGGACAATCATGGTAATTGCTATGTTGAGTGGACCCAGTTTCTAATGGCTTGTATTTGCATATCAAACATTGCCGACTTGGGTCTAAAGCCAGGGCTTTCATGCTAGACAAGAGCTGCGAAAAATTTTCCAAGGACCCCTTTTTTCCTCTCTATCTGCCTAAATAATTTCTTAGTAACTCCTACCTCAGTAGTAAGTAAAGGAGCTCTTTTCTTTCAACATACCTTAGTATGGAAGTCATCTCGCCCCTATTAAACATTTATTTTAGAAACAGGAACATGTCAGTGCTATGAAAATAAAATCCTGTTGTTATTCATGGGAGACTCATTTTATCAGGATCACTTTCATTGTTTTTACTCAAGCAGGGACATATTTACATGTAAAGTTTCAGCTTCTTTTCTATTTTTAACCACCTTTGCCACAAATCAAATTGAGAAGACAATCAGGCTTTTTAACTATTCATCTTGTGGCAGCCTCTGAACTAATTACTTGATATGCATTAGAACACCGAATGTTCCCATCAAGTCTGGGCTTCTCTTATGTAGCATTCTTCTACTCTATGTGTCACTCATCCATCCCTCTGCTTATACTCTGAAAAATAATAAAGTCTAAAGTGACATTATCTTTGAAATCACAAACTAAGCATTCTCCCTCCCAACAAAACTCACCTACCCTGCCCACTTACTCAAGTAATCCTGCCAAAATAGTTGTTTGACATACTTTAGTAACTGATAAATTGATCTCTCCATTCTCTCTCTAGCCCAGTGGCTCTCAACTGGGAACTTGTGCCTTCTAAAAAACAAGAAAATGTCAGAAGATATTTCTGGTAGTTACCACTGGGTATGTAGTATTGTTATCAAGTGGGTAGAGGCCAGTAATGCTGCTAATATCATACACAGGACATCTCCCACAACAGAATTTTCCAGCCTCAAATATCAAGAATGCCAAGGTTGAAAACCCCTACATTTAGTCCCCTGATTGTTTTCATTTTCTTAGTCTTCCAGGGTAGGCTCAACAGTCCATCACAACATCTCTTTCTTGCTAATTTCCTCAATTCTTTTGCCCATATTACCTTCCATTACCACTCTGCAAAACTCCCAATCTTGTGTTGGTTGTTGACTCCCTATATTAGTCAGGGTTCTCTAGAGGGACAAGAGTAATAGGATAGATGTATATATGAAGGGGAGTTTATTAAAGAGTATTGACTCACACGATCACAAGGTCAAGCCCCACAATAGGCTGTCTGCAAGCTGAGGAGCAAGGAAGACAGTCCAGGTCCCAAAACCTCAAAAGTAGGGACGCTGACTGCAGCATTCAGTCGTGGATGAAGGCCCGAGAGCCCCTGGCAAACCACTGGTGTAAGATCAAGAGTCCAAAAGCTGAAAAACTTGGAGTCCAATGTTTGAGGGCAGGAAGCATCCAGCACGGAGAAAGATGGAGGCCCGGAAATTAGCCAGTCTAGTCCCTCCACATTCTTCTGTCTGCTTTTATCTTAGCTGTGTTGGCAGCTGATTAGATGGTGCCCACCCAGATGGAGAGTGGGTCTGCCTTTCCCAGTCCACTGACTCAAATTTTAATCTCCTTTGGTGACACCCTCACAGATACACCCAGGAACAATACTTTGCATCCTTCAATCCAATCAAGTTGACACTCAATATTAACCATCACACCCCCTAAAAAGACCACCAGAAACATTTATTGATTGAACAAAGCTAAGCTTATTTAGATGAATGAAGTAAAGAAGAGGACGATCTTGAGAGTGTATTTATAGTATCTCACAAAAGTCAGGAAAATGCATTTATCAAATTTATGCTTAGATGGGGTGATTTAAAGGCAAGTTTTAAAGGATGGGGAAATATTTGGGAATGGCAGAATTTATGACACACTAGCTTTAGATTGGTGGACACAGTGAAATGAAGGTCTTGCAGTATTATAAGCAAGCTGCTAGTCATGATAAGTAAGCTATTCAGTTGTTTCAGTCTTATCCAAGAGCAAATATTTCTTGGAAGAAGGAGCTAAGTGAGTTTTTTAGCCTGGTCTCAGTGCGGTTTGGCACAGAAACAGGAAAGTATTATTTATATCAGAATTAACATAGAAACAGAAAAGTATGAACTAACTAACTTTCAGAGAGGCTCAATAACTTGCCCAAGGTAAAAGACCTAGTAGTTACCAGAGCTGGGAATGCACTCACAACTTATCTGACTCCTCTAAGCATTTGTCTTCTTTGTACTACATTGCCATTAGAAAAAGAGAATTGATTTTTTTCTTTTTGTTTCCAACGTTCTCATTTTTTCTCTCTATTTCTGTCAACAGTCATCTGTGTTTTTCTATGGCTTTTTTGATGTCTTTGAGTCTTGAAATATAGAAATTGTTGCCTCTTTAGTCCCATACAGTTCTGAATACAGTTTGAACACATACTTCAAAGTTTTCTATTTTTTAAATTTCATCTTTTAGTTATCAAGTCTTTCTTGGCTTTGAATTATATGAAACTTTAAAGGTCACAACTGCTTTTTGATCTAATAGAACACTATGCTTCTAGTTGTGGCAGGCTTGGAATGTGCAACTCAGATCTCCCTTCAAGAAAGAACTTGCAAGAAATTCAGTTGTAAGGAATGTAGTTAACTGGCAGCCCTCAGCTACTGGCATCTGCAAGAATTGTCTCAGAGTTTGAATCAAGCCCACTCTCATCCCAAGCAACCCTCAACCAATATCTGGGCACCATTCCTCCCTAGCTGGAATCCTCTAACAATTCATCTCTGCTTCAGAACTATCCAGTGAGTTGGCAGACACTGTCAGACCTTCATCTGAAGCTGAGGCTCTCCTTGCCCAATCTCACCTCTTCTTTCCTTTTCTTTCATAGGTTTCAGGTTGACTTGATTATGGTAATCTTTTCCCTGGTCAATAAACCTCTTACATTCCTAAGACCATCTCAATGTCTGCTTTCAGGAGGGCTTAAATGACAGAATATTACAGGGCTACTTTTCTATGCCACTGGGCAAGTCATTTTAACCCAATGCACTAAGTGTTATAAATGGAGTGGGGCCAAGATGTTTTAAGGGTGTACTGTGTGCAGAGCAAATTACATACTTTAGCTTGATGAATCATTACAATAACTTCTGAGATAGGTATTATTCTCATTTTAGAGATAAGGAACCTGAAACCTAAATCGGTTAGATATTCTGCCCAATTTTACCCAAGAAGTCAGCAGCAGAGTTATGAATGAAACATGAATCCGTCTCACTCAAAATCCTGGATGCTGGTTGTTATGCACATGATCTCACACAGGAAGATGTTAGTTGCTAGGACTGATACAAGAATTGCAAGATCCTCTTTGTCCTCAAGCATTTGTAAGATATCTTTTAGTTCTTAGAGGGTATGATTCGGTGAAATGAATTAAATGCTCTATTATAGTGGAGAAGACCCAGGGAGCTGTAGAAACCCCCATGTTAAGCAGAAGGCTCATTGCTATATCACTGCTATAGAGCTGCCCATACTGTATCCCAGATTTTAAATTGAATGTCAAATTTAACTTGACTGAAGAAGCCTGAAGCTCATAGTCTATCACAGATCACAGAGCTAGGCCTGACAGCTGCCTCATAAATCAACGTTATAAGAAGAGTCAGGGAGTAAATGATAAATCACTGTTTAGTGCATCTTGGCCTCATACCACCTCCCCCACCCCCTAAACAGGTCAGCATCCCATTTGAAAGGATTCTTTATGTTTATAGACTAAACAACAAAGATGTACCAATCCAGATGGTGAGAAAGGCTCAGCTTACAGATTTCTACTACCATGGAATTTCTTTGTCATTTCCTGACTTTCCAGACATTCATGTCCGAAGTTCAACTCTTACCTTCAAGAAGAAGACTCGTTCCATTATCTAGCTTTCATTGATTTCTCTTTTTCTGAATCCAAAACTACTTATCATTTGGCAATACATTTTAAAAGTTGATGCTGTCATTCTTTTATTCAACACACATTTACTGACTACCTACTATTGCAAACCTTTGGTAGGCACCATGGGAGACACACAGATAGACAAAGATCTTGAAATCTAGTTGAGTAGATACTTTCAAATAACATAGGGAGGCATGAACGAGAAGAGCCTGAATTGGGATTCAATCTTGCCAGTTACTAGATGCGTAAACTTAAGCTATCTAACATTTCTTGAACTATGAAAGATGAAGTATAATAAAACAGCACTACCAGGGTCAAATGAAATAACATTTATAATATTTTTTATTGTAAGTTTCTGTACAGTTTCTTAGTTGTTGATAATAATAGTATTATCAATAAATTATTAAAGGCAAAATAAAATAAACAACAATAGAGATACAAGTAAAGTGTTATTTGAATGGAGCTGAAGATTTGCGGAAATAATATTTAAGCTAAGCTAGTGAAGATGAGTAAAATTTTGGTTATGAAGTATGGAAAGGTGAGCAATGAATAGTATAAATAGAGTATTAATAAGTAATACAGTATCATAAACAAATGCAAGATGATATGAAAATCTATGCTTTGTATAAGAAGGAAAATGTCTGAAATAACTTATGCAAAGATGGTTATACTAAGAACTAAGATTTGAAAGGTAGAGTAGGGCCTCCTTAGAGAACCTTGATGGAGGTGTGAGAGTGTGAACTTTCTTTTTAGGGATGTCCTTGCAGTGGGCATGTTTTTGTTTTACTTGTGTTTTTCACTGATTTCAAAGTTTGTCTGCTTAGCATCGTTCCCTATGCCATGTTATTCTGGTGGGATTTTTAATCATGAGACAATATCTGCTAATCCCAGGGGTGATTATTCAACTTAATCAAGTTGCCTTTGCCTAGAAATCAGTTGCCCTGGCCTAGAAATTTGCATTTTGAGCAGAGCCTTATAAAAATTGATCATGACTGAAGCTGACTTGTTCAAAGGCAGAGTCCTAGAGAAGACCTGATTCTCAGGTCTCTGTAACTACCCTTTCTCTTGCTCTGCCTGAAGTCAGGTCTTTCAACTTTTCTTTTGATACATTGTTACTACCAGTGTTAGTGAGAATCACTTTCTATGGCGGTCCACTACACATCTCTGATATAGTAAAGAAGAACTTTGAGATTAATATGATCTGACTTGTAGTTATACTGTGTTGGCAAACATTTTTTTTTTTTTAGAGAAAAGTTCAAATAAAGAAAAACTACAGCCGTTCTTCCGTATTCCTGGGGAATTGGTTTTAGAATGCCCATCAGAGACCAAAATCCACAGATGCTTAAGTCTCATATAAAATGGCACAGTGTTGCACATAACTTACGTGCATCCTCCCATATACTTTAATCTCTAGATTACTTATACTATATAATACAATATAAGTACTATGTAAATAGTTGTTATAATGCATTATTTAGGGAATAATAATAAAGAAAAATGTCTATATGTATTCAGTACAGATGCAACCATCCTTTTTAAAAAGCACTTTTCAACCTGTGGTTGGTTGAATTCATGAATGCTGAATCTATAGATATGGAGGGTCATTATTGCAATAATAAACACCTACAGTTATTCCAATACATTCAGCCTAGTTTAAATTTCCTGAAACACACATCTATCTACACCTCTCTTCTGTTTAAAATCCTTCAGAAAACTCCACACTACTTAGAGGAAAGTCAATTTTTTTGGGCAACCATTGCAAGTTCCTCAGAGAACTAGCCATAATTCTTATTTCCAACAATTCTTCACTACTCCTTTTCAGGGCTCCTAATTTTAGGTCTATGTGAAACTACTCACTATTGCCTGTATACAACCCTCAATTTTTGGCTTCCATGACTTCTTGAACTTCAGGAGACCCATCCTTAGATATGTCTATGAGAAAGTAGCTCTGGAAAAAAGGTCATAAGAGAAAGCCTATTTTTTTCCTCAAGCAACAGAATATAAACGTTTCATCTAGCAGTCTGCCCTTTGTGTCTTTCTGAATGGCACCAGCATATTTATTAGCAAGCCAGGCACCCTTGGAGGAACAGTGACATTATCATGTTAATGTCTTAGAAGGTAAAACAGTTGACTTTGTTCTGTTCTGAAGGTATTGCCCTTTTTATTTTAATAGCAGGGTTTCTCTAGCAAGCCAGGTAGATTACCTCTGTAAATCTTATTAACAATGATAGGAGTTGCACTGCTAATCTGTTGAGAAGCTCTGGAATGGCTCCCTTAGTGCCCTCCTAGTCAGCTTTGATGGTAAACCAGAGGGATGCCACCTAGCTGCATAGCAAGACTCAGGGAAAGCATGGGTAAGAGGCAATTACTGGCGAGAGTTGGCTGATGGCATTTATTGAGTACCCACTGTGTGCAGAGACTTTAGGACTGCCAGAAATTAAAAGGAAAGTTTGTCCCACAACCTTGGAAAATTTGCAAATTAATTAAAGGTTTAGAACATGCACATGTGAACAGAAAGTGAATGAGGAACTAAAAGAAGGCTGTTTAACAGTAAGTACAAGTGACAGCTGAGGCAAAGGAGGAACATTATGGAAATATCATTCTCTCCACCCATTCTTTTCCATCCCTGGCCCCATCAGCAGAGGAAGTCACCTTCTAATTTGCACTAGTAGTACCTAATACTTTATCTCTTAGTGCTTGTCACCTTGAATTCTAATTAATGTTTACTTGCCTGTCTTCTCCACTGAGCTTTAAGCAGCCGATCTGATTTATAGCTACAACCCACCCCTTCTGGTATTAGCTGAACAGAGTACAAACTCAATCATGGAACATTGAATACAGAAATAGATTTGTTTATTGCATGAACTTTATTTATTGAGAAGGTTATGAGAGAAAATCGTGGTATACAGTTTAAGGGTGGATCTCCTTAGGATATGAACATTTTACCTTTAAAATTTTTTCAGTAATATTTAGCCTCTGAAATTTCACTTCATAAAGTAAAAGAAGCAATCTTTTTTTCCCTCATCCCATTAGTTCATTTCTTATTTATTTATTTATTTTATTTTATTTATTTATTTTGAGACAGAGCCTCTCTCCATCACCCAGGCCCAGGCTGGATTGCAGTGGCACAACCTCAGCTCTTGGGTTCAAGAGATTCTCCTGCCCCAGCCTCCCGAGTAGCTGGGATTACAGGTGCCGACCACCACGCTCGGCTAATTTTTGTATTTTTAATAGAGATGGGGTTTCACCATGTTGGCCAGGCTGTTCTTGAACTCCTGACCTTAAGTAATCCACCTGCCTTGGACTCCTTTCAAAGTGTTGGGATTACAGGCATGAGCTACCACAATCAGCCCCATTAGTATATTTTTATCAAATTTTCAAATTAAACTAATGTAGTTATTAAAATCGAACCTCCTGCATATCATTCTTTCAACATTTAAAAATCTCAATTTAAAGTGCTAAAAACCTTTAATTTTGAAGACTATATATTACCAAAAATGTTTAGACATATAGAGCATCCATAAAGAATGTATAATTAGAGCATTTTGTATCTGAGTTTTTAACAAAAATACAAGAAATATCTGTGAAAATAGATAATGTAAAAGTAGGCCATAACCCACTTTGGGAGGCCAAGGGGCGGATCACGAGGTCAGGAACGTCTCTACTAAAAAAAAAATACAAAAAATTAGCCGGGCGTGGTGGCGGGCGCCTGTAGTCCCAGCTACTAGGAGAGGCTGAGGCAGGAGAATGGCGTGAATCCGGGAGGCGGAGCTTGCAGTGAGCCGAGATGGCGCCACTGCACTCCAACCTTGGTGACAGAGCAAGACTCCGTCTCAAAAAAAAAAAAAAAGTAAATAACATTTCTTAATAGTCTTGCTAATGATTCTGATTTACAAAAAAAATAGCGGTGGTGCATACATGTATGTGTGTACACATGCATGCACGTGTTCTTGAACTCACCACCACCAGTCCTTTTGTAATAATAAAAGAATTGCAAGGTCTCTGAAATTTTCAGCTACTTAAAGGTGCATAGAGCTGTCTACATTTATTTCAGTGTAATCATCCAATATGAATTTATTGGATACCACCTCTATACAAAGCACCAAAATGGTTTTGTACCACAATATGGTTCCTGCTCTCTAAAAACTTATGCTATAGTGAGGAAGAGAGACACATAAATAAGTAATTTCAACAGCACTTATAATGTGGCAGGTACAATGTTGGAAGTATGCCTAGGGTCCTGTGGAGACACATAAAAGAAGCACATACTTCAGTTCTTTGCCTACTGTGTAGATGAGTGTGTCTGGGCAAAAGATTTAATAAACTGAATCTTAATGGAGAGTAGGATTTAGTAAATTTAAGAAGGTAGGTGGAGATTCATTTCTAGCATTACAAAGACATATACCAAGGCCCTGACCTGTGTGAAGTAAACTAATAGCCCTTGATAATTATGCAAGGGCAGAATGCAGCAGGGACAAGGGTGGAGATGAAAATCCCGGGAGGTGGGTAGCAGCTGTGTCATGGAAAGGGTCACATGCCATTTGATGAGCATGCACTCTTTCCATTCAAAGATGTTCTTGCTCTAAGGCAACGGGGTAAATGGCTGATACATGTGATTAATCATGTGGCTAGTCAGTGGTATGCAGTCACAATGGGGTCTGCAGAAATCTTGTGTAGTTTCAAAAAAAGTTATTTATATACCTTTTCCCTTTCCTATTGCAAGCTCTTCAATAATATTAATGGCTAGTATTTATTTAGTGCTATTTGCTAGACATAATTTTTAGCACTTTACATATATTAACATAAGAAATCTTCACAAAAAGTCAATGAAGTAGGAATAGGTATTATGATTACCACTATATATCAGAGAGGGAATTGAGGCAGGAAATTAATATTATAGGTTGACTTCCTCAGAAACAGACATTGAGACAGAATTCAGACTGCAAAATATTTTACTGGGGATCAACATCAGTGAAACGAAAGAAGAGGAAGAAGCAGATACAAAAACAAAATGAGCCAGATAATTAAGGAGGTAATTTTATTGAGGTCATTCTAATGGGGAGAATATTTATTAATGATAACTGTCTCAAATAAGAGGGAGAAAATCTAGTTTCATGAAACAAGAGTGCCATTGAGGAAGAGTGGAGGTGAGTCTTAATCTCAGAATATGGGAGAGCAGGTGTTCCCTTGTGGTTGCCCATTTTCCAGAACACAAAAAGGTTGGAGGTGTGGGGGGCAGAGGGAGCAGCAGTTCTTAGCCATTGCGTTCTCTGTAAGCATGGGACTCAAGTAAAGTTCAACATTGTTAGTCCCCCACTTTTGTTCGAGAAAAAAAATATCATTCGTGACTGAACATCTCAGAGGTCATAATAAACCTTCTGAGTGGGCAAAGCAGGGTCCAAAAAATTGCCTCTCAAGGACTCTTGTTAGCAAAACCAGTTGAACTAGCTATTAAGAGGGAGAAACAATGGTTAGTTGCTTTAGGATTCTGGAGATCAGATATCTCAATAGAGGGATGCCTTAGGTAATATTAAGAGATGCCTCAGAAATATTAGTACAAAAAGTTGTACTAAAATAAAGAAACAGGATGTGAACTCTGAAGGTAACCAGTCTAATGGATGCCAAGAGGTCTGTGGAGGGAAATTGGTGAAATAGCAGCCCTCATCGATTTCTTGAAGCTCTCAAGCTGTGATTGTTGATGCACCAATATCTTGGTGATATGGTCCAAGGTTTCGGTTATCCCTCCTATAATGGCAGGCATGACTGACCGAGCATTTCATGCAACTTCCTTTGTGATCCAGACAATACAAAGAGAATGCAGCTTATGCTTGGTCTGGCTGCCAGAATGAGTCTTTCTAAGTTTTTACTAACTTATGAAGCTTCAGTTTACAGAGCTTTTTTTTTTTCTGGGGGCGGGGGCGAGGTGGCAGCGTATTGCTCTTGTTACCCAGGCTGGTGTGCAGTGGTGCGATCTCAGCTCACCGTAACCTCTGCCTCCCGGGTTTAAGCAATTCTCCTGCCTCAGCCTCTCAAGTAGCTGGTATTACAAAAACCTGCCACCATGCCCGGCTAATTTTTTTTTTTTTTTTTTTTTTGGTATTTTTAGTAGAGATAGGATTTCACTATGTTGGCCAGGCTGGTCTTGAACTCCTGACCTCTCGCTTTGGCCTCCAAAATGCTGGAATTATAAGCATGAGTGACCGCACCTGGCCTGCAAAACTTTTTTAGATCCTGGGGAGAGGGGCCAGCCACACAGCGATCTAGTGCTCCAACAGGGATCTAGGCATTAAGGTTTCATTATTTAGTAATCTTGATTGAAGAAGGAAGGTGAATCATCAGAAAAAGTAAGTTTGGAAGATTATAACCACATATTGAGGAAAATTGGAAGAACTGAAAACTTGGAAAGGATTGATAATTTGGGCAAGGAAAGGATTTACTAGATGGGTATCAAAATTGAGTTTTGTACTGTTATATTTTTTTTGGGTGGGGGGAAGCAGTAAATTAAATATCCATCAGGCAGAGTTTGCATATCATCAGTTATCCCAAATTTATAAAGAGGTGCAAAGTAGCTAAAAATAATGAGCAGGGCTGGAATCTGATAACCTAGAATGGTATGGTATAGAAATAGAGGCAGGTCTTGAGGGACCACATGCTGCCTTGTGGAAGAGGCTTCTGCAGCTGTCTTTCAGTGGGGGTAACACGAGTGTGAAAAAAAGTTGACTCTTACAAGAATGGTGTGGGACACCACTGAAAATTTAGGAGGTGCAGAGGAGTCTGAATATTCAAAGTATTCCAGGAAAGCCATCAGATATCCCATTCCAAGGAATGGGCAAAGATTTCAGGTTTTCCTAATGAAGGGATTGACCTTGGCATAAAGACTTGCCTTATTGGGTGTTTAACCATCTTTGAAATTCAGACACTCTGACTATTATGTCCTAGGCTTGGTCCTGGCTTTGTCTGCCCTCTGACTCAGAGATGAGTATTTATTTATTTATTTATTTAATAAATATGCAACCAGAAAAGCCCTCTGGCTTTCATGGTTGGCTTTTGATGACCTGTAACTCCTCCTCAGCTATTATTTTTCTGGGAGCAAGATTCTTAAAGCATGTTTGTGGACCAGCAGAACTAGCATCACCTGGAAATGTGTTAGAAATGAAAATTACTGAGTCCCACCCCAGACCTATTCAGTCAGAAATTATGGCATTGGGACATAGCAGTCCGTGTTTTTAAAAGCCCTTCCAGTGACTCTGATATACACCACAGTTTGAGGACTGCTACAGTAGTGCATCAATGATGCTTTGCAATAACTATCTTATCCTAATATCCTTATATTTGCTATTTTCTTCTTATATTTCAAGTATTTAACATATTGAACCTGCTAGTGCATTTCCATCCATGGTACTCCCTCCCAGCTCCCCACTGCTGAAAGTTAAAAGACCATTGCCTGGAACCAGAACCCTTCTGTGTTCCATCTACCTTCAGTGATGGAGTCCTTATCATCAACGAGGAGCTGAATGATCCAGCTCCAAAATGCCACTATTGTCTCACTTAATTTCTCAGACCACTTCCAGTGCTATCACAGGCTAGGCTCTCTGGAAGCAGAGATCGAGATAGAGTTTGCAGAATTAGATGTGTAGCAGGGGTCAACCTGAGTGAAGGAAATAAGGAGGAAACAGGATTGAACAGAGAAGTTGACTTAGATGCAGGCTTGACAAAGATTTGGCCAACTCACCAAGGAGTTCTAACGCTAACACTGCCTATCACAGTGTTCCACATTGAGCAAAAGTAGTCAGACCTTTATAACCCTGCCTCACTCTGTCAGCAGGTTCAGGCTGACCCAGGAAAGGTATGACTTCAGGCAAAATGATCTCTATAGGTTGAAGATGACCCTGAAGGAGCTAAGAGGTACAGACCATCTCAGACCACACTCTCTGCTGCTAGACATCATAATCTTAAAGACATGTTGAATGGTATACTTCCCTATCCACAAGAGTTAGTAACTTGCCTATTCCACACTGTTAGAAGGTAGTAGAGGCGGCCAGGCGCGGTGGCTCACGCTTGTAATCCCAGCACTTTGGGAGGCCGAGGCGGGCGGATCATGAGGTCAGGAGATCGAGACCACAGTGAAACCCCGTCTCTACTAAAAATACAAAAAAGAAATTAGCCGGGCGTGGTGGCGGGCGCCTGTAGTCCCAGCTACTCGGAGAGGCTGAGGCAGGAGAATGGCGGGAACCCGGGAGGCGGAGCTTGCAGTGAGCCGAGACTGCGCCACTGCACTCCAGCCTGGGTGACAGAGCGAAACTCCGTCTCAAAAAAAAAAAAAAAAAAAAAAAAAGAAGGTAGTAGAGGCAGGCTTTGAAGCCAGAAAGACTGGGTCCAGGATCTGTGCTTGTCACCATCTCAATACAGTATCTAACAGCTATTGGTAGTGTTGACCCACTTGACAACTTTAACAAAGTGACATGAATAAATCTGATCCTTAGACTCTCTAGGAGGTATTGTTAAATATCAATATCTTGAGATTCTTTCCATTCCTAAGGTTTTATTAGACTCATTCTCCCCACCTGTAAAAAGGCCTCTGCCATTCTTTCCTCTATTGAAATAAACCCCAGTGTGTTCAGTTTCTCTGTAGAAGGAGTAGCCTTTAAGGGGAAGGGACCTCCACTGTATTGCCTTGAGTTTCATATTTCGTTATGATTCTCTCACTTGATCTTCATTTTTAACAGAACATTTTCCTTTTTGAGTTATCCCTTAGACATTCTGGGATTCATTTGAACATGGAAGTACATAATTTCTGAAGACATCTCATGAACATGACTATTTGAGAAGAAAGGTGAAAGACAATTGTTTATTTCTTCATCTCAACAGTGTCTCGAAGTTTCCCTTTTAAAAATCCATTTTAAGGGAGTTTATACTATGGGTAGAAAATAGTAAAAATGTTTTAATAAAACCAGTAATTCAATCACTTAATTTATTGTTGCTCTGAATTCGTATTCTTGCTTAAAGTAAATGCATAATAAATATTTCTTGAATGAACGGGAGTCATTATCATCTCAAAGCATCATGTATTTTGAGTTATCTTTCCAGTCATGGAAACACATAGCTCAGAGAATCTGAATATTGTTACCAATGATAATGTCAAGAAATAAAGCCAAGAAGGTCTTACTTTCTTAGATCTCAAGCCTCCTTAAAGATTTTCTATGCTTCTATATTCATTTAACTTGTGTCTAAATTTCTTAAATGTTTTGCAATAACTTTTTTCTCCATGTTTAAGGGGAAAACAGAGGAAAAAGCAGTGCAAAACTGTGATTATCTCTCTTTAGTTCTGCCTTGGGTTGCAGCTATGAGCTCTTTGTGAACTGAGTCCCAGCAAGAAGAAGAGAGCACTCGAAAATTATGACAATTCAAGCAGAATTTAAGGGTTATTATTTTTTTCTTTTTTCTTTCTTTCTTGAACTTCTGGGCTCAAGCGATCCTCTTGCCTCAGCCTCCCAAAGTGCTGTGATTAAAGGTATAAGCCATTGAGCTCAACTTTAAGGATTATTTTTAAAGGTCTAGGGATAGTGTAGAAGAGCCACGGGGATAGTACTCAGTTTAGTGACAGCTCAGCTGTCTTATATTCTTAGACCTGAAGAGGTGAAGTGAAGAGAAGGTGCTTCCAGAACCCACAGGAAGGGGTTGTCAGAGAGCTACCTGCTAGAAGCTAAGACCTTTTGTGAAGAGACACAGCCGGCCCTTGGTGACTCTACCAGGAGGGAGACGGGGTAATAAAACATACAGCCTCACTCCTCTGCTTCCCTCCAATCTGTTGCCAGGGCTTCCCTATGCCAAACCCACCTGGAAACTAGGGAGCAAGAGAAGCTATTGATGAAGTCAGTATATATCAGCCTCCCAGGGCAAGGGAGAGATGAAGAAGGAGAGTGGGTATTCACAGGACAAATAGAAGACATTCAGCATACTTTTCTCCTATCAGCCAAAATACCTTGGGAACCCTACAAAATGTGTAATGGAAAAACATGGACTTTAGAGTAAGATAAACCAGAGTTTCATTCTTATTTCTGGCACTGCCTAGTTGGTTGGCAATGAGGAAGTTATAAAGTCATCTCCAGGTCATAATTTCCTCATCAGAAACAAGAAAATGTGGTAGACGGTTTTATTGTTTCCAAGCATTTGCTGACCCCTTTCCTAGATGAGGATGCACTTATCCACCCACTGTCATGTACCGTGTGGATGAAGGATACTTCTCTGGCACAGTGATGTTAAGCTTGCCCATGCAACTTGCTTAGGCCAATGGAATGAAAGGCAGAAACTATGCCTGCAAAGAAGCCTTTAAGAGTAATTGTATGTTTCTGGTTGTTCTCTTGCTGTCTTTCTTCTGCTATGAGAATAGCATATCCATACTGGGGAGTGTCATTCAGCTAGCTCCTAGAATAAGAAGACACAGGGAGCAGGAACATGGCAACTGACCTGCAGGTGCTAACATGTAACAAGAGTGATAAGCAAGTGTTTTGGCCACCAAGACAAATACAGGAGATAATACGTTTACAAACCCAAGAGATAACCTCAAAAGGATATTGAAGCAACACAATGTGGAAACAAGTAGGATGATACATAATGGACAGGAGATGATAATTATGTTTGTTCTGTTCACCCCGTTTTTCCAACCCTCATCTAATTCGCTGGTGCATTTAGAAGTATACTGTCCAATAGTGATAGTCACTGGCCAAATGTGGCTATTCGCACTGTTAAGCACTGGCGAGCCATATGGTGTCTATTATAGCAACTCAACTCTGTCATTGTAACCTGAAAGCAGCCATAAGTAGATGTGCATGGCTGTGTTCCAATAAATTTTATTTACAAAACAGACAATTGGCTAGTCCCTGCATTTATTGATCAAAGAAATGAGCAATAGCTTTGAAGCAGACAGAAGAGTCTATGTCCCAGCTCTGACATTTAGGAGTAGCCTGGGACAAGTTACTTATCCTCTTTGACCAAATTTTTACATCCTGGAGTCAATGAACCACATAGGTAAAGTGATAGAGTACAGATTAGCCACTCAGTAAACAGAAGTTCCTGTCCTTTCTACACATTACCAAAGAAAATATGGAAATTGCATTTGGCTCAAACATTTTGATCTGTTTTCAAAGTAGGTCAAAAGGCCTTCAGGGAAAATTTGGAGAATATATTGTCTAAATAAATTCAGTGGAGAAAGATACCACATAAAAGTGCAGGAGTTTTAATTTTCAAAATGAGTTACCTACTATCTTGAGCAGAGTTTAGCAGATCTAAAAGAACAGACTGTATTATTATTGCCAGAAGGGGACTATCTAATTGGAAGTTCATCATCTACAATAAAAAAACACAGCTGGAACCCTATCGGTTTGTGGTGAACAAGAAAAGGGTATGCAAGATGGGTGGGGAGGAATAAGACTATTTGCACCTAGAGAGAAAGACACAAAAAGTAAAAAGGCATGGCTCCAAAGGAACTCTCAGCATCCATTCTCAAAATTTAATTTAAAACCCAGAGGTTTCCAAAAGTATGTTGTAATTTACTCAAAATCCTCCACCTCCATCTCCTCTCTGCCAATAGTCATAGGGTTTCAACAGACTTGAAATAAATTATCATCAGAAAAAAGAAAAATGGCAGACACCTTTGATGTCATGCTGACCAGTGCCTTTCTCTCCAAGATAGCCATTACTATAGAGTTCAGAAAAATTTCCCCACCACCCAAGACTGGATAAAGCCTCCCTCCTACATGTTCTGGCTTATAGATACTGTCTTATTCATATAGCAGGACCGCATGGCCTTTTTATTCTGTCTCTTCCTGAAGAGAAGGACTCTGTATGCTGTTATTAAAGTTATGGTCACAGTGGCTCCTTAGTATAACACTGCCCAGAATGTGTTCAGTAAATATTTGTTAAATGAAGAAGAAATAAGTGAATGTGAACTAGAGTAGTGTTTTTATTGTGATTTAGGATGTTTCCATCTTCCTTCACTCCTCAGAAACAAGCAATTTGTCACCCTCCCGAACTTAATCTCTCTAATCCCCATTTTCTTGATCTATAAAATATTGCACTTTCTTGTTGAGGTTTAAGTTGTAGGATATATGTCAAGAACCTATCAGAATCTGAGATTTTGTGTTCATTCAACACATATTTGTTCTATTCCCCCTTTTTATGTCAATCATTTCTTATTGAAATATTTGCCTGCAGATATATTTGCTTTTGAAATCTTCTTCCTGAATCATTTACAACACTGTGAAGCAATCTACCTTTAAATAATAGTGAACCATCATTTTCTTTAGCTTGCATTGAAGTTGAAAGACTATTTTCTTCCATGCATTCTAGACCAGCCCCAAATTAAATCTGCTTCACCTGAAATTACACTTGAAAACCAATGCTGTGTCTTTGAAATGCATTGCTTTCTTAATCAACAAACTCAAAACCTTATTGCTTCTAACTCATGTCAGGGTTGTATGTACACAAAGTATAGAAGCCACACATTATCAATAACAATCCTTACAACTACATAAATCTGAATTTACAACAGATACCAGAGCCAGATTTTTGGTGTTCAAATTCTATCTACTGTGATTAGTCTGCGTACCTGTAAAGTGGGGAGAAAAATAATAAGTGAACCATGATTACACCACTACACTCTAGCCTGTGCGATAGAGGGAGACCCTGTCTCTAAAATTAATAATAATATTCAGACCATGGGGTTATTGTAATGACTAAATTCATTAATACATGTAAATCACTTACAGAAATGCCAAACACACAGTAGCTACCATGTTTGTGTTAACTGTTGTTATTATTTTCATATGGATCACTGTGAAGAAATACTAGATGTCTCCAAAATGTGGGTTTATGATGACAAGAACACATTGGTAGACTTTTGCATTTCAGAGTGCTTTCATATTGCAAACTTTCACCAGGAAAATTTCATTTAATTCTTACCATTCATGGCATATTTGGAGAAATCGGGCTGAGAGCAGTTAAATTAGTTTTCAAGGTCACATAACACGTAAGTGACAGATACAGGGTAACAGAAACAGAAAAACACAAATCATCTGACTCCAAGTTCAGTGTTTATCTACCACACCACAGGTATTCATAAACATGTAGACGAAGATTGGAATACAAACTCAAGCTACAATCTGACTACAGTGAGATAATTCACAACCTTTTTGGTGTTGGCTTGATATTCTCTTATATTACTTAATTTCTAGATGTTGGACCCTGTCTGCACAAACATTGAACAATCCACTCATCTCAACACTTCATTTGACCAATGAATGTGTACATCAATCCACTCAGCTCAAACACTTTGACATCAGCATGTGTAAATTGCAGAAACATACTAATTTTAATATGGATCAAAATGAGGTGGCACACCTTTGAGAGGTTTGTCATTCTCTGGTTCAGCAACAGTTACCAATATTACAGTGCCTAAATTCACATTTGATCTCAGATCTTCTCAAACACTAGTGTTGATATATTCGTTTTCTATTTTTATTATACTATGTTATTTCTCTGGAAATATTTAATTACTAATTAAGGAGAAATAATTTTAAAAAGTGTATTGCAGGCACTTGTAAAGATGTGTTGATATATAGATTTCATATGAACTTTGGGATCCTCTATGACTGTACAGCCTCATCTCTTACGGCTTTTCCTTCATTTTTTATTAAGCGAATACCATGTATGATCTTTTCTGAGGAACTGGTGATTTGCCATGAAATAAGGATGTGTTGATTGTGCCAGACTTCAATAAAACACTTTCAGTCATAGTATATTCATAGATACCACTGCATCTTTCCACATTTTGGGGAGAGATATTTCTCTTTATTCTTTGAAGTGTGTTAAATGCTGGAGTGACATGCAGGTCTGCTGTTAACCGGCAATCATTTGTATATTAGAGTTACCACGTAAAACTGAGACAGCAGCATCAGGCAGACTGATAACATCAATGCAGGGCTATTAAGCCTCATTATATGGTGATGAGCTGTTGCTAATTGATGAACACAGATATGTCCCACACTGGGAATGTGGAGAGCCTCATCCAACCTCCTGCAAGAATCAGAAGTAGCCAATGCATTTTGATGCAATATTCAAATCCCCTCCTCCAGAGGAGACATAATCTCCAGAGATGAAATAATTATATGAGTATTCTTAGTCCAAAGGATCTCTTCCCCACTGTCACTGCTTTTTATCATGTATGCATTTCAATTTTCTTCTTTATTTACACCTTACCTTTCTTGCCTTTTTAGTTAACAACTTATACTTGAGTCCTAACACTTCCTTATGTGGCATGGACTATCTCCATGTCAGTGACTTAGAAATCTTTATATTTAGCCTTCACTTTCCCCCCATCATCCCAGCTGCTTAATATATGCCCACTGACTTTCTCCTCTTAGGGACTCACAAGTACCCTACCGTTAAAAACAGAAATAATTTCTCTCAACCCATCCAAATTTGCTTTTTTTCCGCAATTTTTCTCCCCAAATAAATTTCAGAGCCATCCTTGGTTCTTTCCTTTTTCCTAAGCTCCTCTCAAACTACAAACTGTCAAGCCTCTCCCTGACATGTTATTCAAATCTCTGTGTTTCTATTATATCTCCATTGCTAATGGTTTTCTTTAAGCCCTCCATGTCTTTTTTTTAACTTGTCCAGTAGCTGTCTCCTTTATCTTCCCACATCCTACCACTTCTTTTTCCAAATCATTCCCCATGCTGTCTTTCTAAAACACAGAATTGATAATGTCATTTTTTTTTTCTCTTTATAAATAGCCTTTCTCCTCTTCCTTCCTAGTGAATGCCCTCTCATTTTTCAAGACCGAAGTCAACTGTTCCATTTTCTCTTCATCCTTTCTGGGCTTCTTCAGGTAGATTTAGTCTTTCTCTTTTGAATTTCAATGGCCCTTTTAAAAACATGTATTACAGCAATCATCACTTCCTTTGTATATTGAAATGACCAAGGGAAAACTGAATAATTCAGAAATGCACCAAAGACACAGTATTTGAACATTTTTTTTCCAGGATCCCATATTCAGACCACAACTTTGTGAGTCTTGCTGAGTATTGAAATCTTCATTGTTAATCATCAATATAATGCAAGTTCATGAGAACACAGAATTAGTCTTTGTAAATGTTCCTGGATCAAACTGAGGTTTGGGCTGCTATTTCTCGTGGTCCAATAACGAGATGCAGGTGAACTGACGAGGAAGAAAGTTTTTTATTTCCGTAACTAGTTACAGGGAGAAGGCCTGGAAATTATTGCCAGACCAACTCAAAATTACAAAGTTTTGCAGAGCTTATGTACCATCTAAGCTATATGTCTACATGTAAGTACACATTCATCTAAAGACATAAGTGATTAACTTATTTTAATCTATAACTAAAGTCTGAGTCTTGAAGACCTTTCTCTGGAGCCTCAGGAAATTGACTTAATCTAAATGGTTCCAGGTGCTGGGCTGATTACCTTTATCTTGTCTCCTGCAAAATCAAGGGGGTTTGGGAAATTCCTTCAGACCTCCAATAAACTTGTTTGTGGAGGCCTGGGGAGTTTAGGACTCCAATAAAACTTGTTTAATCCTAAATAGGTCTGTTAAGAATTCCTTATTTTTTCATGCTTTAAGGCCCAAGAAAGGCCTAGGCAAAACTCTTGATGGGCTTTTGTTACATTCTGGCCTTTGTGTAAGGGCACTGGCTTTTAATATTTAACTTAACCACTCAGTCAGTACTGAAACAGTTGTTAGTGAGACCTGGCCAACCACATAAAGGATTAAGGTCTTTTCTGTGACTCTATACAAAATGTCGCAAGACCCAAGCCTAAAGCACACCATGGTGGATGTGTTTGTTTCTGCACACACTTGCACACTCTAAACCCAAAACATTGGAACATAGTCTCACAGACTTTAAACTGTCTTATTTTTCTTATTAAACTAGAACCTATAGAGTGAACTTTTCTCCATTTGCTTATGATAGGTCATCTACTTCTGATAACTGTTCACTAATTTTGATCTTGCCCCTATCTTACATTCCTGTTTCTTGTTTCATTTTTTTTTTTTTTTCATAACTAACTAAGGACCTATATCCCAAGTACCAAAAGAGAACAGTCCCCCTTTCATTCTAACATTCTGGCTAAGGGTGAATTAGGGCTTTACCTTTGTTGAGCCACTTTGGCATAATATATTGAGAATCCTTTGATATCTGTTTAATTCAGTATCTGGTACGTGTTAGGAGTAGACACTAAATACGAATTTATCAGATGTCCAAACATACTACCTTTGGAAAAAGTTAGTCTTGGGTCTACGAAGAAATGAAGTTGGAGATAAATAAGCCTTAGATGTGAGTTCAGGAAAGATTTTCTCACTTCCATGAGCCAGGGCTCAATATAACCTGGATTCTGAGCCAAAGAGGGTCCTAGACCAGATCAAATAGAGGGGTTAAGCCTTGGATAAACATACCAGAAAGACATAGTAAGCCAGCCTAGAAAGTATTTCAGGCTCTGTACTTGTATAATAATAATTCTATATGTTGTATGGCCTTTCCATTATCCATGACTATTCAGTAAAGTGTTATTAATAGTTGCAGCCTGACTATAATGACATGCACAAAATTAGAAAAGTACTATGCCTATGTGGGGTAAAGTGATACAAAGGGAAGCAATTTCCCCTTTCTTGAGTAGTCCTCCTTCTTCCTATAGTAGAGAAGGGTGAAGGCAGGTGGTAGCTGTCATTAACAGAGGACAGCTACATCCAAAGAAGAAAGGAAGAAAGAGAGAGAGAAAGAGATATTAACTTGTACCATGGATACAGTTTGACTTGGTCCCCACTCAAATCTCATCTTGAATTGTAGCGCCCATTATTCCCACATGTTGTGGGAGGGACCAGGTGGGAGATAATTGAGTCTCCCCCCATACTGTTCTCTCGGGAGTAAATAAGTCTCACAAGATCTGATGGTTTTATAAGGGGTTTCCCCTTTCACTTGGCTCTCATTCTTTCTTGCCTGCTGCCACGTAAGACGTGTCTTTTGCCTTCCACCATGATTGTGAGGTCTCCCAGCCATGTGGAACTGAGTCCATTAAACCTCTTTTCCTTTATAAATTACCCAGTCTTGAGTATGTCTTTATCAGCAGCGTGAAAACGGACTAATACAACTATTATAATTTGAATACGAAAAAGAACTATGATCTTATTTTGTAGTCAAAGGCAGGTGAAGTCTAGAATATTGGAGTCCATGTACTTCCTTTTCAACTTTTTCTACTGTACTACAAGTTTCTCCAGAGAAAGAATCATGCCATTTTTATCTCAGTACTCCTGGTGTCAAGGTTATTCTTGCCATGATATGTGTTTAAGTGTTTAATAAATGCTCATTGAGTCAATGAGAGAGAAATAAAGCAGGAAAGTTTTTAAAGGTAGTTTAATCCTTTAATTCATTTTGACATGTATTTATTATTTTCCTGAAACATGAAATATATTCTTACCAAGAACTTGAAAGTACAACTATGAATAAGGTATGATTCTTGCTAACAACTTACAGCTTAGTGAAGGAGACATTGATGCAACTAACTCTAACACGAAACATGTGCAAACAGAACACTTCCTTATGAGTGTCAGAGGAGGCTTTTTGGAGAAAATGTGGGCCTGACAGTCAAATAGGATCATGACCTCTGGAGAAGAACAGGGTACAAAAAGTGAGAGTATTGCCTAGGAATAATAATGTGGAGACCAAGATGGGCTGACACCCCAAATCATTCATTCATTCAGTCAGTCATCTATTTAACAGATGTTTACTAAATATTTAATATGTGAAGCGCTCGTGAAACAGATCATTAGGATGAGGAAAAGAGGTATATCAAAATACTCATTTTCTAATGAAGAATAAGAGGGCAATGCCCAGTGAAAGGAGACATTTTAGGCATTTCTAGGCTTAGACAAGGCATCCTGACGGCTTCTATGCAGCATGTCTTCTTTCTCGGAGAATAAGAGGAGGCTACCTGCATTGGGGAAAACCAGGGAAGGTCTTGATATGGCATTTCTAGTGCCAGATGGCAGGGCCTGGCATGGATCATAAAGGGCCAGAGCAGGGTATGGAGATCCTAAAAAGTACAGGAATGGTTTAGGGATGTGTTTGAGAAATGGTTACACTTCAGAGTAGAAAATCAAACCAAAAAAATCAAGGTGAGCAGTAAGTCAAAAGGCAGAGGTAACACGATGCTGAGGTCTAGGAATTCAAGCTCAAAGCACTAGGTAAGGTTTAGAAGAGGTGAGTTATTAGCTGGGTTTAAAGATTGACTACAGGCCGGGTGCAGTGGCTCATGCCTGTAATCCCAGCACTCTGGGAGACCAAGGTGAGCAGATCACTTGAGGTCAGGACTTTGAGACCCTGGCCAACTTAGTGAAACCCTGTCTTTACCAAAAATACGAAAATTAGCTGGGTGTGGTGGTGGGCGCCTATAATCCCAGCTACTCAGGAGGCTGAGGCAGGAGAATCGCGTGAACCCAGGCTGCAGAGGGTGCTGTGAGCCAAGATGGCACCACTGCACTCCACCCTGTGTGACAGAGTGACAATAAATAAATAAATAAATAAATAATAAATAAAATAAAGACTCACTATAATTTATAGAGGCAATCCACACAGCTCCTCCTCCAGGAGGGCATTATGGCTTATGCTAGAGGGTGGAAGCAAAAGGGGACCAAAAAAAGGAATAGAAAGAGTTGGAGGAATTGGTGAAAAGCTGAAATGACCATCAATAATCTGTAAGAAAAGTTCAGTTGGCTTCCATCCCTGTGTTAGAATTTCAAGGGAAGACCCATTTCATTGGAATGATAATGACATGAACATAGTTTGTAAATTCTGGAGTGGATAAATTTATTGTTTAAGCCAGAACCAAGATAATGATAAGGGTATTGTCCAAATAAAAGTAAGATATAATCTCCAGAAAATGAATCTTGGATTAAAAATAGGGGAGAAAGATCATCATCCAAAAATTTGTGTACACAGCAGAGATTCACTTCTAATAAACAGTGTACTAGGAGAACAGAGAAACCTTAGATGTCCAAATATACGGAACCAGGAGAGACTTGTTCCCTGAAAATACAGAATAAAAAATGGGTCCCTGTTTCATTACAGAAGTGTTGGCATGACTGTTGTTGGCATAAGCATTAATATCTACTCCTGGCCAGGAGCAATGGCTCATGCCTGTAATTCCAGCACTTTCGGAGTCAGAGGCGGGCAGATGATCTTAGGTCAGGAGTTCTAGACCAGCCTGGCCAACATGGTGAAACCCCATCTCTACTAAAAATACAAAAATTAGCTGGGCGTGATGGTTCATGCCTGTAATCTCAGCTGCTTATCCTATTATTCCTAGGATATACTTAGGAGGCTGAGGCAAGACAATCGCTTGAACCCAGGAGGCGGAGGTTGCAGTGAACCGAGATCGCGCCACTGCACTCCAGCCTAAGTGACAGAGGAGTGAGAACCTGTCTCAAAAACAAAACAAAAAAAAAACAAAAAAAAACTGCTCGCAATGGTTCAGGTAGCAAGGACCCTAAATGCTGATCCAATGACGTTATCTTATTTTATAATTTTATTTTATCTTATAATTACCTTACTTAATACATCTTTATACTTTTATCTCACTCATTAAATTAATGGTTTTTAATCCCCAGTGTATATTAAACAACCTGGAAATTTCTATTTTAAATAAATATTTTAGAGCTCTACCAAGAAATTGTGATTTAATTGTTCTAGGTTACACCTTGGACGCCAGTATTTTCAAATCTTTCCCAGTTAATTCTAATGTGCATTCTGAGTTGCAATTTCCACAGCACATTAAAATATCATCAACTACAAAACAGGGTCCCAATGGTTTATTTGGATTGGTAGAAAAATCTAAAGTTGAGATTCAGAATCATTGCTTATTAAAGATTACTTTGGAATGAAAGTAAAGATATTCAAAAATGTTCTAAAATATTTGTCCACGAGTATAAAAGGCTTCTGAATCAAAATATCTGAGAATAATCATTACCTGTCTTCTTCCTCAAAATCCAAAAGAAATGATGGGAGTTATAAATACATAACAGTCCAAGGAAACTGAGAAGCATTCTATTCCACATACCAAAATAATGAGGAATTTCTGGAAGATAAAAGGTAGATATGATGAAGAAACTGAGACTCAGTACATGCTTGAGATGTGACTAATGAAAAAGTAAGTTTTTCCCCTTAATACTCTGGAATAACAACTGATGAGAGGCAGCAGGAAATAGAAGCAAGAGCCAGAAGTAGAAAATTCAGCAAGTAATTAATT
Source organism: Hylobates moloch (assembly GCF_009828535.3). Lineage (NCBI taxonomy): Eukaryota > Metazoa > Chordata > Mammalia > Primates > Hylobatidae > Hylobates > Hylobates moloch. The sequence goes on from NW_026652285.1 coordinate 848,829, forward strand.
AAAGACTGCAAAATAGCCACTCTGTCTCTGGCTGGCAGAGCATCTGGCAACATGGGATGCTAGAAGTGCTGAAAAAGTGATGGGAATAGATATTTTTCATATAAAGAGAATGTTAAAATGTACAAACTCAGTTTAAGAATAAGTGAATACTCATGTGACCACGACTCCAGTTAAGAATAGAACATTGCTAGTACATTAAAATTCCTCTTTTGGATAACAACTTCTTTTTCCCCTAAAAGTAACTACTAGGCCGGGCACGGTGGCTCACGCCTGTAATCCCAGCACTTTGGGAGGCCGAGGTGGGTGGATCACGAGGTCAGGAGATCGAGACCATCCTGGCTAACATGGTGAAACCCCGTCTCTACTAAAAAAATACAAAAAAATTAGCTGGGCGTGGTGGCGGGCGCCTGTAGTCCCAGCTATTAGGGAGGCTGAGGCAGGAAAATGGCGTGAACCTGGGAGGCGGAGCTTGCAGTGAGCCAAGATCGAGCCACTGCACTCCAGCCTGGGT